>NC_092822.1:102090000-102390000 GCF_023375885.2 Dermacentor andersoni
TGGTAAGTTTGGATTGAATACCTGCAGACGGAGGCCTTGGATTCGCGACAACGGCAGCGTACGTAAGTGGAACAGGCGTAGGACGCGGTTGATGAGCAAGGGGTACTGTGTTAGCGACTTGCTCTTGTATCACCTGACGGAGATTGGGAGGCAAGGGCGACTCGGAGACTGGACTGACTGGCAGAAGAGAGAGTAGGCGTACCACTTCTTCTCGCAAAAATTGTTGAATTGGTTGAAAATTGCTGGACTGCAAGGAGTAGCACTGGCACCATTATTCAGAGCTGAAAGCTTGACGTCCGGAGCGAGAGTTCGGTGCGTAGAAAGCCGTTTTTTGCTGAGCTCCTCATAGCTCTGGCAAAGCGTTATGAGGTCGTTGACCATTTGAGGACTCTTAGCCAAGAGCATTTGGAAGGCGTCATCTTCTATACATTTCAAGATGTTCTTGACCTTGTCATCTTCGGATATATCTGGGTTGATACGCCGGCAAATGTCACCTACATCTTCAGTGTAGCTCGTAAAAGTTTCGTCCCTTTTTTGGGCACGACAGCGAAGCTGTTGTTCAGCCCAAAGTTTGCCCACAGCAGGGCGACCGAAGACTTCTTGAAGTTTCGTTCGGATTGCTGTCCAGGTGGAAAAGTCAGCCTCATGGTTGCGGTACCAAAGATGGCCGACCCTTCAAAGGTAGAATGGTAGGTAACCAAGCTTGTCAGCGTCAGACCATTTGTTGTGGGCCCTCACTCGATTGTACGATGGCAGCCAGTCCTCTACGTCATGATCGTCAGTGCCAGATTATTATCTGATCGTCAGTGCCAGATTATATTAAGATAGTAACAACCAGTGTTACTAGAAAGTTGCTTGAAAATAAAGCAAATTTACACCTGTGCATGAAACAAAACTGTCTTGCACCAGCGATGTTCACTGAATAATTATAAGCTTATTTAATAATATTCATGCATGTTCTGTAACTTGGGTCACGTACCATAAAAAGCATAATTATTTTTTTAACTTTCTATTGAATGGTGCTTCTAAAAAGTTAAAATTGTGTTTATTAACATTCGCGTGGCTTTCTTTTAACATACTGAAGTTAGAAAAGAAGTAAACAACTTTCTTTTGGCAAACGCTACTAAAGAGTAAAAGTCTATAGGATGTTACTAAAGTTGATAAAAGTTCTAAAGAAAGTAAGCGAGCATTTTTCTATGGGGTAGCTTAGGAGGTAGCGCGCTCGCTTAGCATGCGAGAGGTACTGATATCGATACCAAGCACCTCCACACTCAGCACTTTTTTTTTTTTTGCAACTTGGGAAAAGCGGATAATTGTGGAGTTTAATTCCCCCAAACTCGATAATGGGTGCTGAGGGACAGTGGACAGTTCCGGAATAATTTGGACCTGGTGGGGTTCTTGCACTCGACTTCGACTCCCAACAAATGGCCCTAATTACGTATACCTTTATTAACTGTGCCTCAAATAACTTCGCCTTATTGAACACCGAAGGTCGTGGGTTCGACTTCCACCAAAGATCGTCGGAGCAAGCGTTTAATTAACTCGACTTTATTGAACTGCGCGTTAATTAACACCAAACGTCGTGTGTTCGAGTTCCACCAACAGGTCAAAGGTTCGTAGCCTTTTTGGAGCAAGGCGTAGTCACGCCTACGCCGTATTATCCGCCTCATGAGCCACGCGTAATGTTCTCACATCAAAAGATGCGGTACAACCCATCCTGCGGTGAGCGTCGATGATAATGCGTTAATATCGAATTACCTTAGCTACAAAAGCCATTGCCATCGTCGCAACGAGCTATGTATGTACAGCGGGACGTTTATTTTTGGTTTTATTTCAATTGTTTTCAGCAGAAACTTTCGCGCTCCCCCGTCGCGTCATAAAGTCGAGGAACTCAACGCACTTCGAATTCAGCGCTCGTGTTTGCTCGACAAAATCCGCGCCGAGCAGTCACCCGTTTCCACGATTTTAAAGGAGTACTGACACAAGATTTCGAAGTCGAGTTAACGTGTGAAATCGATTTACGTGGGCACACACACATCGTCTGCGAAATATTAACGGCGAATACAGCTTAGAACATGTTTAAAATCAATTTAAAGTACGTCCACGCAGCCACCCGCAAAACCTGAATACATCAAGGAGCCCAATAGAGGCTCAAGTAGAATTAAGGATTGAAGTTCGGAACAAGATCAGAACCAACCCTCTCCCGAGAAACATGCATCCAGAATATAATGTCGAAAGGAGAAAGGCAAGAGCTAAAGCACTTTTGCAGGAAATAGAGCAGCAGAACCATCTTGCAGCTATAGTTGATGCTGCCTGGGTGAAAGGTAAAGAAGCATATACAGCCATTGTATCAAATTATCAAGGGAAGGTGCAAGACGCTCTCACTATTTTTACCAAGGACCCCATGATGGCGGAACAAGCGGCAATTGCTCTAGCCATCAGGAGTAATAAGTGGGCCTGCATTTACAGTGATTCGAAATCCGTTGTAAAGTGTTTTGATAAAGGCTACGTAGCTGGAGTTGCAGCTAAACTATTTGAAAACATTGAGATCATGAAAACTGAAATCCGATGGTTTCCTGCGCATATGGGGAAAGTGGACGAGACTCGGGTAAACCTCAACGAGGTTGCTCATGACATGGCCCGAGGACTTGCTAACCGTGACAGTCACAACCGAGCCGTTCACCATGAAGCCAGGGAATCTAGAGATCATTTAATAACGTACAATGACGTTACCAAACATTACTATTTAGGACGCAGACAATTCCCATTACCACATTCAAAACTGAACAGGGCTCAGGCAGTCTCACTGCGCTTATTGCAAACGGGTCCATATCCTACACCGTACACCATTAATAAAATATATCCAGAGAGGGAGATACAGATGGACTGCAATGATTGTAATCGCATCATTGGAATCAGACATATGCTGGCGGGGTGTCCCGCGACTTTCCCCAACCTCGTTGAAGAATGGACACAGCGGAAGAAAAGGATTCAAAGCCCATTGTTTCAGGACCAACTAAGGGCAGTCCAGAGGGCCCATGATGTCGCTGAAAGGCTTGGCCTGACAGTGCCAACGTGGGAGCGGACCGCCTTAGCTTGAGAAGTCGAGCCTCCAGACCTCATGACAATAAAAGTTTTCACACACACACACACACCCGCAAAACGCAGCACCTCGCGACATCGACATCAAGAAAGGAATGTAAACCGCGTGCGTCTAAATGTCGTACAAACATCCCTCACGTCACATGATTCTAGGTGCCTAGGGACAGGATTGTTTAGGGATTTTTGAGACGGCGCGGTGAGGGCGCCGAGCGACGCCGTCCCGCCGTGGCGTGTTCGTCCTCGGCGTGATCGTTCTCTGGCCCGCGAGGACCGCGCATTGTTTAACGTTGCTTATGTGATTGCGCTTGCGTTGCTTGTGTGTTGGTTGTGGGTTCTGTGTTACTTGGGGGAAAGCCGTGAGTAGTGGTGGTGCGGCAGTACGGCTTTGGCCTCGGTGAGCTCTGGCAGTACAGAATTTGCGTTGTATGACCAGTAGTTCTTTGAAAACTCGGCGGTGGTGACAATTGAAATGTCGAAGTGGCCTAGTGGCCTTGCGCCTCGGCAGCGAAGTTTTGTAAGGACGTTTATTACCCCTTGCCTCAAGCTGGTCCTTGCTGATGTCACCCAAGAAGGCATTGGGGAGTATGGCGGTGCCCACTTACAAAACACTGTTGATACTAGTTAAACTAGATTAATGGGGCTACTGTTTTTTTTTCTCCACACCATCCTTGTTAGTTACAATGAGCAGTTCTTTGTCCAAACAGAAGGCGTCTGTAGTTGGTCGTGCATAGCCTGCGGACTGACTTGTTGGCGTGTTAGAACAGAGACCTGCCCGAGAACCTGGGCACGGTGTGTATATGTAAAAATCGTCTGGTGTGTTGACTTCCTTTTCTTGTTTCACACTGTGCCTGATGAAGCCAGCAACAGGGTCAACCAGATGTTCAACAGGCTTCCCACTAGCGTTCCCAGCCTCTCCTTTACCAGTGTGGTGCTCATAGATATCTGTCGCTTTGACCTTGCACTGCAATTCAACCATGGCCACACCTACTGAACCTATAGCATGCGATCAAAAATGTGCTATACATCATGTTGCTCCAAACTCATGACATGTGCTACAAGGCCTTGAGGAACACCCTCATTTATTTACGCCCTCATCATACTGTATGAAGATCCGTATGATAAGTGCGAATATTAACATCTGCGGATTTTTCAGTGTTATTCCGGTCCAGCTTCCTGAAACCTATCCCAAGTGTTTCAAACGCAAAAGACTGCTGCCGGAGAAGTGCAGAAAGCAAGGGTCACTATAACCACATATGTCACACAAAATGAAGAAGGCCACTGAGTGTACAGGCAGTTTACTTCATATCCAACAAGCTTGATTCTCCCTTTGCAAGTGAGTAAACTCAACTTACCCTGAAGACATGGCCTGTGACAAACTATGTGCCAGATGCTGCGTCCCCTGCAAAGCTGAAGATGTGTATGGGATCCTGACACCCTGCAGCGGCTTCTACACTGGGCAAACAGGCTACTATAAAAACGACTGCCTTTACTAATATGCTAATAAGATGAAAACGGGCGGAAATTTGGCTATTGATTGGGCCCAAGTGCAGGTGCAAGCCACTCTTCCAGCAGATGTGTGTTGTTCACAGGAACTGAAGCTATATAAATGCAGAAAAAAACAATGATTTTTGAAAGTAGTAGAGTTGCACTGTATTCTTCTCAAGCAGTGCTACCGGCAGCACTGGTAACTTATAGCCACAATTCATGGCTGTACCACCATGCAAAGGCACTGTTCTTGAATAATTAACCTCTATTTATTATATGTATGGTGGCCATATATTGCAAGTACATATCCACATTGTGTGCATTATGGTTAGATGATGTCAACTATGATAGCCGTTCCCAATCTGAAATGCTACAAAAGAGCAAATATAGGCAACAAATTGTAATTCAAAAAGACGAAGGCAACCAGTGCACAGGATAAGTGACAGACTTCCTTTTATTGAAAAAAAATGTCACATGTGTCACGCCACCAGCAGTGGGTAGCAATCTTTCAAGCTTGGGTGACAAAGGCAAAACTAGCAAAATGCTACAATCACACTCAAATGTAAAACGGCCTTGGGCACAAGAAACCGATATCATATTGTACAGAATGAAAGGGCAAGACCCCATCCAAGAACACTATGGCACCACATACTTAACATGGTGTAAAAAATGTTGACATGCCCTACCCATTAAAAGAAAAAGCAAAAAAAAAAAAACAATGAGAAGACGCCTTAAAATGTAATGTGCAGGGTCTGAAACCAAGAAAGAACAACCCGAAAAAGGTTTCGCTAAGGCTTTCAATTATTAAAATTGTCAAACTGTCTCATCGTTTCTTAATGAACCTGCACAGCTGAAAAGTTAGTTAGTTAAACGGGGTTTAATGGCGCAAATGGCTGAGGCTATGCTGCGCCAAACACGAGGTGTTTTAAAATACAGTGAATGAAGGAAAAGGCTTTGTTAATAATCTATATATTATGTAAAAGTCCAGTGTCGTCTAGAAATTTACGGATGTCACATAATGGTACTAGTGGGTCATCACCTAAAATTAGAGCAGGGTGTAAAGGTATGTGTAGTTTATATAATTTGTGCAAAAGTGTTCGTCTGTGTGTTTCAGTCTCCGTACATGTGAGTAATATGTGCATAACTGTTAGTGACTGTTGAGATTTCTCGCATGTTGGTGTGTGTTCTTGGATGGATGGAAACAACTTTATTTTGAATCCGGCAAGTTTGACGACCCGGGCTCAGGTCTCCCATGAGGAGACTTCGAGGCCTTGCCTCGTCGCCGCCTCTCGGGCTTGCTGGACAGCCCACTCTTGTGTCTTGAGGTTGGAGCTGCGCAGAGCGGCGGCCCACTTCGACGCAAGAGCCTCCGGAGCTACTGCCATTGTAGCTGATGTAACCCGACACTCCCACAACATGTGTGACAGCGTCGCTCTAGTTAACTGACATAATTTGACATAACTGACATTTGACATAACTTTTGACATAACATAACATTTGACATTTGACATAACTGACAATAACTTACTTACTTTCGTAAGTAAGTAATTGTGTGTGAGGTGTGTGTGCCCATTGCATAGTCGGCATAAAACTACTTCGATGAACCGCTCCTGATGATAGCATGACTTCCACTCGCCAACTATGGGTTTCGTGAGATGTAGTTTGTTGTCGGCACAACGGTCCCATTCGCGTTGCCATTTCGCCGTTAAGGCTTTTCTAATCGCGCGGATGCTATCTTTGTATGGAAGTGTTGTGTTTGCTATATCTTTGTTCGCTGCCATCGATGCACATCTATCGGTTGCTTCGTTACCCGGTATCCCAACATGACTTGGTACCCAGCAGAAGCGGATTGATCTCCCATATTTATTAACCGCGACCATGTTTAGTGTATCCCCTAACAAGGGTTCACACTCAGATTTCAGATTTAGAGCCTTCAGTGTACTTAAGGAATCAGTGTATATGACTGTGTTTTTGTGCTTGCCAGTGATAATCTTTTTAACTACTACCCATACAGCATAAACTTCAGCAGTGAAAACCGAAGCATGTTTTGGTAGACGAATACTTGTTTCCCAATTGTCTGTTACGGCCCCTACACCCACGTGTTATTTTGTTTTGGAGCCATCCGTGTAGAATTCCACGTGATTTTGATACTCGTCTTGAAGAGCACGGAATTCTTGTATGATGTGTTCGTGTGGAGTGTCTCTTTTCTTTAAATGTGTTAGTGTCCAGTCACACAACTGTGTGAAATGGTACCATGGGGACAACCGTTGTGGTTTCTTGGCAACCTGGAGGACTTCGTGGGGAATGTCATAATCCCGACAGTACTGCTCATACCGCAGGACAAGTGGCCTAATCATATTCGGTTTATTTGTGTAGTGTAAGCGTGAGTTGCACTGCGTAAGGATGTTGTAGCATATGTGTTGAGGTGATGACTGAATTCTGAGTACGTAGGAAAAAGTGAGTAATGCTCTGCGCTGCTGTAAGGAGGGTTCATTACACTCAACATATAAACTTTGAATGGGTGACGTTCTGTAGGCACCACTTGCCAGTCGCAATCCAAGGTTATGTACTGGATCAAGTAGTTGGATGTAGGACTGCCTGGCTGAACCATAAACCACGGAGCCGTAGTCTAAAAGGCTACGCACAAGAGACCGGTAAATACGTAAAAGACAGGTTCGGTCGGAACCCCAGTGCTTATGAGACAGAACTTTTAGGATATTCAATGCTTTATTTGCCTTAATTTTTAGTGTTTTAATGTGGGCTAGGAAGTTTAGTTTTTTATCAAACATTACTCCCAAGAATTTACATTCTTGTTTTGCCGGCAGTGCGACATCATTCAATTTTAGAAGCGTGTCCAAGTACAATCCTCGTTTTTGCGAGAATAGCACTGTAACGGTTTCTTGAGTAGAGAAGCGGAAGCCATTTTTTTCAGCCCACTCCATTAGTTTATTAATTGTTATCTGGAGCTGCCTTTCACATGCATGTAAGTTTGAGGCGCGGCACGCTATTTGCAGATCATCAAAATTAACTCTAGGTCTCTTACGGTAAAATGTGAATGCGGCGGAATGTATACTGAACAAATGGTGATGGTTTTGTGAGCTAAAACGGTGACAGCAACGGCTTCTATGTGAGTGTTAATGGGAACTTCTCTGGCTGCTATCTCGCCTGGAAGAACAATGGCTACACCACCTGACAGCCGGTTCGCCTGAGTACGGTCGCGCCGTACAACGGTGAAGCCTTTTAAAATGTTTTTGTGTTTATCGCCTAGGTTGGTTTCCTGTAAGCACAGGGCCACAGGAGAGAAGTTTATTAACAGGTCTTTTATGTCACCTAAGTTACGTAAGAGACCTCTACAATTCCATTGGATCATAAAAGCCATTGTAAAATTGAAAGGCCAAAAAATGATATTGACGAGTGAATGGGAGATAAGAGAGATGTTAGGTGACATGGATCTGAAGAAGGCAGATACAACAGAGCGATAACCCTTAGGTTATCGCCTTCTTATTTAGAGTTGTTATTGCGATTTTGTCCCTCTTACCGCGCTCGAGAGAGTGCTTGTCCTTTGGTGTCGAGGACCCCGGGGTTTTTGTTTCGACCTCCATTGCTCTCTCTGAGGCGCTGGAGGACCGAGAGTTTGGCGCCGAGACGTGTGTCTCGGGCCTTGGAGTTCGCTTGATCTTAGGGCCCTGCGGGACTGCTGTCTGCAGGGCCGTTGAAGAGGGCGGAGCAGTACTGACTGCTTCCACCACGGGGGAGGGAGGAGTCACTGCGGCACCACTGCGCGTGGGCTCGGAGGACTCCGGAGGCCTCTGTGACGCTGCCCCCACCTGCGTCACATCGGCATAACTGCGTCGCGAGAGGTACGACAGTCGTTTTCTGGCTTCGAAGAACGAGATTTTTTCTTTTACAGTTAGTGCAATGGTCTCCTTTTCCTTTTTCCAGCATGGGCACGAACGCGAGTAGGCTGGATGGTCTCCTTTACAGTTAACACAAAATGGTGGAGAGGTGCAATGCTCAGATTGGTGATCGTTGGAGCTGCATTTAGCACAAGTTGTTTGTCCTCGGCATGCATGTGAAGCATGTCCGAATCTTTGGCATTTGAAGCATCGTCTGGGGTTTGGCATATATGGTCTCACATTGACTTTGACATAACCGGCATCGAGAGAGGTAGGCATTACACTTGTTCCGAAGGTGAGTATAACATGTTTAGTGGGGATTTCTTGGTCGTTTCTACGGATTACTATTCTTTGTACTTTTGTTACATTTTGTTCTTGGAAACCCTCAAGGAGTTCCTCATCGCTCAGTCCAATAAAGTCTTCTTCAGATATCACTCCCCGGCTTGTGTTCAGTGTTCTATGTGGTGAAATGGTCACTGTGGCGTCGCCAATACTGGTAAGGTCAGTGAGCTTCTCTGCTTGGTCTTTATCATTCAGTTCTAACAGGAGGTCCCCGCTAGACATTTTGGAGGCTTTGTACGTCGGTCCGATTTTTTCTTTCAAGCATTTGGCTACAAGGAATGGTGAGAGTTTCCTTACTGGCATGTTGCTTTCGCTATGTACTACATAGTACTTGGGGAAGAATGGAGCGTTGCTCCGAAAGGAGAAATGGAATGGTACTTCGGTGCGGCATCTTTTCAGACGCCGATCATAGACCACAGAGGTTTGTGCTGCCATAGAAAATGAGTATGTTCGGCCACAGCGCCGAGCGCCCACCACGGAGCCCAACGAGGGGACGCGGCAGAGCTTGTGTACAAGCCTGCACGACGCCAGCCGTACGCCGCCGCTATAACCTAATATGGTGTACCCAAGGTAGGATATCCACACAAGGTTAACCCTTGCCACCGTGGAGAAAGGAAGTAAATGGAAGAGAGAAGAAGACAGGAAAGATCGAAAAGTAAGAGATAAAGGCGAAGGTTTGGGGAGAGAGAGACAGGAAGAGGCGACTGCCGATTTCCCCCGGGTGGGTCAGTCCGGGGGTGCCGTCTACGTGAAGCAGAGGCCAAAGAGGTGTGTTGCCTCCGCCGGGGGGCCTTAAAGGTCCAAACACCCGGCATCGGCTCAATCCCCAGGATCCCCCTTTCCCCGGACACGGCTAAGCCGCGCACGGCCACACGCGGGAGGGTCCAACCCTCGTGTGCTCGGGTCCGTGGTGTCGCAACACACCAAACGCCTGCTGACGCAGACGCCCCTGTGGGGTGCACAGCTGAAAAAGAAGGAAAGAAAGCCCAATAGCAGTGTCGCAGAAAATGTCGCCAAATAAGTATACTTTGCTTACCAAGGATACCTCTGGTTTAGTTGTGGTCTGATTTTGCACAATAATTCTGTATAAGGTTTCTTTGTTTGGAATGGTTTAGCAGATAGGGAAAAATGGCCATAAGAGCGCCAGGTGTATGCATAGTCTTCGCACAAAAAGCCACTGCTTTCTTACTTTTATTTTTCGCTCTACTACTATTCATGAGTATATAAGTGCTTTAATAGCACTGCTAACATCCTACTGCAAGATACAAAATTGGGCAAGCTGTGGCATAAAGAAAATTGCAGTTTCACGCATAATGCGAAATGATGATGCAGTAGCTGGTGAAATATGCTCAGGAAGCTTGCTTCATGCGATGTGTGTTGAAGTGAACACTTGCCAATCTCCTTGTAATCTCCTTTGAAGAAGTAAAATAAGTACTAGTCTTATTTATTTGCGGGAGTTGTGCCTCCCAGTGTTGAAGTGGAAAGACTCAATTGTTCTTCCGCCTCTTTCATACCCGGACTTGGCCACTGGTCTCCACCAAAACAACCCTTTAGCTTCTTACTGCTGAATTCTTTTGGTTTTCACGAATATTTGGGCTACCCATTGCTGGTCTCACGCTGTGCTTGAGGAAAACAAGACACCAACAGCCCCATCCAGTAAATCTGAGGAACCAAGCACTAGAAGAAGATTAATGAATCAGATGCACCCAATCACTGTCATTACATGTAAAAAGAAAACTCAGCATAGGACTGCCTTCACAAGTGGCAAGGTGATGTGTCGGAAATTGAAGGCGTGGACGCGAGCTCTATGTACAGTACGCAGACATTGAGCAGGTGTTAGCCAATCATGGCACCTGTTGGCTAGATCGCGCTCTCCAGGATCAGTATTCACCACGACTGTACCTTCAGCAGAGTGGCTGAAATGTATATTATGGACTGCCAATCTTTTCATTGTATGTTTGAATCCTTGCAGCCCAATTATAACTTTATTTGCAACATTCTAGCAAGAAATTTGGGAATTCCAGTGACAACACTAGCAGATATCAGAACAACCAAGGGAGTTAGTCCATAGCAGCTATTGTTGTAAAAAAGAAGACTGGCATAAGCACATGAATTGAGATTGGCACACTACATTCCTTTGTTCTAGTAGTGGTTCGCTACTTTGGTGCTACACTTAATGATCTCGAATGAGTTCAAGAAGCAGGAATTTAGCCCGGAAAACATATTACTCTTAACAGCTGCATCTACAAACATTTTGCCTATGCAGCTTTATATAACCCTGCCCACACTTACCTAAAGCACATGAGTGGCACCCTCAAAAAATAAGCGTTTGATATTGCTTTGGAGAAAAATAATCTGTTGCGGCCTAAAAGTACATATACATACTGCACATACATGCATTCGGTATACGTTATCACCAACTGTTAAGTCACCTTCTTACCTCATCAGCGAATCACTCCTGCAACCAAGTGTGCTCGCTTGAGTTTTACCTGAATTTCTACCTGTGCAATTGGTATAAGTTTCTTTGGCTGTTTAATCGAACATCATATTTCAAACATTTGGTTGTATAAGAGGCTTTGGCAACACTGGCAACCCTAAAGCCTGCGCAGGCTTCACAAAAGGCCACCAGTATCTCCTTGTTGCAGACTGTGCTCAACATCCTTCTTGGTTAGACTGTGACTAAGAACCCATACATCTTCCCTCTGAAGCGGCTGGTATTCGCGATGCTTTCATGCAGAAAGAGACTATTGTCACCACTGTCAACCTTAGGCCAGAAACCAATCTGGCACAGGTGGAAATAGTCTTGTCTTTCCCAGATGGTGGTTCAGCCTCACGAGGCACATTCATTCAGTAAATTTGCACACTGTCAATCTGAGTGAGGCTGATCAAAGGTTGACTATGGTGTCAGGTTTCTCGCCTGGTTTCGGTAGTGGCAACATGACCAAGTGTTTCCACTCTGTGAGAAATTCCAATATTCCAGATTTCACTGATTACAAGCAATAGTGCTTGCTTCCTCGTTTTGGCAAGATTCCTCAACATCTGCAAAATGACTCCATCTTTGCCACTTGCGCTTTAAGTGTTGACATGCTCGTGAGCAACAACAGGTTCTGCCATCGCAAAGAGGCTTTCTGTTCCTTCCTTGGCAAGTGGTCATTAATGTGCATATAACTCTGGTGACGGTCAGTCACAGTGAGGCGGTCGGGGAAAGCATCTCCAGCTTGTTCCGCAAATTTCTAAGATGTGCACCGAAGATCGAGCAGCGTGTTTTTAATAGTATTACAGTACTTGGTTCATCCTGTAATAGCCAAGAATGTGTCACAGCTTACTGAGACCTACATGTTCGAATGATGCACAGTGGTCCATACACTAGTCCTTGGCAAGTTTCTTAGCATAAAATCTTGCCTGCTCAGTCTTGTGCAGAACATTGATCAGGGTTTGTTGCGTGCAGCCACAATTTAAGTATGCAGTACGCAGCTTGGCTTCCTCACCCCAAAGTTACAGCAGGTGCTTATCAGGGCTGCATGTTGCCCCAGTAAGCTCTAGTTCGCATGTCGCTCTTTTCAGTGTGTAAAGGATGCATGCTGCTAGCAATTCTTCAACACCTTCACATTCTGCAGACTCAAGTGCATCACGGAAATGGTCCCAGCCTGAAACTCTGATTTTGTGAATGTGGCACATTTTCACTCTTACATCCCGTGTTATATCAAATAATGGTCGCTGCCTCTTTGGGCAGAGTCGCACTGACACTCTGGATGAAGGCCCCAGTTGCCCATGCTAGGTAAGTGTACTGCCCTTCTGGCTTTAATGGAGGGTGTGGCTGTTGGGATAGTTGGTGTCATTTGTTAATTTGAGGTCTGTGGTGTGTGATTCGTCAAGGTGGCATCCTCTTTGCCGTATGTCTTTGCATCCCCAATGTGGGTGATGTGCATTGAGCTCACCTCGACCGAGTATTCTGTGCTGAGAAAAGCTAATTTTAAGATGTCAAAGCCAAGTGAAGTCAATTCGGTTTCGGTGCCTTGTTTTGGGACAGAGGTTGACCAATGCCAAAACGGCTTCCTTTCACTGCCTTAGCCTGCAGCACACCACCACAACTTTCTGAAGAGGCATATGTTTATTCAAGCAGTTCTTTCCTTGCCCTAATTCAATAATAGCCAATTTTAGGAGTTGCAACTCAAGCTGACTTCAGAAGACTACCGATTTTTTAGTTTCTTCGAGTAGCTTATTGCTTGGTCAATTTTCTAGTTGGGCATGACATGCTTTGTGCTTAAAAAACGAACCGTTTAAAGAATTCTTGGAGTAATATTAGGACAGGCAACTCTGAGTGATCACTGCTGTTGTCACAAAGTGTGACAATGAGCTAGGCAGATACTGTCACGACAGCGTAGTGTTTAGGTTGTATGAGTAGAGAAGAAGCAAAATTGGAGTTGTGAAATTCAAAGCCCTATTTTTACAGCCTCTCTTTATGCTGCTGACATTAAAGAACTTTAGATTAGTGGATGCAAGCAGTAAGCGTAAACACCCTGCTTGGGTATCTCTGGGACCCATGTGGTTTGCACAACCAAGCAGCCCTTGCATCCTTATATCCAATACTATTGCTTTCATTGTAAAGCAACCAATATCGCAGTAAGTCTGATCAATCTGCATCAATATGCCAGAAATTTCGAAGCACTTAAGGTGTGTCGGGTGAGTGTTTAAAGCACTTCACCACACCCTTGGCCATTAGACTTGTGCTTTCGAGTATTACTTGCTAATCAACTCTAGAGGTGTTTGCATTGTTTTTCTGTGCTGCAAGATTAGTTTACCAGTCCTAATAAAATTGTTAAAGTGAAGGTCTGGGCTGTTGTATTGGCCATGTCATTCTAAAGATGTTAGGTGTGACACTGTCAAAGCATTTGGCAACTTTAATAAGCTTCACCACACTGCAAATAGGTATTGCGATGGGACCATTCAGCGTGTGAAAGTTCGAGAGCACCTGAGATTATAGTAAAGCGGGCGCGGCAGTATCTTTAGGGAAACGGGATCATCAAAGCTGGAACTAGGCCTGCCATACATCCCGTCACCGCAATAGACTGTTTGCTTCATCGCATTACACAAGTGTGCTGCGGTGAAGTTATTGCAGACGCATATACTTTTTGCACAGAACCCTGTGTCTCATTGCTAAAACTGAGAGCGCGAAAAACGGGCAGATATGCAGCTGAACATCACAGGGCACAGTATTAAGCTCCACCTCACTGCGTTTATTGCGCCCTTAGTACCAGTTGATATTAAACATCTACACTGCATTTTGGTTCGTGGAATTCTGGCAGACCATGCGATGTCACTAAAGCTCCGTTATGTTCTCAGCACTACGCGATAATTGTCGTAAAGCCCACGATAAAAGTAAATCACATGAAGTCACGAACAGCGCACTAGCGCTGAACACAATAGAAAACATGTGCTGCCCCATTTCAAGGACGCGTGAACTGTTATGAGCAAACACCACCTTAAGCATTATATTACTTACGTAACGTTAGTCGTGGCGAAGAACATTTACAATACCTCAGCTACGCGCCCGTCAAGTAAAGGTGCATGTGCGATGTGATGACGCTGCCAGAAAGGCCGAACACGGCGACGCTGCTGCATAGCACCGGTTCGCAAATTGCATTGCCCAGGCGCTACGCCACTTGAATATTTCGATCGTCAGCACCACTATTCCCCGAGACCAAAAGCCTTCATGTCTCACCCCTACTACTGCACGACTTTTTGCCGACAAATACTGAACCCACTACGGAGACATCATACGAGCAGCGGTCGGCGTGGGGCGGCAATTCAAAGGGGGCAGGGAAAGCGACAAATGTAGGCTCTGTTCCGAAACAGGAACACTCACACACATAATGTGGGAATGCACCTCGCTCCCGTTCTCTCATCCCCCCGTCAGCAGCGAGACTGACTGGACAGCCTGGCTCAGTTCCGGGGACGTCGACCGACAACTTGAACTGGTGGACTGAGCGGAAAAGGCCAAGCAGGCCCAGAGCCTTACTTGAGCCCTAACCCTCAGCCACGTCCCTCTTTACCCTTCCCCCTTTTAATAAAGTTTATCACCACCACCACCAAAGCGCCACATGGAGCCACGCCACCACTTGGCGCCACCATCGCGCCTTCTCAAAAGTCCCTAAACGATGTTGTCCCTAGGCACCTAGGATCTGGTCACGTCACGGATTTTCATACGCATATAAACCACCCAGAAAACGCTACGTCACGACCTTGCAGTGCCGTCGGTGCGAGCCTGTGAGGAAGTTCATCGTCGTTCCGATCGTCCAGCTATCTTTTTCTTTCTGCCTGGTCGTGACGCTGACCCGTCTTGCCGCTGACGGCGACACAAAAATCGGCTAAAATTTGTTTCTGGCACGAAATAACTCATCAAGACGCCTCGAAAGTGTGCATGTTATAAAACGTTGCGCGACACAGTAAATCGTTGGCGTGATTTTGACTCCCAAGCGGCCAGCGTGGCTGCCGCTGCCATCGTCTCAGGCAAGCGGCTCGCCTGGATAACGTGTTTTCTGATCGCTACCAACGGCATCGTGACGACTAATTGTTTTGTCATTTATGAGCGACATAAGTGCGCAGACGTTGACCGTGTTGACGAATATAGATAGATAGATATGGATAGATAGATATAGACCTAGACACACGTACTCTCCCTGTCTGATAATAAAATCGCGGAAACGGAAGACAGCTCGGCGCGCTTTACGGGCAGCAAACATGAGCGCTGAATTCGAAGTGCATTGAGTTGCGCGACTTTACGATGCCATGGAGAGCATGAACGTTTCTGCTGAAAACCAAGAAAAGAAAACCGAAAATAAACTAAGGCTCTGCGGATAGGTAATGTGCGATAGGACTCAATGCAAAAATTAACAGCGCGGCACACACACAGTTGTACATACCCGTCGACCCAAAGTGACATCCAAGAGGTTCATGGAAGTGTGACAGATGCCTAGTTTCACGTGCCCAGTAATCCGAGTAGGTATTAACGAGGTTCATTGAGCTGCGGCACGTAAGTTGTAGCACACGCTCAGTAACATAAGTTGGCGGAAATACGGCACATATGCTATGTCAGATTCCAGCGATCCAAGTTGGCCCGACGATGGCCTTCGAATCCGGTTCCCTTATATCACACAGCAGCCGGATGCCGGGAACCACTAGACCATAGAATATCCAGCGATCCAAGTTGGCGGGAAAACGGTAGAGACACAGACAGAAAAACAGGCAGTCATACATACAGACAGCACGTGGAAGGTGTTTGAAGTGCCCCTAAATGCTAATCACACTAAAATTATAATCGCATTGAAACATGGACACGTTGTGTCCGGCCCTCCCATGTCTCCAATCAATGTACAGGCGCAACTGTACAGGTTGTCCTGCAATGACGTCACCTAAAGGCACATATACCTCCACGGACTATGATGTAATAACCAGCTTCGTGACAAGATGCGATGAACGCTTCTTCCTTCGAATATGGGAGGTGGCGGGTTCAAACACCTTGTGGTGTATATTGTGGACCCGCTACCGGTGAAACCGTGATTACGTGCAACTGCTCTTGGCTTCTCAACGGGAAGCGCGTAATTAGCCGCACGGCGAATTAGGCCTGGTGGTAGTTGATAATAGTGCAGGCTGTTAAGACACGGTGTCACTTTGATTCCGGCTGCGGAGTCGAATCTCGGCAGAACAACGTGCGTGGCATTGATATGGGCAGGAGAGACTTGGGGTGGGAAAAGGTGTTAAGGGTTTGGTGCCGCGCAAACAAACGTCTCTGTTGAGGAAAAAAAAAACACGCAACGACAATATAACTTGGCTCGCTGGTTCTCCCAAGCCCCGTCAGCGACACACAGACCAAGTTTGTACGCAAACGTTCCAAAAGCTGCCTGTTGTGGTGGTTCAGCAAATTAACAAGCGCCTTTTTGCTTTAATGCGTTTGCATTCTTAGGTTGCTTCATGTACTTTGCAGGAGAATGTATGCCAACAACTGGATGCCAACAACTGTTATAGGGAAACGCGATAGACTAGTGGCGCTGCAGCACCCGCCTCTTACATAACTCGTTTCAACGACGGCAATGTGTTTTGTAGCTAAAGTAGTTCGATATTAACGCATTACCACCGACGCTCACCGCAGAATGGATTGTACCGCATCGTTGGCGTGACTACGCCATGCTCCAAAAAGGCTACGAACCTTTGACGTTTTGCCGGAACTCGACCGCACGACGTTTAGTGTTAATTAACGCACAGTTCATTCAAGTCGAGCTATTAGAGCACTCGCACCATCGATCTTTGGTGAGAGGCGAACCCACGGCCTTCGGTGCTCAATAAGGCGAAGTTAATAGATGCTTTATATAGATACTTTATTACCAGCTGCAGAAGGTCGCAAGGGCTGTCGGCCTCGGATCCGACGGTGAGCGAGCTTACGCCTATATATCGTTTCTCAGCCATCGCCAGCTCGCTTAGCTTACAATATCCGACGGCTTACAACACCGAGCCGTGGGATACTCCAGCATCCACCGTTACTGATGCAGATAAGCTGTTACGAAAGGAAACAAACTGTTTTCTGTGTGTTAGGCACGCAGCGGTGCAATTACTTAGGAGATTATTTTTTTAAACTATATGCAATTTATAGGGTAGTATTGTCTGAGGAACTTTGTCAGAGGCTTTTGAAAAATCCATAAACTATCGCGTCAATTTGTGTAGCATTGTTAACTGATGTTACAAAATCGTGGATCGTTTCTATCAGGTGAGGACATGTAGAGAATCATTTTCTAAGCCCGTGTTAATATTTGGTTAAAAAATTATCATTTTCAAAAAAAATTTGCGTTTTATTATGTATAACATGTTCGAGTAATTTGCAAGCTGTGGATGTTAATGAAATCGAGTGACAGTAGGCAATGTTGTTTGTCCCTCCACTTTTATGTAACGGCTTGATCATGGCTGTCAGCCGTTACATTCGGTAGTTCACCGTCGCGTAACGATTTAATAAATAAAACGAGGAAATAGTTAGACACGCACCTGGCATATTTCTCAAAAAACGAATTTGAGTTGTTGTCTGGCCCTGGTGACTTCTTTATATACAGTTTTAACAGCATGTTGAAGATACCATGTTCTGAGATTATGAGGCCTGGCATACGTGGGAAGGAGACATAACAAAAAAGAAAGGATAGCACCATAATATTTAGTAAAAATGGATGCGAAGTGACCGTTAAATGAGTTGGATATTAATTCAAAATCAGTTACCTATTCCACTTCTATTCGAAGGTCCCAGTACAAGGATTTAGGCGAAATAGTTCTCCAAACCCTTCCGGTGATGCTGTTATGAAACTAGGTATTGATTCCCCGTTGTAGCGTGTTTTGTCTATGCCCACTTTATTCTTAATTTCAGTGGACAAAGCTCAAATTAAATTTATACGATACGAAGCGTAGGAGCAAGATTTGTCTCTTCTTAAGTCTCTTTAGCCGCCTCCGCAATTTCAATTTCGCCCTTTAAGTGCACGCATAGTTACTTTTGTTCTCGTAACAATGTTTGGCACAAAAAGCATGCAGCTGTTCAACGCTTATATGAGTTCGAACGACTTAAACAAGAAGCTGCCCCCAGACACACGCACTCTTGCTGTCCAATTTTAAAATCGCGGAAACGGACGACGGCTCGGCGCAGATTCCGGGCAGCAAACACGAGCGCTGAATTCGAAGTGCGTTGATCTCCTCGACTTTGTGACACGAAGGGGAAGCAAAAACGTTTCTGCTGAAAATAAACAGAAGAAACATAAAATAAACTTAAGCTCTGCGAATTTAGAATGTGCGCTAGGACTAAATGCCAAAATTAACAGCGCAGTACACACACAGTTGCACATACCCGTCGACCCAAAGTGAAATCCAAGAGGGTCATAGAAGTGTGGGAGGAGCCTAGTTTCACGTGCCCAGTAATCCAAGCTGGTATGAACGAGGTTCATTGAAGGGCGGCACACAAGCTGTAGCACACACTCAGTAATATAAGCTGGCGGAAATACGGCACATATGCAATGTCACATTCCCGTGATCCAAGCTGGCCCGACGATAGCATTCGAATCCGGTTCCCTGATATCACAAGGCGGTGAAATACTGTGAACCACTAGACAGACTATCTAATGATCCAAGTTGTCGGGAAAACGGTAGACACACAGACAGGAAAACAGGCAGCCATACATACAGACAGCACGTGGAAAGTGCTTGAAGTGCCCTAAAATGCTAAGCACAATAAAATTATAATCGCATTCAAACAGGGACACGTTACGTCCGGCCCTCCCACGTCTACATTCACTGTACAGGCGCAGCTGTACAGGTTGTCCTACAAAGCTTACAGGTCATTTCTACTACAGCATTCGCGTTGTCGCAATCTACGACGCAATGGCGCCACCGACAGGCACATATACCTCTACGGACTATGATGTAATAACAAGCTTCGTGACAAGATGCGATGAACGCTTCTACCTTCGAATATGGGAGGTGGCGGGTTCAAACACCTTGCGGTGTATATTGTGGACCCACTACCGCTAAAACCACGATTACGAATCTCGGCAGAACAACGTACGCGGCATTGATATGGGCAGGAGAGACTTGGGGTGGGAAAAGGCGTTAAGGATTTGGTGCCGCGCTAATGACAAACGTCTCTGTTGAGAAAAAAAAAACACGCAAGAACAAAATAATTTGGCTCGCTGGTTCTCCCAAGCCCCGCCAGCGGCCCACAGGCCAAGCTCGTACGCAAACGTTAGAAACGCAGCCTGTTGTGGTAGTTCAGCAAATTAACAAGCACGTTGTATTTTAATGCGTTAGCATTCTTAGGGTGCTTCATGTACTCTACAGGTCCATGTGTGCACGCTTGTTACTTTGCTTCGTTTGTGCACTTCGGAGGTGACGCGCCGGTTTCGCGGCGTCAGCCTTTGTGCTGGCTGCCAACAACTGCCATTGGAAAACGCGACAGACTAGCCCCGCTGCAGCACCCGCCTCATACATAACTCATTCCGACGATGGCAATGCGTTTTGTAGCTAAAGTAATCCGATATTAACGCATTCCCATCGACGCTTACCGCAGGACGGGTTGTACCGCATCTTTTAATGTGAGATCAACGCGCGTGGCACCTCTTTATTAAAAATTGAGAAGAAATACAACTCTCAGAAAACTAAACCGTAAAGCTTACAACTGTGTCTTTTTTTGAGTCTAACTACTGTTCCAAAGCTATCGGTTAGCTCAAGACACGCCTGCATGTGCTTCTAATATCGAGTACTATATTGTCATTGATTCAATAGCGAAATAGCGTTATCTTATCAAATTGCGCGTGTGAAGCGAATGCTGGCGTACACTCTCCATCACATTTGAGACAGGAAATTGCGCTGCAATGCACGGACATACCGATCTCATGAACCGATGCAGACATCGGTTCATCAAGAAGACGACGATGCAGACGATGAATCAGACAAAAATTTAACGCATTTCATTAGATGGTGGCTGAGTACTCTGTGTAGACTGCGTACGACAATGACAGCATGAATACAACATTATTAGAGAATATATTTCGAAAATAAGTTCACTTATTAATGCAGTGTAGTAAAAAGGAAGTACTTCCACAGTATAGCCGTGGAGGGCGCAAATAATGAACAGGCTAAAAAAAACAGCCTTCTAGGTCTGTAGTAAACTGGATAGACCGTTCGCGCCTTGGCAACAGGATAAGGTTGCTCCTGAAGGCAGAAAGTGTAGTGGACTATTGTGTGGGCCGGTTAGTTCTCGCCACTTAGAAATCCTGCAAAGGACATGATGACGCAACGACGACACGCAACTGTAGGCCAAGGAATTAAGACAACTTTTTTAAAGTGAAGCTTTCTTTGCTTCTTCCTACGACTTCTCCACTGGTGCTGTTGCTGTCTTGCACAGTGTGTCGAGGGAAGGTTCAAAGCGTACATATACATGGGGGGAGCGTGGTAAAGAGGAAAGGCGGTGCAGTAAACTCGTTTGGAATTTCGCATCGCGTCACATGTCCATAGTGCACTCGGGAGAGGTATATAGAATGGTAGGGAGGGGGCAGGGAGAAGAGGTGAAGAATCGGTATAACCGGGGTATACGCGAAACGAGTGAATAACCCCCTTGCCATTCTTCGCTCGCAGTTCACAGGGGTGAAGGACAGGACAGGGAAAGGACGACGAGAAAAGATAACGAAACTCTACTACTATAGACAGGACAGCGGTTGCAGGCAAACTGAAGGCACGGTACCGTACGTTTCTGCTATTTCTAAAAATTAAACACCATGCCAATTTGTCAATGGACGACTGACGCAGGGCCTGCAGACGCAAAGCCGACACTTATTACCGCAGCGTATAGGTGACACTACTGAAGTGGTCGCGCGTCAAATCAACACTTACGTGCCCGCCGCGGTAGCTTGACGGTTATGGCATTGCACGAGGTCGCGGGTTCGATCTCCGCCGCGGGAGCCAGATTTCAACGGGAGTGAACTGCAAGAACGGTCATGCACTTTGATTACGGAGCACGTTAAAGAGCACCAGGCAATCAAAGTTATTCCGGAGTACGCCACAACGGTGTGCCACATAATCCGATAGTGTTTTGGCACGTGCAGCACCATAATTCTGCCAACCCGTCTGCCTCGATGCGACGTGCCATGTGAAGCAATGAAAATGCTGAACTCTCTCACAGGTTACAAACAATGGCGCACAACAACGCCTCAAGCAAACACGGCTCGTTGTATGTTGTGTACTGCACAGACAAAGAGCAGTAGGGCACGCAAGGTAACATTCGCCATCATTTCACTGCTCTCGTATTGCACTATACGGTGAAGAAATCATACATCCGCAGTCAGTATTACCGCTAATTAACGTCAATTAAAGCAAATAACACAGAACGTTTGGCTTACATCGATTCGCACAGCGCGTGGGATCCGCATAATCTTTAGACTATCAATTTATATGCTTAAGAATGGCGCTCATTTATGCAATATTTGCAATGGAAGTGAGCAAAAGCGGCTGTCGTGTCCTCGGTAGAATTGATTTAAACGGTTTCAATCCCATGGCCATGATATCATTGCCAACTTCCGTGGGATTGTAGTCGTCAAACTTGTATACAAGTGACTGGGAAATCAGGAAGTTGATGAACGGCAAGAAGGCAGAAGCTTGCACAAGACCTCAGCGAAATAATATGACATCTTGAGCAGCGTGGTCAGGAGGCTGTGCTGTGGTTTCAACGTCCATTTAAGATCCTCAAAAATATGAACAGAGGCCGACAAAAATGTGGCCACTTTGGGAAAGGCGAAACCGCTTGAAATTTCAGGACAGCATTGACCTAAATAATAAAAAACACCTAAAGATAAGCAAACCATAACGTTGACAGGGTGGCCAAATTTCTGCACAAATAAATTGGCTGTTGAAGCTATTCAGCTGAAAAAATGTCGGCAAGTACGTAGATCCTGTGGCCGACGTGGCATTGTCTGCCGGACGTATGTTTGCCGTACGTTATTATTATTTATTATTTATCAATACTGTAGGTCTTCTGCAGACCCATACAGGGAGCGGGCTTTCATCATCATAGGCATGTAATAAGATACAAGTTCTCAAAAAGACTACAGGAAAACATGAGGTAGATCAGAACACTTTTCAACAACAAGTGCATCAATATTATATTACCTACATGGTTACGCTTCGCGTACACGAAAACAGAAAATCTAGCATTATGTATCGCATGTTATACATGAGAAAAATGTACACACGAAAATAATACCACACTACAAGATACTTTCTGGGGTTTTACAACAGGAAAACTAGTTATACAGGGTCCATTAGCTGCTCCACTAGAGAACAAAACTGATCTAAATTTGGATTATTTACAGGTTCGCTTGGTAGCGCATTCCAAGCGTTCACAGCGCGAGGGAAGTAGGAAAACTTAAACGTATTGCAATGCGTATTAAATGGCCGGACGCACTTATCGTGGTTTGTCCTACTAGACCGACGGCCAGGCGGATGAATATAGTCGTCTTTTCCGATCTTGATGTGTCCGTTAAAGAGGAGATAAAAAAACTTCATAGATGCAACATGACGCCGGCAGGAAAAAGTTGCCAGATGCGCTTGATTGCGCATGTCTGTTACACTGTCGTGCCAAGAATACTTTGAATAAATAAACCTAAGAGCCCTATTCTGTAATCTTTCAAGTTTATCGCGAAGGCACTTTTGATGAGGGTCCCACACTATGCTTCCGTATTCTAAAATAGGTCGGACCAGAGTTTTATAGGCAGTTAATTTTACGGCTTGAGGTGCTTAACTCAGTCTTCTGCGTAGAAACCCTAATTGCTTGAATGCCTTGGCGCATGTCTCGGTGATGTGCTTATCCCATTTTAAGTCTTGTGAGAATGTGACACCCAAGTATTTTACTTTGTCGACTTGTGTAATATTTAAGCCTTTAAGATTGTACGT
Source organism: Dermacentor andersoni (assembly GCF_023375885.2). Classification (NCBI taxonomy): domain Eukaryota; kingdom Metazoa; phylum Arthropoda; class Arachnida; order Ixodida; family Ixodidae; genus Dermacentor; species Dermacentor andersoni. The sequence continues at coordinate 102,113,292 of NC_092822.1, forward strand.
AAATGATAAAGGTCGTTTTTTCTTGGTTAGGCTGATGAACGCTGTTTTAGATATATTTATTTCCATCCCCCACGTATTGCACCATTGGGCAATGTTTTGTAAAGAAGAATTAAGCTTTAGTTGGTCGTCAGTACTACGAATTGCAGTATAAATGACACAATCATCTGCGAAAAGTCGCAGTGTTACACCTGGTTCTGCACAAGAAGAGATGTCATTAACGTATATAAGAAATAATGTTGGCGCTAAAACAGACCCTTGGGGTACACCGGACAAAACGCTTAGGCAGTCAGAATATCTGAACCACTGTTGCACACCACGGAATAAGCGAAATGGGTGCTGCATGACTCTTCCGGTTTTACAGCGAAGCTGGCTAGCATCCCGGGATTTATTCGTGACGTAACGTCGACAGAACACTATTATCATCTATGGCTCATACTTCCGTAAGGCAGAGGCTGCAAGCGCTTACCAAAATGAAGCGAATAATGCATACGTTCTCTGGAATCACGCATACAACATACAGAACAGCTTATGTTTTGATGAAGAAGAAGCTTAAGACAAGCATGCGAACCACGTGCATAATTGGCGATAAGACACTCCTACGCCTACATGCAATACGACGCACGTAGCGTTCCCCGCATGCATTTTCTGGTAAAGATTACTCTGACGCAAGTTACCGCGGCGACGACAGCCTTGCTGTTGCATACGAAGCAGGGAGTGACGTAGCTACACTTCCACACGTGCTAGAAGAACCCACCTAGCAATTGATTTGTGTTGTGACACGCGCGTAAAACGAGGACTCCTGAAGACCAGCGTGCATACGAAGTGCGGCGAATTTCTCTCCCCTCAGGTTCACTCTTTGTAGGTGCACGAAGTAGCGGCGCAAGCCAAGTCGCAGGCCGTCGAAACGTAATAATTCGGTAAAGTACATATGAATATCGCCACGTGAACAATTTCAACCTACGTCGCAAAGGCTAATCGTTCTAGTTGTTTACAGCTTCGCTGTCCAACCTCCTTTACAGCATGGATTGGAGCCCAATCTTTATGTGTAAATAAAACGGTCTCTGCAGAACTAAACCTGTGTGTGCGCTGAATGTTTTCTTTTCGGTGCAGGTACCGATAAGCTACTCGTGCCACCGGTGCTTGCTTTGACTCCCATGTTCCAATGAAAAATTTTGAGCTTGTGTCCTCGGAATAAAAAAAGAACAATAAAAGAAAACGAAGTAACTCGGTATTTTTCCCCTCTTTATCTCTCATTTCTATATTAGAGAACGCGGTGGACCGAATTGAAACGCGTTTTTCCAGCCGGGCGAGGAGACGTCCGACCCGTACGCATGCACGAAGGGCCCAGGTGAAAGGCGCAGCAGCGCCACCTGTACGTTTCTCGGAAAACTGCTTCACCACGGAGCCTTCCCACGGCCCACCAACCCATAATCTAGTACACTATACCGGAATCGAACCGAAATTTTTTCGCGTCATTTTTCAACTGAACCGAAATCTGAGATTTTGTATGAACTACTCCTAACCGGTTCAACCACAGGACGAGCCCAAGGTTGTGTTTGTTGTAATTGGAAGAGAATAGAAAACTTTTCTTCTGCCCACACGTCACAGCGTGGCGTACTGCTACAGGAGGCATATCGCATTACCCTCTACTGCTGATCGGAAACAGTCATGCGGCTTTTCCCAGCGATCGCATTGGCTCACCTCGCATAACACGTCAACAACTGTCGTGCAGCCAGCTTGCATGTGGGGGCGAAAAGGACGTAGGCGTGTTCATTTCACTCTTCATTCTCAGCGTTTGCACGCACCTGGAAAACTTGCACGAAGCATGATCAGCTAAACTCTAGTAAACTGTAGTACATTATGCGCAGAGCCGGTGCGCACTGTTTACACAGAGCGTCACCGACGCCGCGTCATCACGGAGGAGACCGCTTGTGCTCACGGCACCCGCTGTGTTCAGGCACAGCAACGTATTGGTTGTGCCTCCTGTCTGATACGCGTGTTGCAATTTAATAACACTGCACCTTCAGTGACTGCTGCTGCTCCTGCAGCTGGATTGGGGCTTTGCGTAAGTTTTCCTGGCAAAGTTCAAGGCGGCGACTACTAAGCAAAGTGAGAGAGAGTGCTGTCTTTGTTCCTCTGTGTTCGGCTATTATTAGGCGATCACTCGAGTTTATATAATGGTAGGCTAAATGTATACCACATGGGACATTGCCTTAAGAATGTAGCAGGGCGTTACAACATTCCGATAGTGTTTTCCGCCCCTCAATATTCGACAGCAATCTGCTCGCATGTGCACAGGCACATGTTCACGGCACTGTTCGCATGTGCATATATATATATATATATATATATATATATAGGCTATTATGAGAAAGACAACGACGACGAGAGAGAAGACCCTTGTTTCGGTGCTCGATCGTCTATACTACCTCTCGCTGCTCTATCGTTCTAGTCGCGAACGCCTACGGCCCCAAGTGCTTACGAACGCCTACGGCCCCAAGGTGCTGTACCATTTGCAAACCTGGAACTCTGAAGTCGGACGATCCCTGTCATATCTCCCATGCCTGAGGAGACTAGTCCTACCGAGCCACCCATGGCACCACCTCCGGTCGTCACTCCTGGTGCGCCACGCAAACGGGATCCTCCCATATTCAATGGCATTGACGATCATGACGTAGAGGACTGGCTGTCATCGTAAAACCGAGTGAGTGCCCACAACAAATGGTCTGACGCTGACAAGCTTCGTTACGTACCATTCCAACTTTCCGGGGCCGCCCACCTTTGGTTCCGCAACCATGAGGCTGACTTTTCCACCTGGACAGCAATCCGAACGACACTTCAAAAAGTCTTCGGTGCCCTGCTGTGCGCAAACTTCGGGCTGAACAACAGCTTCACTGTCGTGCCCAACAAAGGGACGAAACTCTTACGAGCTACATTGAAGATGTAGTTGACATTTGCCGGTGTATCAACCCAGATATGTCCGAAGATGACAAGGTCAAGAACATCTTGAAATGTATAGAAGATGACGCCTTCCAAATGCTCTTGGCTAAGAGTCCTCAGATGGTCAACGACCTTATAACGCTTTGCCAGAGCTATGAGGAGCTGCACAAAGAACGGCTTTCTACGCACTGAACTCTCGCTCCGGACGTCGCGCTTTCAGCTCTGAATAATGGTGTCAGTGCTACTCCTTGCAGTCCAGCAATTTTCGACCAAATCAAGCAATTTGTGCGAGAAGAAGTGGTATGCCTACTCTCTCTTCTGCCAGTCAGTCCAGTCTCCGAGTCGCCCTTGTCTCCCAATCTCCGTCAGGTGATACAAGAACAAGTCGCTAACACAATACCACTTGCTCACCAACCGCCTCCTACGCCTGTTCCACTTACGTTCGCTGCCGTTGTCGCGAATCCAAGGCCTCCGTCTGCAGGTATTCAATCCAGACTTACCAGCGCCTTTCCCTCACATCCGCAAGCAGCTGCAACATATGCACCTACCCCCCCCCCCCCCCAAGCAGCTACTGGCCGCCACAGTAGCCCGTGCGCCCACCTCGAAAATATTTCCATGTCTCCGCCCGCGGTTCTCAATCCATGGCGCACGAATGACAGGCGACCTATCTGTTATTCGTTATGCGCACCCTTCCCCTCCCTCACCAGAAACTTTTTCCTGCTCTCATGGGCCGTCGACCAATACAACTCTCGGCGCCAGTAATCATGCTCGATTTTGTCTAGAATGTCCTTTGCACGCTCGAAATGACATTTTAGCGCGAACATTGCGAAATCGGGCTGGATTTCGCGGCAGCACATATGCATCGGGAGTCACATATCGCAACGCAGGGCCCCCCACCGAGCACCAAGTTTCAAGGGCGTTTTGATGGCGAGCAGGCTCATCTCGGCACCTCGCGGAGGCGGCGGAATCTACGGAGCGCTTGGATTTCACTTGTGAAACGTTATGGGTATAATGTTTTCATAATCTTTTGATGCAAAAGGTGCATTGACATTTCCAAAGCCGTGCATTAGATTTTCAATTCCGGAACATTGTGGGTTTAATGCTGTTATAAACATTTGACGCGAAAGGTGCGTGGACTTTTCTAAAGTCGTGCATCGGGCCATACAAGGAGACAACCCAAATCAACACGCTATCAGACAAGTTGGCAAAGCACAAAGCGAGGTCCGATGAGACTAACCGTAGTGGTGGTTCATTTGTGCCGTCATGTCACAGAAAAGAATATCAACATATTTTTTCGCCTGCTCCAAAGGATCCACGACAAGACACTAAAGCCAGCAAAGGTAACTAATTTCTTATTTATTTTTCTACTTGGACTTTTCTACGCGAGGACACATTGAGCTTTTCTTTCCTTTCTTTATTTTTTTTGTCCTCGCTACCCGCGGGCTGCCAATCCAGCCAGAGCGCATGCGTTTTTCTCGTGCTGCATCGACCACCGCGCTACGTGCTTCGATGCGAGTCGAGAAGACGCGCATAGCAGACGAGAAAACGAAACAATGCATATTCGCTCGCCGCCAGCACTGCGGATACTCGACGGATTGCAACGCGTTCGCTTACGGGCAACCTCTCCGAAAAATTTTGTCAAGCCGGTAGGATACCGAGCAGTATGCGTATGGTTCTCTGTGGACTAAGTGCCGCACGTTTACTTCGATATTCCTTTGGTTGCCCCACTAGGTGCCCGAAGTAGGCATACGATTGTAGCCAACATGCTTTCCTTTGCGTTATTTCATTTCGGCGCCACCCCCCCCCCCCCCCCCCCCCAAAAGAAAAGACATTGTTGCGGCGCAGCGAATTGTCGCATGGTGAAAGTTTGATTTTGCTACTTCTTTGGGAAAGTAACGGGCCACAGGAAGCTTCAGTTGCCGGATACTCCTATTATATTATTGCGACAGCAGCTATGTGGAGACTCCAGGTACATTCCTGCCGTCGCCCTCATGTTCCGTATAAATAAAGTCCAAGGGCGATAAAGTCGTGACCGCGCGCCGCATGCTGTATGTGCGACTGAAAGCGAAATGCAGGGGTGGGGGGGTCGGCATGGGTGAGCCGATGACGGTGGCTAAGTCTTGTGTGCGCAAAGGAGAAACGCTTTGAGGAAGCGCACCGCCTTCCGTCACGCGCTATACATCGGGGAAGTGGAAGGAGGGGGGGGGACTGTGATCTCTGAATGTGTGGTTGCGCAACATGTTCATTTGCCTTGTTTGATGCATCATATATCATGACTTTTTCTTAGATACGTTGATTTATTGGAGACGTACACGTATATTTCAATATTTTGTTGCGAGGTTTGTGTATATCCGCAGTGAACTTTGTTTCCAGTGGCACTTTTTGCCCTTTATCAAGCTGTATCTTCATTTGTATTGTCACGTGGTAACGATAGCGGCGAACACGGTCGGCGATCGTCGAAAATCTGATCAGCGGGTCCAGTGCGTCGGCTTTGATACAGTAGTCATCGAATGTTCCAGACTAATCGTTGGGACCCACGTGCGTTCCACAATGTTCTACACCATTCGCGTCAGGCGATGAAATCAGATAACATAAGGTTCGGCGACAACAGACAGCGGATAGAGGCATCGATAACTTTCCAGAAACTTCGGATACACGCAGGCGCGTCCCGCGCTGTGCGATAACATTTGTTAGGCGGCGAAACGTGCTCCCCGATAAAGATAAGTACACGTGTCATTACTCCCCTCTTAAAAGCATCGACCCGATGCTGCAAGCAAACGAAAGTAATAAAGAAACACTCATAGCAAAGGAAACAGCAACATAAGGAAAGTTCGTCAGCGTCCGAAAAAGGGTTTAAGACGCACCACGTGGACCACTTCAGATCGTGCGCGGCGCCGCTGTGAATGCGAAATGCCGTCTGGCACGACCTCATAGTCCAGTGCGCCAATACGTCGGATGACCTTGTAGGGTCCGAAATTGCGTCGCAGTAATTTCTCAATGAGTCCTCGTCGGCGTATCGGGGTCCATACTCAAACACGGTCGCCGGGCTGGTACTCGACGAAGCGTCGTCGGAGGTTGTAGTGTCGGCTGTCGGTCCCGTTGCTGGTTCTTGATCCGCCGGCGGGCGAGCTGTCGGGCTTCTTCGGCGCGCTGGAGATAGGTAGCGACGTCAAGACTTTCCTCGTCAGTGACGTGTGGCAGCATGGCATCGAGCGTCGTCGTCGGGTTCCTGCCGTAAACGAGCTGGAATGGCGTGATCTGTGTTGTTTCTTGCACCGCCGTGTTGTAAGCGAATGTTACGTACGGCAGGACGGCATCCCAGGTCTTGTGTTCGACGTCGACGCACATAGCTAGCATGTCGGCGAGGGTCTTATTCAGCCGCTCCGTAAGACCATTCGTCTTTGGGTCGTAGGCAGTTGTCTTCCTGTGCCTTGTCTGACTGTATTGCAGAATGGCCTGGGTGAGCTCCGCTGTAAAGGCCGTTCCTCTGTCGGTGATCAGGACTTCTGGGGCGACATTTCGCAGCAGGATGTCTTCGACAAAGAATGTCGCCACTTCGGCGGCGCTACCTTACGACAGTGCTTTAGTTTAAGCGAAGCGGGTGAGGTATTCTATCGCCACGACGATCCACTTATTTCCGGTTGTTGACGTCGGAAAGGGTCCCAACAAGTCCATCCCGATCTGCTGGAATGGTCGGCAAGGAGGCTCGATTGACTGTAGTAATCGGGCTGGCCTTGTCGGTGGTGTCTTGCGTCGCTGACAGTCTCGGCATGTTCTGACATAACGGGCGACGTCGGCGGTCAGGCGCGGCCAATAATACCTTTCCTGTATCCTCGATAGTGTCCGGGAAAATCCGAGATGTCCAGCAGTCGGATGGTCACGTAGGGCGTGCAATACTTCTGGACGCAGTCCTGACGGGACAACAAGAAGATAGTTGGCCCGCACTGGGGAGAAGTTCTTTACGAGTAGGTTGTTTTGAAGCGACAACGAAGATAATCCTCGCTTAAATGCCCTAGGGACAACGTCGGTGTGCCCTTCCAAATACTCAATGAGGTTTTTCGACTCCGGGTCTGCTCGCTGCTGTTCAGCGAAGTCTTCTGCGCTTAAAATGCCAAGGAAGGCGTCGTCATCTTCGTCATCTTGCGGCGGCGAGTCAATGGGGGCGCGTGATAGGCAATCGGCAACAGAGTGTTTTCGTCCGGACTTATAGGTTGCAGTGATATCATATTCTTCCAGTCTTAGGCTCCACCGCGCCAGCCATCCTGAAGGATCCTTTAAATTCGCTAGCCAACACAAAGCGTGATGGTCGCTGACGACTTTGAATGCCCTGCCATATAGGTACGGGCGAAATTTCGCTGTGGTCCAAACGATGGCGAGGCATTCCTTTTCGATTGCAGAATAATTGCCTTCCGCGTTTGACAACGACCGGCTAGCGTAAGCTATCACGTGTTCATGACCATCTTTTCTCTGGACTAGCACGGCACCGAGGCCTAGGCTACTGGCGTCAGTGTGGATTTCGGTATCGGCGTGCTCGTCGAAGTGCGCAAGTACGGGCGGTGACTGCATGCGTCGTTTGAGTTCTTGAAATGCATCGGCCTGAGGCGTTTCCCACTTGAACTCGACGTCACATTTAGTTAGCTGTGTCAGCGGCTCAGCGATGCGTGAAAAGTCCTTGACAAATTGCCTGTAGTAGGCACACATGCCAAGAAATCTACGCACTGCCTTCTTGTCGATGGGCTGCGGGAACTTTGCGATGGCAGCTGTCTTCTGTGGGTCGGGGCGGACTCCAGACTTGCTGATGACGTGGCCTAGGGACAGAAGCTCATCGTAAGCGAAGCGACACTTTTCTGGCTTCATAGTGAGCCCTGATGACTTGATGGCCTCGAGTACTGTCGTAAGCCGCCTAAGGTGATCGTCGAAATTTTCGGCGAAGACGACGACGTCATCCAAGTAAACAAGACAGGTCTGCCACTTCAATCCTGCTGACACCGTATCCATGACGCGCTGGAACGTTGCAGGCGCCGAGCAGAGTCCGAATGGCATGACCTTGAACTCGTAGAGGCCGTCTGGCGTGATCAAGGCCGTCTTTTCTCGATCTCTCTCGCCGACTTCTATTTGCCAGTAGCCAGACTTGAGATCCATCGACGAGAAGTATTTTGCGTTGCAGAGCCGATCTAATGCGTCGTATATATATCCGTGGTAGGGGATATACATCCTTCTTTGTGATTTTGTTCAGTCGACGATAATCGACGCAGAAACGTAAGGTGCCGTCCTTTTTCTTCACCAAGACAACAGGGGATGCCCACTGGCTTTTCGACGGCTGGATGATGTCGTCCCGCAGCATTTCGTCGACTTGTTGTCTTATAGCTTCACGTTCTTGCGGCGAAACTCGGTAAGGGCTCTGGCGGAGTGGTCGAGCGCACTCCTCGGTTATTATGCGATGCTTGGCGACTGGTGTTTGTCGAATCCTCGATGACGTCGAAAAGCAGCCTTTCTGTCGTCGGAGCAGACTTCTGAGCTGCTGTTGCTTAATCACGGGGAGACTTGGATTAATGTCGTAGTCTGGTTCGGGAACCATGGTCGTCGGGGTAGATGCGGCGGAATCCGAGAGGACAAACGCATTACAGGTTTCCAGAATTTCCTCGATGTCCCCGTATGCATTGCGGATTAATGACCAAATCATACGATACAGACGAACGCACCGATTTCTTGGCGTCATCATTGATAGAGACTTGTCTTGGAGCCCTCAAATCTCGTACATGACAAAGCGTTTGGCCGCCATTGTGGACCTTCTTGCGTTTCTCGGCGGGAAGTCCTGGGGCGCAACAGTACCGTCAATGTTGCAACTATATCAAGCACTGTTTTTGGGCTTCCTGCGGTACAGCTTACCTGTAATAGGTAATACTTGTACTACGAATATTCGAAAACTCCAGAGCGTGCAAGCCCAAGCACTCAGGACTTGTCTCGGTCTTCCCAAAACAACGTCATCGATTGCGACAGTGGCCATAGCCAGAGACGCGCCTTTGACAGTCTACATTGATACAGATATCCTGAGAGCGCACATCCGACACCTGACTCGGATTCCCTCACACCATCTTGCTTGCTTGCCAGCAAAAAGACCACTTTCAAGTTTTGCTAAAACTATTGTAAGACATCAGTCGTACTTGCCATCAGAATTTACGCCCGCTTCACGATTGCCAGATCCATTGTGGTGTCTGCACCGGCCGCAAGTCCAACTGACAATTCCAGGAGTCAGAAAGAAAGCTGGAGCGCCATTGCAAGCTTTGAAGCAAGCAACTTTGGAGCACATTCACAACGTGCACAGATTCCGGAAGCATGTATACACAGATGGCTCAGTAAAACTCAACAGCGCTGCTGCTGCAGTCATCATCCCGGCACAATCTGAGAAAATCAAATTAAGAACTTCATGTGTGACCACATCGACGGGTGCAGAACTCGCGGCGCTCCGTGCTGCACTTGATTTCATTAAGCAGAAACCACCGCAACAATGGACAGTCTTCAGTGACTTCAGTGCATACGAAGCCCAATGCGCCACGGACCCAATGAACAACTGGCCTCAGAAATTCGGCACATATATCATCAAAGCTATGATAAGGGGCACAACATAATCTTTCAGTGGCTTCCAGGACATTGTAACATCAGCGGGAATGACCAAGCCGACGAAGCCGCCCGATCGGCACATGAAAGTGGTCAACGAGTCTTCATTCCGCTTTCGCGAACAGACGCTGCGGCTGGGCTGCGATTGATGTCCCGTGAGTGCACTTTGCCCCTGTGGGACTCAAATGTTTTCACCATGTGTCGGTTGCGTTCGTTGTCTCCGGACATACGGATGCACCTCCCGCCTGGATTACCACGACGTGAACAGACCATGCTTTACCGTCTGTGGCTAGGCGTTGCCTTTACAAACGCCTATGCTTTCCTCATAGGAATGGCCAACAGCCCCACGTGCGACACATGTAACATCGACGAGACGCTCGCACACATTATCTGTGTCTGCCCGCGATACAGTGCTGAGAGACAAGTGATGTGCAGGGTACTGGACCAGCTGGACAATCGTCCACTTTCAGAACTAAAAGCTTTAGGCCAATGCTCCGAAAGAACATCCGCGTTGAAGGCCTTACTCGCGCTATTAACGTTCTTGCGGTCTACGGGGCTTCACGACAGACTCTAAGAATGCCGCCCCCTACCGTTCTGTAGTGTACGCGCTTTGTTCGTGCTTGTCTCCCTTTCTTTCTATCTCCCCTTTCTTTCTATCTCCCCCTTCCACTCTGTTTCTCTTTTTATCCCTCTTAACCCTTCCCCCTGCGCAGGGTAGCCAACCGGAACTACCTCTGGTTAACCTCCCTGCCTTTCTCTGCATTATTTTCTCTCTCTCTCTCTCTCTCTCGATGTACGCTACCGTCGTGCCCTTGTTGATGGGCTTGAACTCCTCGCTGAAGTTTTTCAGCAACACTTCAGTTTTCCCTCCATGCAGTCGAGCGATCCCTCTTGCGACGCAAATTTCACGGTCTAGCAGTAGACGTTGGTCACCCTGGATGACGCCTTCTACGTCGGCAGGCATTGTGGTGCTTACGGAAATGACAATGCTGGAGCGAGGCGGGATGCTGACTTGACTTTAGAGCACGCTTAAGGCTTGGTGACTACTAGAGCTCCCCGGCGGTATCGCTCGACCTTGCGACAGCGTTATGCACTTCGACTTCAGGTCGATGATTGCGCCGTGTTGGTTTAGGAAGTCCATGCCGAGAATGACGTCTCGCGAACACTGTTGGAGGATAACGAAGGTGGCAGGGTAAGTCCGGTCATGAACGGTAATTCTTGCCGTGTAGATTCCAGTCGGCGTAATGAGGTGTTCTCCAGCGGTCCGAATTTGGGGACCCTCCCATGCAGTCTTAACCTTCTTTAACTGAGCGGCGATGTGTCCACTCATTACGGAGTAATTGGCCCCTGTGTTGACTAAGGCAGTGACTGCGTGGCCGTCGAGAAGCACGTCGAGGTCGGTGGTTCTTTGTCTGGCGTTGCAGTTGGGTCTTGGCGTCGGATCACGGCTGTGTCGTGTTGGACTGAAGCTGGAACGTCGCGTCGTCAAGTCGTCTTTCGTCGGTGTAGTCTTGGCTTCCTGACTTCGCCGGGACGGTAGCGTGTCGTCATTAGGTCGTCGAGATGGTTTATTCGTCGTCTTCGTCGGCGGCGGAGGATCTTCGTCAGTTCGACGAACAGCAACCACACCTCCATCGGTTGCTGCTTTTAGTTTGCCGGATATGGGCTCGCAGAGCGGCCCCGGGCTGGACTAGTGTATGGTCGGCGCTGCGGTGACAGGTAGCGGCCTGGTGACGGCGAACGGGACGGTCGTCGAGAGTTCTACTGAGTGGCGGCTAGGTAATCGGCGATGTCACGTGGGCGCTCGTCTAGCTGTGGACGCGGCGCGTTGACGGCGAACCCTCTCAGTCCGAAGTCGCGGTATGGGCATCGGCGGTACACATGGCCGGCTTCTCCGCAGTGATAGCAGAGCGGGCGGGGGTCGGGGGCTCGCCAAATGTCCGTCTTCCTCGCGTAGGTGCGCTGGGCGACGGGTGGGCGCGCTGGTGGCGCCGGCGGCAGACGACGGAATTGCGGCGTTGCAGGACCCTGGCGCGGTCGCGCAGGGGGGCCTTGACGGCGGGCGACGGCGTAGGTCATTGCTTCCGGCTGCGGTGATTCTGGTTGCACCTCAGGAAGTCCAAGGGATCGCTGAACCTCATCTTTGACGATTTCGGCTATTGAGGCCCCTTGAGGGTGCGACCTCGGATACAGCTTTTGCAGCTCTTCCCGTACGACAGCTCGGATAGTCTCGCGCAGATCGTCGGTGGCCAGTGATGGAATTCCTGCATAATTTGTAGAGTTTGTGCGGCGGTTGAATTGCCGGTTCCGCATTTCGAGTGTCTTCTCAATGCCGCTGGCCTCGCGAAGGAACTCTGCTACGGTCGTCGGTGGGCTTCGTACCATTGCGCCGAAAAGTTCTTCCTTCACACCACGCATGAGTAGGCGAACTTTCTTTTCCTCGGCCATATCCGGGTCGGCGTGGCGGAACAGACGGCTCATTTCTTCCGTAAAGATGGCACCGTTCTCATTTGGTAGCTGCGCTCGGGCGTCCAGCATAGCTTCAGCCCTTTCCTTGCGCACGACACTTGTAAAGGTGCGCAGGAAGCCGCTACGGAACAGGTCCCACGTTGTCAAGGTCGACTCCCTGTTCTCAAACCAAGTTCTGGCGGTGTCTTCTAAGGCGAAGTAGACATGCCGCAGCTTGTCGTCGGAGTCCCAGTTGTTGAATGTCGCGATTCGTTCGTAGGTCTCCAGCCAGGATTCCGGGTTTTCAGTCGCTGCTCCATGGAAGGTCGGTGGGTCCCGAGGTTGTTGTAGGATAACGGGGGACGCTGGGGCCGCCATTGGGGTTGTCTTGACCCCGATCTTCTTTGTCGTCTCAGGTAGACGTCCGTGCTCTGGGGGCAGTCCTTGCAGTCTGTAGCTAGCACGCTGGTCTTGGGCGATGTCGGTTTTGTCCTCGGGCTTCGGGCTTGGATCGCGGCTTTGCGGTGGCGTTCGGTACATGAACGCACAAGCACCTCCACCAGATGTCACGTGGTAGTGACGTTGAATAACACAGTAGCAATACTGTGAACGACAAAACTAACTTTTATTGGGCGCACCTGTGCCCACAAAACAGACTATACTTGTAGCACAACGATATCGGCGAACACGGTCGGCGATCGTCGAAAATCTGATCAGCGGGTCCAGTGCGTCGGCTTTTATACAGTAGTCATCGAATGTTCCAGACTATTCGTTGGGACCCGCGTGCCTTCCACAAAGTTCTACACCATTCGCGTCAGGCGATGAAATCAGATAACATAAGGTTTGGCGACAAGAGACAGCGGATAGAAGCATCGATAACTTTCCAGAAACTTCGGATACATGCAGGCGCGTCCCGCGCTGTGCGATAACATTTGTTAGGCGGCGAAACGTGCTCGCCCGATAAAGTTAAGTACACGTGTCAGTATATTCCACTGTATCATCGCATTTCTAATGTACGAAGGCGATTCAAATGAAAGTGAGCCAACCCATCCAGCGCAATAATGGTTCGGCGCATTATTTGTCGGGCATGCGCGTAGCACATAGGCATCTCATTTACAAAAGTGACATGCAGGGGGAGGATAAATGTTCTTTAATGCTCTCAAACACTGCGTTGAACATGGTTGCATGACATAATGGACACTCCAAAAGTTGAACTGCATGGTGTGGTGACGATTCTGACAGAGGAAAATGTTTCCCAAAAAGAAATTAGTTGCCGTATGGCCGCCGTATGCGTTGAACATTGCATTTCATTGGCCACTGTGAAGCATTGGAGCAAACGGTTCAAAGAGCGACGTGAAAGTTGCAAAGACGATCCATTGCCAGGCCAAATCCACCATGCAATCACCCCCAACACAATTACAAAGGCTGATTAGACAAGAACGGAGGATAAGCATCGATGAATTGGCAGGGCGTGGGAACATCAGTCACGGTTCGGGTCGCACCATTATTCATGAACATCTCGGTTATCGGCTCTTGTGTGTGCAATGGATGCCCAAGACCTTGAACCATCGCCAGAAGACCGAGAAGTTCGGGGCTGCCTTGACTCATCTAATCTGGTAGCACAATGAGGCTGACGACATTTTCTCTGTTATTATGACCGAGGACGAATCATGGTGTCACAACTACGAGCCTGAAACACGACGACAAAGCTTACAGTGGAAATATCTGAATTCAGCATTCTCAATGAAAGCACAGGTCATCATTTCTCCCGAAACGCTGTTGTAGACTTTTTTTTTATCGTCAGGGGCCTTTATTGATCGAATTTACAAAACTTGCAGAGACTATCAATCATTTCTGATATTGTGAAAAGCCAGATCGGCTGCATGTCGCAATCAAAAACAAACGACATGGAAAACTGATGAATGGCGTCATCTTTCTCCACTATAATGCCCGTCCCCACGTCGATGATGTGCTTAATACGAAACTGGCAAAGTTCAAGCGGGAAACGCTACAACATCCGCCATACAGCCCAGACCTGTCGCTTTGCGATTTCCAAAACTGGGAGCAATTGAATATGCTCAAGGGAACGAGATTCGTGTCGGACGATGACTTAGAGTCAAATGCAGATTTTTGAAGCAGCAACCCAAGGAGTTGTATGAGACGGAAATTACGCGCCTTGTTAGTCAGTCAGACAAATGTCCAAATGCTCATGGAGATTACTTTTAACTAAAGTACCCCGTTTGTCATATATTCGCATTAATTCACTTTCATTTGACTCGCCCTGATATATCTTGCAGAAGTCCTGCTTTTTATATATGCTCTCTGTTGCGACTATAATTTCGGAGCAATTACTCGCAATACACGACCAGAGACAGCTTCTCCTGCGCAATACATTCTAACAAAGGACAGCGTCATTCTGATTTTTCCCTAGTCGTTACATATGTACAAAAATGTAAACAAGGTTCCAGAATGAGAGAGAGAGAGAGAGAGAGATGCAACTGAGAGAAATGCCACGAGGCTGATTGTCCTCAACTTGTACATTTCATACCCTTTAGATTTTTCATATGAGTGGAATGCACTGCTTTGCTGGTTTCAAACTGATATAGTTCTAAAGTTCGTGTGACATTTGCTTCACTTATTAAATATACAGAAAACATGGAAGCATGGATATCAGTTATTTCGGGCACAATTTTGAGACATACGAGTATATTCTTTTATGAAAATACACATAGTTAACTTGAATTGGCTTGCAGCATCTTTGGCTATGGCAAGGAAGTTATTATTAATGTCTCATGTATTTGATCTCTCGACTGTCACTATAAGGAGGAGGCCGAGCTGCAATGTCCCCCCCCCCACCTCCCCCCCCCCCCCCGCAAGCGAAATTGCTGGCTACGCCTCTGGATTCAGCCCTTTGGGAAGTGTACCGTATGTGTTATTATAAGCGGCGCTTTATACCATGTTGAGGTCGTTGTTCTGCCTCGCTGCTCCCATGCAATGATCTTAAGATGGGGGTTTCTGTCCTCTCATCAGGCCGTTATAGATTCTGCCCGTGCTGAACTCGCGCTGTCGCCATTCGGGCACCAACGTTTTTGAAGACACTGATGACGCTTTCGGTCGTGTGTTCGTCACCGCCTACACCGAGATTCCTCCATACTCTGCCGCACTTGTACCCGTTTTCCCACCCTCTAAGCTTGTTTCTCGCCATCATCTCTTCTTGCTTCCTTTTGTCCTACTTCCCATTCGACAATGTTCCAGCGCACATTATGTATCGAACCTGTTTCCTTGCCCTGCTAGCGTGCTCCACGATGAGTGTCTTGGTTATGCCGACGAAATCGAACCAAGCTTCCTTTACGATGTGTCTGATGAGCCCGCTTGTCCACCAGTTGATGCTCTGGCCCTTCAAGTTTTTGCCCCCACACCGCCATGCAACCCAACATTTTCCCAGTGTGTTGATCTAAACCTCACTCCAACGTAGCACGTTCAGATTGTCGATTTCCTAGACCGCTTTCGCACGTCATTCGACCTACACCAATCTCGCTTAGGCCGTACTTCAACTGTTGTACATCACATCGACACCGACAAGCATGCGCCTTCACGCCACAGGCCGTATCGTGTATCCGCCACGGAGCGTAGCGTCATCGCTGAGCAAGTTCGATACATGCTCCCACGCGGCGTCATACAACCCTATAGCACAGTCCCTGGGCTTCTCCTGTAGTGTCGGTAAAAAATAAAGATGGCACAATTCGATTTTGCGTGAATTACCGGCGACTCAATCAGATCACCGGTAAGGACGTTTATCCGCTACCCCGTATTGACGACGCGCTAGACTGCCTCCAAGGCGCCGAATTCTACTCATCTTTAGACTTTCGATTCGGGTACTGGCAAGTGCCAGTGGATGAGTCAGACCGTCCAAAAATGGCCTTCATCACACCTGACGGCTTATTTGAATTCACCGTGATGCAATTTGGCCTGTGTAACGCGCCTGCCACATTCGAAAGAATGATGGACGACATCTTGCGCGGCCTCAAATGGGAGATATGCCGGTGTTATCTGGACGACATCGTTATCTTTTCACCGGCCTTTCCTTCCCACTTACTTCGACTAGAACGCCTCCTCAAGTGCATCGCCGATGAAAGAACTGTGCAGCTTCATTGGGTTAGCGTCAAACTTCCGCCGTTTCATCCGCTATTTTGCCAGCATAATAGCACCTTTAATGTAGCTTCTTCGTTGTGGCCACAACCTTTCGACCTGGTCACTGGATTGCGATGCAGCATTCACACAGCTGCGCCGTCTCTTGACGTCGCCACCAATCCTGCGCCATTTCGAACCAAGTGCTTCAACTGAAATACACACGGATGCCAGTGGCGTTGGCCTTGGTGCCGTTCTCGCTCAGAGAAAGGCTGGCTTCTATGAGTACGTCGTTGCCTTCGCCAGTCGTGCACTCACTAAACCTGAATAGACCTATTCTCTAACAAAAAAAGAATGCCTGGCTATTATTTGGGCCATAAATAAATTCCATCCGTATCTCTTTGGCCGCCCATTTGACGTGATAACCGATCACCATTCGCTGTGCTGGCTGTCGTCCTTAAAAGAACCATCCGGTCGTCCTGTTCGATGGGCCCTTCGACTGCAGGAGTACGACATTCGAGTGTTGTACCCTTCTGGCCGAAACACTCGGATGCGGATGCCTTGTCCCGTTCGCCACTAACAGACGAGGTTAGCTCAGCGAAGGCCTCATTGTCCGAGCCTTCCCTTGCTGCCACGAACATTCTTCTGGAGCATAAGAAAGACCAATGGATTGTGTCCATGCTGCGTTTCTTGTTCACCCCATCGACACCCACTATCAAGCGCGCATAACATCGCCAAGCACATCACTTCTCCATTCGCGGCGGGCTCTTGTACCGTCGTAACTGCCTCCCAGATGGCCGGAAATGGTTGCTTGGCATTCCTCGGCAACTGCGTTCGCATACTTGTGCAGTGTTCCACGACGATGTTTCTCCGCTCCTGTCTCCGATCCGCTCCTTTCTCGTTTGCCAGCACCGTAAACATACCCCTCGTCGTTCAACCGCCCCATTGCAGCCTTTGCCTTCCCCAGCACGCTCTTTTGATCGAGTAGGCATCGACATTTATGGACCTCTGCCAACCACTTCCGATGGCAATCGCTGGGTAATCGTGGCCATCGACCACCTTACACGCTACGCGGAAAGTTCCCTTTTCTCTAGCGCTTCTGCACGTGACGTCGCCTGGTTTCTCTTGTGCCACATCATCCTTCGCCACTGAGCTCCCAGGGAATTACTCAGTGACAGAGGCCGCGTCTTCCGCTCCGACGTCATCGAGGCTCTCCTCAAAGAATGCCGCATCATTCATCGCACCACTACTGCGTATCATCCGCAGACTAATGGCATGACCGAGCGCTTTAATCGCCCTCTTGGTGACATGCTGGCCATGTACGTTGCATCCGACCAAACCAAATGGGACAATGTTCTACCTTTTCTGACCTACGCTTACAACCCTTCTTTCTCCTGTATGGGCGCGAACTTTTCTCCACAATGGATACTATCCTTCCGTACCGCACTGACACCACGGAAACCACTACCTTATCCGAAGCTGCTGCACATGCAGAAGAGTGTTGCAAGCTTTCCTGTACATTTACGCAAGAACACCAGACATGCCAGAAGCACCATCGAGAAACTTCCGATGCTCCTGTATCCTGTGCTCCTGGCTCGCTAGTGTGGCTTTGGGTTCCAACCGCTACCCCTGGACTGTCACCGAAACTCGCGTCGAAGTACCAGGGCCCATACCGCGTGATCAACCAAACGTCGCCAGTCAATTACATTGCGGAACCCCTCGAGGTACCTTTGGATCATCGCCGTCGAGAACATGAAATTGTGCATGTCCACCGTCTCAAGCCCTACTATGATCCGCCTGTGTTGTCTTACCCGTATGTCGCCGGGACGGCTTCATTTTCCGCGGGGGAGATAACTGCACTGTAAAATAAGGAGCAGTGGCGCTGTGGCTATGTATGAGAGAGACAACGACGACGAGAGAGGAGCACCTTGTTTCGGGGCTCGATCGGCTATTCTACCTCTCGCTGCTCTATCGTTCTAGTCGCGAACGCCTACTGCCCAAAGTGCTTCGCGACAATATATATATATATATATATATATATATATATATATATATATAATATTTATTAGCAATGAACGCAGCCGCACGGGCAGCAGAAACAAGCATTCTGCCGAGGAGAGCAAGTATTAGCTAATGCCGGTAGTGATGTTGCTCGGTGTTGCTGAGGCTCAGGCTACCCTTTTTCGTTACAATCGCCCTCCGCAGAAAAAGGCGCCATCCTCATCATGGCGGCTTAAGGTAAAGAGACTACTATTGGGTCGTAGGGCGCCTTAATGCGAGAGAAGTGGACAAGTTTGCGGCCGCGATGGCGTAGGTCCATTGATGGCGTGAGTGGCTCGACGATGTAATTGACGCAGGACGTTTGCTTCAGAACGCGGTAAGCTCCAAGGTATATTGCCGCAAGTTTTGCGGAGAGGTCGGGTGTGGTAGCGGGTACCCGAAGCCATACGAGATTGTCAGGAGAAAAAGTTGGTGCAGAACGGTCGGCAGGTTGGCGGGATTGCTGCTGCAACTAGTCCTTGGTTTAAACAGAGCCGACGATCTGGCGGCATTCCTCGGCATGTCGGGCAGCTTCAGGTAGCGGAATGCTTTCCGACGCGTCAGGTGTATATGAAAGAATGGTATCGAACGTATTAGATGGTTCTCGTCCGTATAGGAGAAAGTACGGGGAAAATCCAGTAACTGCTTGGTACGAACTTGGTACGCATACGTCACGAAAGGGAGAACTTGGTTCCAGCTCGAACGATCAGAGGCGACGTACATCGAGAGCATATCGCCAAGAGTACGCTTGAAGAGCTCGGTCATGTCGTTAGCTTGCGGATGGTACGCTGTACCGGTGCGGTCGACGATTCGGCATTCGCCGAGTAGTGGCTTCAAAGTATCGGAAAGAAAGGCGCGGCCTCCATCGCTCAGAAGTTCGCGAAGGGCACCATGACGACGAACGAAATGTCGTAGCAGAAACGATGCAACGTCGCGGATGGTGGTAGTCGGCAGAGCGGCTGTTTCAGCATAGCGGGTGAAGTGATCCACTGAAGCAATAATCCAGCGGTTGTCTGCTGGAGTGGAGGATAGTGGTCCGTATATGTCGATATCAACACGATCAAAGGGTCGACTATGGCAGAGAAGGGATTGTGAGGGGTAAACTTGTCCGGGAGGAAATTTTCGCCGTTGGCAAAGACACAGGAGCTAATGAACTTTCGGACGTACTTATACATGCCGCACCAATAAAATCGGAGGCGTAGTCGAGCGTAGGTCTTGAAGAGGCCGACATCCACGCACTGTGGGCCTGCGTGGAAAGTGTCGCAGATAAGGTCACGGAGATGACGGGGTGTCACAAGAAGCCACTTGCGACCGTCAGAAAGGTAGTTACTACGATAAAGAAGGCTGTCGCGAATGCAGAAGTGGGTAGCCTGGTGGTGGAAGTGCGCGAGATGGTGAATAGGTGGATGGATCAAACAGGATGCTGAAGAGAGCGCTGATCCAGGGACCCTCGCACTGCTCTGACGGCATGTTGCGCAGTGCATGATGTTTAAGTGTGGGCTCAAGGGCGAATGGACAAGCGCAGTTAGCGGATTCCGGCGAGCGAGAAAGGGGGTCAGCGTCCCTGTGTGTGCGGCCGGAACGGTAGAGAACGCGGTTGTCGTGCTCCTGTAGCTTAAGGGCCCAGTGAGCAAGTCGGTCAGATGGGTCCTTAACGGTTGACAGCCAACAAAGGGTGTGATGGTCAGTGACGAGATCGAAAGGGTGACCACACAAATAAGGACGGAATTTTCCAAGGGCCTAAATAATGACTAAACACTCTTTCTCTGTAACCGAGTAATTAGCCTCGGCCTTCGTCAGCGTTCGGCTCGCGTAGGCGACGACATATCCATCGAACCCCGGTTTTCGTTGCTCGAGTACGGCGCCGAGTCCGACGCCGTTGGCATTGGTGCGGACCACGGTGGGGGCTGCAGGATCGCAGTGGCGGAGGACAGGTGGCGAGGTTAGCAGGTGGCCTAATTTCTTGAAGGCGTCATCGCAGCCGGGCGACAAAGCGAAAAGTTCTCTATCGCCGCTTAGAAGGGCTCTCAGGGGCGCACTTATGGACGCGAAATTTTAAGTGTAACGTCGCAAATACGAACATAAACCAAGGAAACATTGAAGCTCCTTTAACTTCTTTGGTTTTGGAAAGTCGACGACAGCGCAGAGCTTGGGTGGATCCGGAAGGATGCCGGCTCGCCATACAACATGGCCAGAGATAGTGAGCTTTCAGGCACCTAAACGACATTTTTTTTCTTTAAGGTTTAGTTGAAGTCGAGCGTCAGTGAGGAATTTCAGAACGAGCTCGCGACGTCTGAGACGTGTTCGGAAATAAGCGGAAAAGGCAACTATGTCAACGAAGCAGCATAGACATCTGTTCCATTTGAGGTCGCGTAAAATGTTATCCATCATCCTGTCAAAAGTGGCTGGAGCGTTACAATGGTCAAAAGATTACCAGGAAACCGCATAGTCCGTCGCGTGTTACAAATGCTGTTTTAGGTCGATCATATGGTGCCAAAGGGACTTGCCAGTATCCGGAACATAAATCCAGTGAAGAAAAAGCACTTTAACTATGGGAGATTGGCCAAGAAGCGGGCGGGTAAAGGTTAAATGTTATGGGGAAGGGAAGAGAGAAAAACCGAACGTAAAATTAAATCGGGATGAAGTATAACGTTCATTTTAACTACAAGATAAGTTTACGTGGCAGAGATAGAAATATGTTTTTGTTGTAATTGTATGTCGCCTTTTAATTACATAGTGAAAGCACGACTTCTTCACTGAGCCTTGACAAAAACGCTCAAGCACACTGGCGTTGTCCTCTTCTTCATCGGAGTACAGGCGTGACAATATCTTGTCAGGCTGGAAAACTTATTTACTCGGGTTTCAACAAACAACCAGAGATATGATGATAAGGACAACGTTATTTATTGACACTAAAAATTGGTGGGCGGTCTCCCTATTTCGGGAGTCCGCTGGATCTTGCAGCCGCTGTTACAATTTCGGTCCTCTACTGCTGGATTGGTTGGTTGGTTATCTGGTGCCTGGTGTTATGTCTCAACCCGCTACGGGGTATAAATCATGAATCGCTTCGTAGTAAGAGACAAAGTGGAAGTATAAACATGAATTTTGTGAATAAAGAGAAGATAATCAAACGACAATCGCATTCATTAATGAATGATCACGTTGAAGGAGCTAAATATTATCCTTATCATGAGTTTTAGGGATTAATTGAAGAGGAGGTGCTATTATCATTGTTGGTCATTGTTATATCGTGCATATTACTCAGTACGACAGAAATGGAGACATTACTCATCCTCTGCGTTTATTCCATCTCCTCCTTCCTCCCCCTTGGGCGGCTCCAAGCGCGCGCCTGCTCATGGCGCTGCGGTAGGCAACGACGCCTTATATAACATATCCCCTCGTGAAAGAAAAAAAATTGTCCGTTACTTCCTGATGTAGTCATGCAGCTTCTTCGGTGTCTTCTTGTTGCGGGCGCTTCTCCTCATGCGCTCTTCGCAACTTGGCAAATTACCTGAAGCTTTTTGCATGCGCCCTGCTGCAGGTGGTTCAGGATTCAGGGGTGCATTATCTGCGCTTGATGTGCCAGGTTGTGACGAATGGCTTACAGCCGCACTAGTTGAGTGATCGGATGCCGGTGACCAGTTCATGACAGCAGTGGTACCTAATTTCATTCTGCTGATAGCCTCAGGGTGAACGGCTGCTAATTTGGAAGCATTCCACACCCGCCCATCTTCCAAGAGGTAAGAGGCGGGTCCGCGCTTTCCAATAATTTTCTTGGGCGCAGAAAACTGTAAAGATAACTCCCCATGAACTGCAGGTAATTTAACCCGCACGTAGTCACCCACGGCGAAGTTGGGTTCCTTGGCACCGCGTTTTTGATCGGTGTAGCGCTTCGACGTCATTTGCTTGTTCTTGATGCGCTCTCTCAACTGCTGTAGTGCCTTTGAAGGGTCATCGGTGAAACATTTGTCAGGAAATCCCACAATGTCAAGTCTGGTGCGAGGTTGGCGTCCATGAAGAAGAATAGCGGGTGCAACACCAGTAGTCGCATGAGGCGTACAGCGATATGTTTGTAGGTAATCGAACATCGCTGTTCTTATCTCACGATGTTCTAACAGGGCTAATTGAATATAGGACTTTAATACCCTGTTAAATCTTTCCACTAAGCCCTTAGCTTCCGGGTAATACACAGAAGAGTAGTAATGGGCGATTCCGCGCTCTGTGAGAAAATCTTCAAAATTCGCTGAAGAAAATTGCGGTCCATGGTCGGATACGACACCACGTGGATATCCTTCTCTTGCGAAAAGTTCAAGTAGGAATTTAGTCACTGTAGACGGGGTCGCATCGCGTACGAAAGTCACCTCTGGCCACGTGCTGTAATAATCAATAAGCGTAATGGCAAAACGACAGTCAGCTGGAGCTTGCGTGAAAGGTCCCACAATGTCGATAGCAACTTTGTCCCAGGCTTTCTCGGGAAGAGTCACGGGTTGCATTGGTGCTGCAGATGTACGCGCTGATTTGTCACATGACTGGCAGGCTGCACATGTGCGTACAAGTTCTTCAATGGGATTATCCATGCACGGCCACCAATATGACTCCCTAAGACGAGCTTTGGTACGACTAATTCCTGGGTGTGACTCATGAGCCAGATCCATAAGACGGTGGGTCAAAGCGGAAGGCAAGACAATCCTGTCACCCCGGCAAAGGATGTCGCTAACAACAGAGAGTTCAGATCGCACGTGAAAGTAAGGTAGCAGCTGTTTTGACAAGGATTTCTTGTCAGGCTAAGAAGTAGTGTGAAACTGCTTAACTTGAGAGATAGCCTGATCGGCGGCACTTGCTTCTTGAAGCTCTTGCATGGTAACTACTGGGGACAAGAGACATATAAATTCTTCTTCGGGTGCATCCTGGATGAAGCTCTGTACGGGCAGCCGGGAGAGTGCGTCAGCCACGACGTTTTCGCTACCCTTCCTGTATTCCATGATGTAAGAAAGTAAAACTGAGAAAGTAAGTTCCACTGAGAAAGTAACATTACAGTTTCTTTGTTTCGCTTACAAAATTAATCATGGCATCACATACGTTCCTATTGCAACAACCTAGAGCCGACGCAGTAGCAAGCGAAGTCCAAACCATAGCTGGCGAAGGGTATTGACCTTCCAGAAGCCGTTTGCTTTGAACCCTAAAGACATCAAGGAGGGCAACGAAGAAGAAGAAGTTCCGCGTTTCAGACATGTTACCAGCACAGCAGGCCGAAGACAAGCAGCTGCGATCTTCCAGTCCACAAGACTCGCTGCAAAATCAACAAAAGAGGAAACATCATGCCCGCCGAACCAGGAATTCTGGTAAAAAGCACGCACTCCATTCCTCGACCCGAACGAAGCAACAGCCGCATGCTCAAGTGATGGACGCTGCTGAGACTGCCAAAGCAGAACCAGGAGGAGGATCAGCGTGCCCTATATCCGGGAGCCTTGCAGCGAAATCGACCAGCATTGTGTCAGACGGATCGGCGAAAACCAGCTCCGGTAGCCCTGGCGCTACGTCAATCAACAGGATTCCCGGTTGCGAGCATAACACGGTTCTCGAAGAACTGCCACTGGTGGGAGCTCGGGATCTCGCACCAACGTCATCCAAGAGACTTCGGGACGCCGAGGCTCACATACCGTCAGACGGATCGGCGCAAATCGGCTTCGGGAGTGTCGTCGCGACGTCATTGGTAGATAGGCCTCCCGACTACGAAGCTAACACGATACTCGAAGAACAGCCGGGCTCCGGGCCTGAGAGTCTCATGGCGACGCTGATCGACAGGGCTCTCGACATCGAGTTCAACGTATTGCCGGAGCGACTGCCTCACAGCGGAGCATCGGGCCTCGCTACCAAGTCGCCCATGAGACCTCCCCCGGACTATGACGTGTACGTGCCGTCAGATCTGCCGCCGCAGACCCGTTACTGGAACGACGCTGAGCCACCGTCCAGCAGAGATACCGACTTGCAGGGCCACGCACCGCTCAGAGGTACTCGGCGCACTAGTGCTGCAAGCTCAGCCGCGACATCAGCCAACAACAAAAGTCGCGACTCCACGTTGAGCACTCCCCTCCGAGGGTGGTGGGTTCTTAACATGCCATCGAATGACGCCGGTGCGTTGTCTCCGGAGAAGAAGCCGTTCACGGGAACGATGGACGTCAGGAAAGGTCACCGTGGGGCTGACAGAAAGGTCGAGTCGAGTACCGGGCCATTTGATAACCTTAAGAGCCCTGGCCTAGCGTCGGGCAGCCCCAAATGCGTCTCGAGGAACGAGCGTGGGTCATTCAAGCGCAAAACCGAAGATGCTGAACACAAGTCGGGTGGCAGAAGAGGTTCCTCGACGAGAAAGTGCGTCCTGATGGACATTGGCAGCCCGGACAATTCGTGGATGTCGAGGCAGCGAAGATCCGGGCAGTTCCGAAGGGCGCCGAAGTCGGAAACGGCTAGTGAGTAAACGTTCACGCTTCCCTCAAGCCAGGTGTTTTTTGCTCACACTTATTTGGACGAAAAATGCAAAAAACGATCGCGTACGAAGTATAAGTACGCGTTAAATGACGCCACCGGTTAAAATTAATCTGCAGTCGTCCACTGTACGGCGAGCCTCACAATCAGACAATCGGAAAATAAACCGCCGCGTTTATTACGGCGAAGACATTATACGTTCCATGCGGCAGAAAACCCGGCGTTGTCCGCAACGAGTGCTGATAAAAAACATCGTCAGCGATGTCATCAGCGTCTTGTGTGGCCGCAGTTGTAAACCCAAATTAAACTTAGACAGGGGACGTGTAAGGTGATTAAAGGTGGAGTAAGTGAAATGATGTGAATTAATGTAAATGAAGGTGAACTGAAGGCGATTAAGGTTAACGCAGATTAGAGCAAGGTGGCTAAAGGTGAATTAAGGTAGAGTTGTGGACACGTGACAATGCATGACGTCACGTATCATGGACGTAACTAATTGATAGAGAAGTCATGATGCTTTCGCATTCGAAAAGCACCCAACGTTTCGAGGCACCGTAGTAGGGGAGGGAAGGGGTAGTGTTCTACACCGGCTGTAACTGCGCATGGGGCGGCTGCGCACGGTCACGTGGCCGTACGATGAGAGCGACCTGCCTTGGGGGCAGAGTCGAGGGGCGTCGGCAGCTCGTAGCTTAGTGCGTGTGGTGTGTTCTCGGGGTAGACAGCCCGAATGTAACTTCGCTCGCTGCTGCCGCCGCGTTTCGGCAGCGAGTTCCCGCGGTCATCGAGTGAGGTGTGTTCATTACTGCTTGTGCGCGCGTGGCAGCATTTAGTTAGTATGCCTATGTTTGCAAATTTATACGGCCGATAAGAATACTATCGTTACTTCGTATAGCTGTCCACTAATTTTCTATGACAATCGATACTTTACCTTTCGGACGAAACTGCTACTTTTTGTCATAATCTGGAAGTAAATGCAGTGAAGACAATCAGCGCCTTGTTTCTTCCGTACAAGCTCGGACTTGGCGCAACATTCGTAAAATCCCAGGACGAACACAAAATCGTAAATGAGAAATTCTGGATATTTGGTAGGCATGCCAGCCCATAACCTCCTGACGTCCGAAGCGCGTTTCCTCTCCCATATTTTTCCACATCTATAGATTATGCTATTTTGGCTTCCAGATTACTATTAAACCACAATCTATAGTATTTGAAATATTTGGCAGGGAGCGCCGCAATGTCCAATTGTCGTGCTTTATTCCTAGCTTTATTCGTGATATCGAAATGAACCTATTGCAATCAGCGCCCAGATATTGCCATCAACACAATCCTTCAGCCATCGCAGACACAAAGAAATGCATAAATACACATGTATGCTTATGTAAGTACCAATAAATTAACGTAATTGTATGATCGCTGCAACATGCGCTCGCGCTATGGCGGAGTTCTTATTCCACCATTTTAAAAGGTCCAACTCTGGCGGGAAACAGTCGAACATGGATCATACTCTCCTGATGGCAGGACAGGTTCCAGAACCAAAAAAAGCTTTTTGTCGGGTCAGCGCAACGTTACTAGTCTAGTAACGTTGGGTCAGCGGTACTTTCGAATGCCGAATATGTTGGACAGCAGGCCTAGGGAAATGTAATAAACCTTTTGCGGCCGTTGCGGTCGGGCTACTCACGTGCCGCGTCCGTTCGCCATCGCAGGCAACTCGACCAAACACCCAGCGTCGGTGGGCAGCCTGACACCCGATGACACCCGCCTGTCGAAGGTCAGCCGCCTGGCGGTGTGCACAGCTGTAGCTGTGTCGTGCACCGTCTTGGTCTTTATGATGTTCCTGCTGATGCCGCTGCTTCCTGACGGAACCAGAAATTTCCACGAGAAGGTATACAGCCGCAACAGCTCTCCGAGCGAGCTTAGTTCGTCCATGCTCTGACCGGGCGCACTCCACTGTTATTCAGCCGACTGCAATTCAGTTAAATAGCAATCGTTCTCGTACAAGGTGGGCCCGCATGTTAAGTGCGTTTAAGCAGCAGTTGGCCACTGTCGAGGTAACTGCGGGCGACATGGTTAATTCATGTGCCTTTTATGTTATCAGTGTGTACAGTATACAGTGTACAGTGTGTACCGCCACCTTTTATATCTAAATGATCCTCCTTATCTCAGATATACATTCGGACTTCGTTTACTCTTAGCTATCTTCGTCCTTACTTTCCTGTAGTTGAGACTTGTCTTATTATTTTTCTTAGTTACAACCACACGAAATAACTGACAGTAAAGCTAAAGAGGCATAGGGGGTGGCATTGTCTCTTGGCTTCATGTTCTTATGTTCGTTATTACAGCTATTTCAATGAGAACAGCGGTCACCATTGGAAGATGATCAAGTCTTGTTCTTTTATTTTATATTAAAAAGAAAGAAAAACAGTTCCTAGCTTATGCCGACGTACTTGCATTTCGGCAAGCACATCCTCCATTTGATCGCGTGTTCTTTCATACAACACTGATCAACACCGATGTTTCAGTCGCACTTACATTCTATGAATTTCACTTTGCCGTGGTTCTGTTGTGTTCTTGTCAAAGGTTTCTCAGATTACGCAAGAATAAATGTGAATCCGAAATTCTTGTAAAAAAGACGCTCCAAAAGGAGTCAGTTTGATGCAGTGTTGGAAAATGCCACTAACAAACACGATCAGCTTGTTCGGTCAATGAATGACGCAGCAGGTGACAGTGATTGGATTGATCAATCAATCTATCGATCGATTTTAACCCCCCAATGCAACACAAGGGCTACTGTTACGTTTCGCCTACAACGCGCGGTAATGCCGGCGCGGATGCAACGGACGCCGGGGCTTCGTTCAAAGCGGCGGACATTTTGGCCCGTTCGACGCCGCCGCAACGCCTCCCCGCCAAGCGTGTCCAGGCGTGTTTCAGTGCCACGTGTCTTCGTGTGCGCGTGTGTGTGTGTGTGCCCACGCTTGTCAAAGCGCGGCAGCCGGAGAGCGGAGCTCCCCAAGTGAGGAGCCAGGAGGTCTGTCCGTCGGCGGGTTGGCGATGCGTCACTACACTCGTCTCAACATGTCTCTCAGCTCGACCGTGCTCCGCCGTCGCGTGGGCTCATGCTCCGCCGTCGCGTGGGCTCATGCTCCGCCGTCGCGTGGGCTCATGCTCCGCCGTCGCGTGGGCTCATCCCGTGACCTTCCTTCTGGCCCGCGACGCCGAGAGTATAAGAGCAGCTGCCCCCGGACGCCAAGAGAGAGGCTCCGATTTGTTCTGTTGAGTTACGTGCTCTCCCGTCTCTCCACTTCGGTCGACCTGACCGGCCGCTCTTTTGCGATGTTAGAATAAACAAGTTGTTCTGTTACCAGTCTACTCTTGCTTTGCCGGGACCTTCGGATGCTTCCAGTGCCCCAGGCCGCCAGGCCAACGCTACCCTTGGGGCTTGCGACCCATTTGCAATAACGGGCGTCAGCACCGAGTCCCCAACAGCTGGTTGCCAGCGGTGAGATCGCGACAACGGAGGCCAGCAGCGAAGAGATGCGGTTGACTGTATGCTGAGCAGCACAACGACCATCCGGGAGCAGTGCAACGAGCCCTGTGTGATGACTGGTTGCCTGCAGCGGAACGACTGCGCTGAATTCTTGGCTGCGAGGTTTGGTGAGTGCGGGACTTTCTTCTTCTGAGTTTTGCCAGGCTTTTGTTAGTGTCAGAAACAGAGCTGGTAATTGTGGTTGTCGTTGCTGCCGGGTTAGTTTGCGGCAAGACAATAGTAGGCAGTAGAGAAAGCAGCATTCAGAGCAGCCATGGATTTGAAGTCGTTGCGCAAACCGAAATTGCTGGAGCTTGCAAGAGAGTTGGGTCTGGATGTCTCAGACAAACTCAGAAAACCAGAACTGCTAAGGGCTATTCTTGAGTTAGAAGCTGAGGATGACGAGCTGTCGGAATGCCTTGAGACCATTGAGGAAAAGGAGACGGCAAAAAGACAGGAGCGCGAAATTAAAGAGCAAAAAGAGAAGCAGGAGCGCGAACTAAAAGAACAAAAAGAGAAAGAAAAAGAAGAGCGCGACCGTCAGCACGCTTTGGAAATGAAGCGTCTCGAGTTAGAGATGGAACGCGCTCGTAATGGAAGTCAGGCACACGGTGCAGGAGAACGAGTATTGTTCAAAATGACTGACCTGATGCGGCCGTTTAAGCTTGGAGAGGACATTGGTTTGTTCCTGGTTAACTTTGAGCGAACGTGCGAGAAGCAGGGGTTCTCTCGGGAAACGTGGCCACAGCGCTTGCTCACTTTGCTACCCGGCGAGGCGGCCGACGTAGTCGCTCGCTTGGAGAGAGAGGAGGCAGAGGATTTCGACAAAGTGAAATCGAGTCTGCTAAAAAAGTACAGGCTGTCAGCGGAGGCGTTCCGTCGGAAGTTTCGGGAAAACGAGAAAGGCAGAAGTGAGTCATATACAGAGTTTGCCTACAGGCTTATGTTAAACATGCAGGAGTGGCTCAAAGAAGAGAAAGCGTTTGGTGACCACGAGAAAGTTCTGCAGTGTTTCGGGCTAGAACAGTTTTATAGTCGGTTACCTGAGAACGTGCGGTACTGGGTCTTGGATAGGCCAGACGTTAGTGCGGTGGCTCGAGCCGCTGAGCTAGCCGAGGAGTTTGTGACGCGTCGGGCTCGTGGAGCTAAGGACGGTCAAAAGGGTGAATTTGGCTCCCAGTTTGAGAGGCCAAAGTTCACGCCCATGAGAGCAAAGGGGGACACACGTAGTTCGGATGCGAGTGAAAGCAGTCCGACCGAACGTAAAGAGACGGCGGCAACCGAAGCCGAACGCAGAAAGCGGTTCGAGACGAGGCAAGCGCGCGTTTGTTATACGTGCCAGAAGCCGGGTCACTTTTCGGCGCAGTGTCCAGAAACAAAAACAAAAGTCGTGTTTTTGTCTTTATGCAGCACTGACGAGAACATGAAGCTTCTCGAGCCTTACATGCGAGACCTCCTCGTGAACGGGAAAGAGTGCCGAGTGCTTCGCGATTCCGCAGCTACAATGGATGTAGTTCACCCCTCTTACGTAGAACCCGATATGTTCACGGGCGAGTGCGCATGGATCAAGCAAGCAGTGGAAGCTCATAGCGTGTGTCTGCCGGTAGCAAAAGTGCTTATTGAAGGACCTTTCGGAGCACTTGAGACGGAGGCCGCAGTGTCATCTATGCTGCCCCCCCAGTACCCGTACCTATTTTCGAACAGGTCCGATCACCTCCTGCGCGAGAAGGGGCTTTTGTTTGGTGAGGCTAGCGTTCAGGCCTTAACCAGATCGAAGGTTCGGGAGCTCGCTGCAAAGGCGGTAGTTGCGGGGCCAACGTTGTTGAACGATGAGAAAGGGTCAGAGGCGCAGCAAGCTGGTATTCAGAGCACGCCCGAACTGAATAAAATTGAGCCTGTAGCGTTAAAGGCACCAGATACTGGAGAGGAAAATCCCGACACGGGAAAGTTAGAAGAGCTGTCTCCAGATTTGCTCATCGCGCCTACGTCAGACGGACTTAACAGGTTGCTAAAAGTCAGCCGGTCGGCTTTGATAGCCGAGCAAAAGAAGGATGGCAGCCTAGAAAACATACGCTGCATTGTCAAGGAAGGTATCGCGAAGAAAAATGCTCGCTTTGTGGAAAGAGGTGGGGTCCTGTACCGGAAGTATCTAGACCGCAGGGGAGTGGAGTTCGATCAGCTGATCGTGCCTCAATGCTATCGTCAGGATCTGTTGCGCTTGTCGCATGGGGGTTCGTGGTCCGGACACCTAGGAGTTAAGAAAACTAAGGACCGTCTCTTGCAAGAGTACTATTGGCCAGGGTGTTTTCGGGACGCAGACCACTTTGTGAAGACATGCGACACCTGTCAGCGGGTGGGCAAGCCAGGGGACAAATCGAGGGCGCCGTTGAAGTTGGTACCTATCATTACGGAGCCTTTTAGACGGCTCGTTATTGATACAGTGGGACCTCTGCCGGTAACAGCCACGGGGTACCGACACATTTTGACTGTGATCTGCCCAGCGACAAAGTTCCCTGAAGCAGTGCCGCTTAAAGAACTCAGCTCAGTTGAGATAGTCAATGCACTACTGTCCATATTTGCGCGAGTTGGTTTTCCTGCAGAAATCCAGTCAGATCAGGGCACAGTGTTTACTAGCGCTTTGACGACAGCCTTTCTCGAAAGGTGCGGGGTAAGGCTGTTACACAGCTCAGTGCACCACCCCCAGTCGAATTCCGTTGAGAAGCTCCACTCCGTCATGAAGCGCGTGTTGAGAGCATTGTGGTTTGAACATCAAACTGACTGGGAGCTGTGTCTGCCTGGAGTGATGTTTGCATTAAGGACCGCGCCGCATGCGGCTACGGGGTTTTCGCCAGCTGAGCTGGTGTACGGTCGCTCGCTGCGATCTCCGCTTCGCATGCTTCGAGAATCATGGGAAGGCAGGGGCGACGACCCAGTCGTGGTAGAGTACGTGCTTAAGCTCCTCGAACGCTTAAGAAGGGCACAGGAGTTGTCAGGTGAAGCAATGGCAAAGGCCCAGCAGAGGGCCAAGGTTTATTATGATCGGACAGCCAGGGCCCGTCGTTTTGAGGTGGGCGATGAGGTCATGATATTGCGCACATCGCTAAAGAACAAACTCGACGTGCAGTGGGAGGGCCCAGCACGGATTGTTCAAAAACTGTCGGACGTTAACTACGTGGTGAGTCTGCCAGGAAAGCGGAAAGCACAGCAAGTTTACCACTGTAATCTGCTCAAACCCTATAAGCAACGGGAAGCAGTGGTGTGCATGATGGTAAACGTTCCCGAAGAGCTTCCGGTCGAGCTTCCGGGACTAGGCTCAGTGACGAACAGGAAAGACACCGATCAAGTCATTAGTGACTTAATAAGTAAAGCATCGCTGTCGCCTGAGCAGAAAACCGAACTACACCAGCTCTTACAAGAGTTTCAAGGTCTGTTCTCTGAGAGGCCTGGTAGGACTTCTGTCCTTACTCATGACATAGAGCTTACCTCCCCAGAGCCAGTACGATCCAAGGCGTACCGGGTGTCACCCCGCCAGAGCGATATTATGGAGGCTGAGGTAAAGAAAATGCTACAGGTCGGTGTTATTGAGGCGGGTGAGAGTGATTATACCTCCCCTTTGATTTTAGTTGAGGTACCGGGCAAGGAACCTCGTCCTTGCGTCGACTACCGCAGGCTTAATTCCATCACTAAGGATCAAATTTATCCGATCCCTAACATCGAGGAGCGCCTTGAGAGAGTGAGTAGCGCTCAGTTTATTTCCACCCTAGATCTTGTCAGGGGTTATTGGCAGGTTCCACTTACAGAAGATGCTAGTAGGTATGCGGCGTTCGTTTCACCAATGGGGACATTCCGTCCTAAAGTTTTGAGTTTTGGTTTGAAGAACGCGCCATACTGCTTTTCAAGCCTCATGGATAAAGTGTTGCGGGGACAGCAAGAATTCGCTTTACCGTATCTAGACGACGTAGCGATATTCTCCGCATCCTGGCCTGAGCATATGGCGCACTTGCGGGCAGTGCTAACCCGCCTGCGCGATGCGGGCTTGACAGTCAAGGCTCCCAAGTGCCAGTTAGCACAGGCCGAGGTTGTCTACCTCGGACACGTGATTGGTCGGGGTCGTCGCCGCCCCTCTGAAATAAAGGTGGCCGCTGTGCGAGACTTCCCGCAACCGCGCACGAAGACCGATATTCGGTCGTTCTTAGGTGTCGCCGGCTACTATCAGAGGTACATCCCCAGGTACTCTGATATCGCGGCTCCCTTGACGGATGCTCTAAGAAAGACAGAGCCGCAAACAGTCGTCTGGGATGAGACAAAGGAAAGAGCTTTTAGCGCCCTAAAGAGCGCCCTAACAAGCCAGCCTGTGCTACGATCGCCCGACTACACAAAAAGGTTCGTTGTTCAGTGTGATGCTAGTGAACGAGGCATGGGCGTTGTACTGTGCCAACGGGAAAATGGAGAAGTAGAACACCCCGTCCTGTATGCTAGTCGTAAGCTGACGGGTCGTGAGCAGGCGTACAGCGCCACCGAGAAAGAGTGTGCGTGTATCGTGTGGGCTGTTCAGAAATTGTCATGTTACCTAGCTGGCTCGAGGTTTATCATTGAGACGGATCACTGCCCCCTCCAATGGCTGCAGACCATCTCTCCCAAAAATGGCCGCCTCCTGCGCTGGAGCCTCGCTTTGCAACAATATTCCTTCGAGGTGCGTTACAAAAAGGGGAGTCTCAACGGTAACGCCGATGGCTTAAGTCGAAGCCCCTAACGTGGGAATCAGCCTCAAAATTGCTTGTTACTGATGTTTTTCTTCCTGAGGCAGGATTTTTAACCTATTGCTTTTGTGTAGTGTTTCAAAGTGATGATGTGCTTTCTAGTGCAATTTTCCGATTTGTGGACGCGTTCTGAGTGCTGCTAAACTACTGTAAGGAACTAGGCAGCAGTATAAAAGGGGAAAGAGCCTGGCAGGGCTTAGTGAGGGTTGTGCCGTGCTTGCTGACTGAGCGGTTGACTTTCGGCGTAGTTCTAACGCTTGCCGGAAACGAGAACAAAAATGTCAACTCTCCCGAAGTCACTTTGCAGTGTCCTGTGTGCACCTGAACGTGAGAACGAGGCCTTCTCTGTGCGCTGCGCTCAAGAAACGCCAAAGGACGCCCGACTTCGGTTATGAGCATCATCGAGCGACATCCCTCCGGACAGCGGATGCAGTCCCCTGACCATCGGGATCTCCTTCCCCCGGCGGGGCGGTCTGTTACGTTTCGCCTACAACGCGCGGTAATGCCGGCGCGGATGCAACGGACGCCGGGGCTTCGTTCAAAGCGGCGGACATTTTGGCCCGTTCGACGCCGCCGCAACGCCTCCCCGCCAAGCGTGTCCAGGCGTGTTTCAGTGCCACGTGTCTTCGTGTGCGCGTGTGTGTGTGTGTGCCCACGCTTGTCAAAGCGCGGCAGCCGGTGAGCGGAGCTCCCCAAGTGAGGAGCCAGGAGGTCTGTCCGTCGGCGGGTTGGCGATGCGTCACTACACTCGTCTCAACATGTCTCTCAGCTCGACCGTGCTCCGCCGTCGCGTGGGCTCATGCTCCGCCGTCGCGTGGGCTCATGCTCCGCCGTCGCGTGGGCTCATGCTCCGCCGTCGCGTGGGCTCATCCCGTGACCTTCCTTCTGGCCCGCGACGCCGAGAGTATAAGAGCAGCTGCCCCCGGACGCCAAGAGAGAGGCTCCGATTTGTTCTGTTGAGTTACGTGCTCTCCCGTCTCTCCACTTCGGTCGACCTGACCGGCCGCTCTTTTGCGATGTTAGACTAAACAAGTTGTTCTGTTACCAGTCTACTCTTGCTTTGCCAGGACCTTCGGATGCTTCCAGTGCCCCAGGCCGCCAGGCCAACGCTACCCTTGGGGCTTGCGACCCATTTGCAATAACGGGCGTCAGCACCGAGTCCCCAACACTACCTAGTGGAGAGTGCGTAAGACGTCGAAGATGTCACGAGTCGAGTTATTCTTAGGGTGACTTTGACGAGGCACTAGGGAGCAACACTGCATCAGTTTAGACGTTATGACCATTCAAAACTGTTCCAATTCATTGGCCGGGAAATGGGTGCTTTATTTCGAGAGAAAATTAAGCGCCAAGAATCGCCTTACGGAACTTTTCGCTGGAACCATTGTGCGGGTACGCCTGCGTGACGTCACGTATTGCTACTTGGGCCACTTTTGTGCGAGAAAGGTTTCGAAATTTGCTACGTCGAGCCTTTGGTTCCTTCATAATATGTTCGACTGCTCGTTTCGGGGCTCTAGGGCACGTTTAAAACCAACACTGCAGCTGAAATACACAGACAAAATACATTACTGTACTTGCAGGTGACTTTCTCTCGCAATGAAGCCGCAAAATAAGCAAACTTTTACATTAAGTGATCTGTTTAATATTATTTAACTGCCGCTAATAAGGTGTTTGTTTTATCTTGCCAAGCTTAAACTAACGTGCATGAAAACACGGGACTCTTTTAAGAAGCGCTCTCACTTGTGCGCACTTTGCCTCCGTAGCTTTCCCTTCATTGCCACAGAAAGCTGTCCGCGAGTATAGTAGCATTATTTTGGCATTGTGAACAATATAAGAGCATGATTGTGTAGTGAGGGAACTGTTTCCGGGGAAAGTGTTCCATACCGCTAAGGCGTCACTCGACTTGCATATTCATTCTACCCGCCGTGCTTGCTCAGTGACTACGGTGTTGCGCTGCTGAGCACGAGGTCACGGAATCTAATCCCGGCCACGGCGGCCGCATTCCGATGGGGGCGAAATGCGAAAACACCCGTGTACTTAAATTTAGGTGCACGTTAAAGAACCATAGGTGGTCGAAATTTTCGGAGTCCTCCACTACGGCGTGACTCATAATCAGAAAGTGCTTGTGGCACGTAAAACCCCATATTTTATTTTTTCACTATTCATGCTCTGATGTGGCTGGTGGTCAGTCGTTTGCTCATAGTCTCGTTTCAGAACATGACTGGCCTCTGTCCAAGTTCGGTTTGCAGTAACATAGTCAATCCTCCTCCTCCGACCCCCTCCTCCGCGGTTCGGTCGGCTGGAATCGCAGTCGTATTCGCGACCTCCTCCAACGTTCTGCCACTTTGCTCAGGTGTCCTTCTGGGTCGAGAACCTGGGCAACGCCTGCCTCACCGTGGAGTGCGAGCAGGCCGTGCTCGAGCTAAAGTCGTCCATCGACACGTTCGTGGACCCGTGCAAAGACTTCTACGGCTTCTCCTGCGGTCAGTGGGGCCGCGCGAACGGCCACGTGAGTTACATGGAGGCCCAGCATATCGCCTACGTCGATGCCGTGAACGCCGCTCTCTGGGATACTGGCGGACTTGGCGCCGCGGCACCCGACAGCTCGACGCTACCCTTGTCCGTGGTGTACAGGTATAAGCACATTGCTGTTTTACTGTTCGTAGGGCACCGACACTCGATCTGTCTTGCCATACCTATATTTGTCTCAGTGGTTGACACAGCAGAGACTTGCACTGGGTCGTTCACTGCTAAAAGGACGCTGAAGAGAAACACTGAGTCATTTTAAACTTGCGAACGCAAAATTCAAAACTTTATTTTCGTTGTTTAGCAGTAGCACGTTGGTTACTAGAACAGGATACCAAGGCCAAACGTACTTTTCCGTTTTAGTTCGCGCAGAAACCCCAGTCATGGATTACAAAGCACTTTTTGTATACGCG
The DNA here is from genome assembly GCF_023375885.2 of Dermacentor andersoni. Classification (NCBI taxonomy): domain Eukaryota; kingdom Metazoa; phylum Arthropoda; class Arachnida; order Ixodida; family Ixodidae; genus Dermacentor; species Dermacentor andersoni. Next base: position 102,149,165 of record NC_092822.1, read on the forward strand.
AGTATTGCAGCCCACTAAAAGTTATTCTGAAAAAATTCTGTGGTTCTACGTGCCAAAATCACGATCTCATTACGAGGAACGTCGTAGACAAAGACTGCGGGCGATTTCAACCACCCGGGGTTCTTCGCACCAATGCACCGTTCTTGCACCCAACGCACAGCGCAATGGCGTTCTTGCAATTCGCCTCCATTGAAACGCGGCCGACGCAGCTGGGATTTCGTGCCGCGACCTCGTGAATAGCAGCGCAAAGCCAAAGCCACTAAGAAAGCACGGCGGGTCCAAGAAGTCATCGAAACTTGCTCTTTGACTTTGTGAGAGGAAAATGTAGTGTCTTTTTGGCAATAAAAAATTGGAGGGCGCTTAAGCTTCACCTTCAAGAGCGGAAAGCGATAGCGTTATCCCACCCCGTTCGCACCGCCTACTCAAACGCGCTACGCCAGCCAAACGTCGCGATCGGCACACATAGCCGGGCCCCGACGCGCCATGAAGGCGGACGCGATCATGGGGCGAGTGGCGCGCCATGTGTCGGGGCCTACTGGAGGGGGTCTACTGTGTTTGCCGCGAGATGGGTCTGTGTGTGCGCAGAGCGCAGAAGAAATGTAGCGGAAACGTACTTCGCTACTCGTGAAACTGCGACTTCTGTAAGTTACATGGTCATAATTACCAATACACACCACAGTATAACTTTCTACGGCTCGTTTCTAAGGCAGCACCGCATTCACTAGAGGCGATTTTGTCCCGTTATGAAGGAACGAAGTCGTGGCTGGGTGGTAGCGTCTCCGTCTCGCAATCCGGAGACCCTGGTTCGATTCCCACCAGCCCATCTTGCAAGATGTTTTTTGTTTATGAAGTGCCTTCTGGGATGTATCGCTCACGGCTAACGCCGCTGACACCGACACCGATGCCGACGACACCGGCTTTTCTGCGACACAAGCTCCTTAACGCTGTCGTGTTAATAACCGGCTAGGCCAGAGCCGAAGCAGTCCGTCTTCATGACGTATCGATGAGCCGTTGCGGAAGATTCAAGGCCGCGTCGCCGCCCGTTTTTCGTCCCTGCATAATTTCTGACTATGCTATGCCTCTTCTCAAGGTAAGACCATTTTAAAGCGAATAACCTTTATTGGCTCTTTCACCGCTGATACAAAGGCGCCGACGCTTATGGCACAAACTCTGAAGTTTAGGCAAACAATCTCGTAGACGTGCGGGGAAGTAGCTACTGCATCTTTAGAGTCGAGAGCTGCACAGAAATTTCTCCTTTATCGCATATAACACCCCTAAAACATTTGCGTTTTAGGGTACGTGCTCATCGTCCTTCGCTGTTAGAAATCACATCCGAGACAGTGCGAAATGCTATTTCCATATTAGCCTACATGATAGCTACCCTTGAACCTCGTCGTTCGATGATTTCAACAAATGTCAGCCATAACCTCACAATCTGCGGAAGAATGTACTCCACGAAAATACATTTTATTCCTCAGAAGATGGGTTTCATACGTATATTTTTTTCATCAAGCATACCTCTCGCTTTAGGAATTTTTTGCACAAAGCAGAACCTTTGCAAGCGGATAGTGGAACTGCCGTCCCTACGTATAAGTTTCTTACTTGAAGTGAACTTTATTTCGCGACAATACACAATGGGTAATTCAGTATTTCATTTATAATTGACCAGGAATACTCTGATGATTAGGCATCAATCAGTGTTGAAGAAGCAATTAGAGAACTCAAGCAAGCCAATGCGCAGGGCATTTCATTACCATGTATCACGAGACTACCATTCGTTCTTTTTTTCCTGAAGGAACCAGGTTTGAAACCAACCGTAGAACCAACTTGGGTCTCTGAGTAGGTGCCACTAGACATGGGCCGCTCATCAATAAATTTGTTTCATGTCAGCTTGGAGCTCTCGGTATGTGCCAGAGTTCGGTTCTGGAATGTTCCACGAAATGTATTCTCATTTCTCTGGTTTTCGCCAAGGTATCCTTCCTCCTGCAGTCTAACTAGGATAACAGTGCGGAATGCAAGCGCACTTTCTGACACGGCTGCGGACAACCACTAGAGGTGGAATGCAAGCACTCGTTCACCCTACACGCGTTAGATAACCCCAGCTGTTCAAACTTAACCGAAATTGCCCCCTGCGGCCTGCGTCATAATCGGATTGTGCTTTTGGCACGTAAAGACCCAGAAGGTATTGAAAATGTAACATATGTGTTGCTGTTTACCTGACTACACACCGTGATATATCACGTAGAATATGTCCTGAATAATTACATCTAAATGACCAAAAACGCACTGCCTGCCACGGGCACTTAGTAAATTCTCTTTTACCGAATGTTCATATTCATTTCATGGTTATAAATCATGTGCCTTTATGCTAATAAGCAGAAAAGTTGCTAAATTGTATTATTGGGGAAAGCGCTGATACCAGGAGATGGTAATTGTGGAGACGGCGAAGCGCCATCTCCCCCTTTGAAGGCATTTGGCCTGTAAATGTCATCGGCTCAGTATGAAAGCATTGGTTGTAACCTTTCCACTGCATGCCACGTGCCTCGTGCATTGTGAGATCCGAGCACGGACAAATAGACCCCGGATTCGGCACTCAGTTTGATCAACGTCACTGCGGCTGCGCAGGTCCTGCATCAAGTTCTTCGACCGAGCAGCCGCGGACATCGTCGAGATCTGGAGCGCCTCCGGCATCGACGCCCACGTCTGGACTGCAGTGGCGAGCTTTGACAGCCTCTTCACCCTCGCCGTCGGCAACGTGCTGCAATACGCCATGGAGTCCGTCGTCGACGTGCGCTGGAGAGATGACGACAACGTCTCGTCCTTGGCGGGTGCGTACATCGCAGCGGGCACGGCCATCGCTCGACACCTTGAACCCCACTCTCGCAAGCTCCTCGTCGTACGCGCCATCCTAACCCTCGGCGACATCGTGACGCGCGATCGCGTCCCGCACATTGAACACATCGATGAGATCGTGGCTCAACGGACGTCCCAGCTGCGCTCGGCGTCCGAGACCACGGTGGTCGCTCTTCGTGATCTGGACACCCCGAAGACCAACTGGTCGCGAGTTCTCGCAGATTACGCGAACATGGCCGGCAGGTCAGAGCCTTCGAGCGCGATTGTGCAAGACCAGGCTGGCGTTCGGGGTGTTTTAGAAGAACTCGCAAACGCTGACCTGCGGGCCGTATCCGTGTACCTGACGCTCGTGCCCCTGGCCAAGTTCTTGGTCTTCGAGAGCGAAGGCCAGCGCCGCGTCGTGTCTGGAGCTGACGACCAGGAGAGGCGCACCAAGCGCGAGGCATGCGTCCGCGTCTTGGAGCTGCTGTTCGGGGACGGCTACGGGTCGTGGCTCTCCGCGACCGTCCTGAGACCCGGAGTCGCGGACGACGTCGCACAGATTGTGAAAGACGTGGTGGCGGTCGCCAAAGACACGAACAAGGTTTTCTGGCGCATCCCTTTGAAACACGAACTCGTCGTTGCGCCAGCATGCTTCAGAAGCAGTGAGTAATGCGCGAAACTAAGCTAAACTACGTAAACCTCAAGAAGGTTCCTGAAAGCCGTTTACTATACAGACTATATACTCCGTAATCTTCAGCTTGATTTAGGCTTTCGCATTCAGTGTCCCTTTGTGGACATTTACCGAAAAGACTAGTAATTCATTTTTCGTATAAACTCACACTAATGGCAAGACGACAGTCTTCGGTACTGTGGCTTTTCGCTGTGTTAAAGTCTTCAAGGTGCTATGAATGCAATATATTCCTACTCAATCTCAAACATTATTGTAAACCTCCTTGTCCCATATTCCGCTTTACTGAACAGTGATTCGCCGATCCGAGGGAGGGCTACCGGAACCACCGGTCCAGGATGCTTCCGTGCCGCCGAAGCTCAGAACGGACTTCGTCTCGAACACGATCCTCTTCTCCCGCCAACGAAGCCGCAACGGTGAGACGTGCGAGCCGCTGATCAGTCTGGCTGCGACTGCCATGCGTTGGGATGATGCTGAAGCACCGCTGCGCCTTCTCGTGCCGGACTTCTACCATGCCGGCTCCACCGAGGCAGCCGTCAACTACGGCACGCTTGCGTACCATCTGGCCGCGATCAGTTTCCGAACGGCGCTGTCCAAGAATTGGACTTCGTCGTCCGACTATGCTCCCTGCATCGCACACTACGTCCTTACCCGCCTCAGAATGTTCCCGCCTGGACTTAGCTGGGACCACGTCATCGGTCGCCACTGGGCTCTCCAGGTGGCGCTGTGGGCGGCCGCCAATCGCGACTCCGAATTCAACTCGAGCGTAGACCTCTCGAGGCTTTTCTTTCTGCGCTTCGGACACACGTGCTGCTCGCAAGCGGCGGTTCCACTTCAACCTCGCGAATACGATGACGTCAGCGAGACTGTCAAATCGCGGGCGTCGTGCAACGCCGTTGCCATGCCGGCGCCTGCCTTTGCCTATGCGTTCAGTTGTGCAGGCATGTCCCGCATGGAGTGCTGAGCGCGCGGCACCTGTAAGATATTCGCGTCGCACCAAAGTTTGACCAATTGTCCCCGTTCTCCCTGAAGTATGAAGTCTGACGACGCAGCTTTATGGTTCCTTTCTTGCTTTCTTTACCTCTTTTTTATTGTTTACCTAATGTATTAAATATATGGTATCGTATCTAGCAGCACATTCATATATCTGTCGTATCTGCCCACACTCATATATGCTAAACGTTTTTAAAGATAATGCTATAGTGAACTATTAGAAAGCATTCACAATTCTACCATTTCTTTTTGATCCTCAAACATTGGACAATAACGCAGTCTTAGTGTTTTTTGTTTCTTTACAGTTTACTCAGTCCTCCTTCAATATATTTGATATTGGATAGTTAACCGTGGGATATTTCCCCATGGGACAGTATCCCATAACTATAGATAGGCAAAATAATCGATAATCACTCAGACTGAATAATACAGTGCACATTTAACTTAGGGCTCACACAGACGCGCCAAAATTGTGCTCACATGGGCTTACTCGGACTCGCTTACCTGATCGTTTCCTGCTGGCTCACTCGGACTCAAGCTTACCCGTATTCACTCGCAACACTGGATCAATCAGACCCACGAAATTATTGGCTGGGACTCATTCAATCTCGTGGAGTTGCTTGCGCTCACCTGCTTGATTCACACTTTTGAACTCACGCTTGGCAGATACGTGAGCAGCGGAGCCAACAGAGCTGATTGGGGATGATAACCATGACGGGCAGTGGTGCTCAGGTTTTTTGCACACACCTTCCCGTCATATGGCCGCAATAACCAGCCGTCATTTATTTAATATAGCCCTTAGATTCGATGCAAACCCTTTTGACACCAGCAAAGAGTTGTGATCTTGGGGTTGGGCACTTGGTATTTCGGTACACAGAAATTTGGAGGAGGGGGCAGGGGGGGGGGGGGGGGCATGCGCTTTGTGTTCGGGCTATGCTACGCTCACTCACAGAATAACTTTCGCCCACTTGGACTCATTCGGGCTCACTCATAGTCACGAGTGCGTCTCGGTTGGGGTAAGTCTACTCATTAGTTAACCGACTTCTTCTCCCATGACAATGTTTTGTGACGTTTTCTTCGCTATGAGACACAGGCAAACTGCCGATAGTGTAGGCAAAGTTTACTCCCGCGTGTGTGTGTTTACGCTGCTATTTAGCTTCATTTTATTTATTTAATAAGGGACCCTAATGGAACGTGTTACAGAAGGGATCAGGCACAGACGAAGCACCTAAAGAAATATGAGAGAAAATCATGGCATGCGAGCGATGCAGTTATACGAGATCACAATTTTAAAGCGTACGGCATAAAATTGCGAAATCATTGACGCATATGCATTACACAGTCTTTGTTAACAGAGGGAAACCTAACCAAGAAGATAAGTAGTCATTTAAACCACGAATAAATCACAATGAACAGTTGATAGCGGTAAAATTTTGCGGAAGGCCATTCTAGTGAGCAGGCTGCTCTGAAAAAGGAAAAGCTTCCTCGGCCTCATTATAGAATTTGTCGACGCATCAAATGCATGAATATTAGCTGCATTGCGATTGGCAACGAGGCTGCAAACGATTTCTTGAACGCTACGCACCGTCAAGAGAAGCAATATCTTCTTTTTTTTTCATAAAAGAAAACACTGGTATGTCCCAAAAGGTTTGCCCGAAATAACTGGCATCAATGCTTCCCTGGTATTCGTCTATTCAATAAGTAAAGAAAATATCACAGAACTATAGAACTATATCAGTTCGAAACCAGCAAAGCAGTGCATGCTGCTGATGTGAAAGATTTAAAGTCTGTGAAATGAACAAGTTCATGAGAAGTATTTTAATGAAACTTTGCCATTCAAGAACCTGGTTTAGATTTTTGTACATAAGCAACGGCCAGGGAAGAATGTCAATGACGCTGTCCTTTGTTCCAATGTATTGCGCAGGAGCAGGTGTCACCGGTCCTGTATTGTAATTGCACCGAAATTATGGTCGCAACAGAGAGCACATATAAAAAGCCGGAGTTCTGCAAAATATATCAGGGTGAGTCAAATGAAAGTGAGCGAATGCGAATATATCACAAACGGGGTACTTTATTTAAAAGCAGTCTTCATGAGTATTTACACGTTTATCCCACTGACTAACGAGTCGCGTGATTCCCGTCTCATAAATGTCCTTGGGTTGCTGCTTCAAGAAGTCCGTAACTTAGACTTTCACGTCATCATCCGACACGAATCTGGTTCCCTTGAGCTGTTTCTTCAATTGCCCCAAAATGACGAAGTCGCAAGGCTACAGGTCTGGGCTGTATGGCGAATGTGTAAATGTTTTCCTCTTGAACTTTGCCAGTTTTGTATTAACCACATCATCGATGTGGGCACGGTCATAGTCGCGGAGCAAGATGAACCCATTCGTCAATTTTCCACGTCGTTTGCTCTTGATTGCGACAGGCAGCCGATCCGGCGTTTCAATGTATCGGAAATTATTGATAGTTTCTCAAGATTTAGCAAATTCTATCAGTAATGGCCCCTGACGATCGGAAAAAAAAAAGGAAAGTCAACACTCTTCCGGCGGAAATGACGGCGTTTCCTTTCTTTGGGGGTGGTGAATTCGAATGTTTCCCCTGTAAGCTTTACCGTCGTGTTTCAGGCTCGTAGTAGTGGCACCATGATTCATCCCCGGTCACAGTCGCCGACAAGACATCGTCACCCTTATTGTCATAGCGGATCAAATGAATCAAGGCAGCGCCGAACCTCTCCGTCTTCTGACAGGGTTTCAAGATCTTGGGCATCCATTGAGCACACAAGAGCGGATAAACGAGATGTTCATGAATAATGGTCTGAACCGAACCGTGACTGATGTTCACAGGCTCCGCCAGTTCATCGATGCTTATCCTCCGTTCTTGTCTAATCAGCTCATCAACATTTGCAATTGTGTTTGGTCTGATTGCACGGTGACTTTGGTTCGGTCTTGGATCGTCTTTGCAACTTTCATGTCCCTCTCCGAACAGTTTGTTCGAACGCTTCACAGTGGCCAATGAAATGCAATGTTAAACGTACACAGCAGCCATACGGCGACTCGTTTCTTTTTGGGAAACACCCTCAGCTGTCAAAAACCTCACGACGCCGCTGTTAAACTTTTCGAGTGTCCATTATGTCACGCAACTGTGTTCAACACCTGTGTGTCACCTTTGTAAACGAGAGATGCCTGTGTGCTAGCGGCGCATGCTTCGTAGATAACCATTATTGCACGGGGTTGGTTAACTCCCTTTCATTTGACTCGCCCTCGTACATTAGAAATGCGAAGATACAATGGAATATGCAAATGCGAAGATACAGCTTGATAAAGCGGAAAAAAGTGTCACTGGAAACAAAGTTCACTGCACGTATACACAAGATCTCGCAACAAGATATTTAAATATACGTATAAGTTTCCAATAAATATGCGTATCTAAGAAGAAGTCGCTATATATCATGCGTCAAACAAGGCAAATAAGCATGTCGCGCATACACATATTGACAAATCACAGAATCCTAGCCCCTCGCCCTCCATCCATTCCCCCCTACGCATCGCGCGCGATGAAAGGCGGGGCGCTTCGTCCTCGCTTTTCCCCCTTGCGCACGCAAGACTGAGCCACCATCGCCGACTCACTCGCCCCCCCCCCCCCCCCCAGGCTTTCACTCGCACATACAGCATGCGGCGCGCGGTGACGATGTTATCGCCCTTGGACCTATACGGAACATGACGGCGACGGCAGGAATGCGCCTGGAGCGTCCATACAATTGCTATCGCAATAATATAGTAAGAGTATCTAGCAACTAAAGCGTACCGTGGCCCATTACCTTCCCGCAAGAGAAGAAGCAACAAAACTAAACTTTCACCATGCGACAATTCTCTGCGCCGTAACAACGTATATCTTGGGGGGGGGGGGGGGGAGGAGGGAGGGGGGGAACCGACACGAAAGAATGCAGTGGATAGCATGTTGTTCACAATCGAATGCCTACTTTGGGCACCTAATGTGCCTACCGAAGAAATATCGAATAAAACGTGGAACGCTTGGTCGACAGAGAATCATACACATACTGCTCGGTATCCTACACCGGCCAGACAAAGCTTTCCGGAGTGGTCGCACTCATGCGACCGCGTTGCGATCCGTCCAGTCCCCACAGCGATGGCGGCGAGCGACCATTGTTTCTTTTTCTCGTCTGCTAGCCAGAAAGCGTCCAGAGCTCAAGATAAAATGGAAGTCTCCCCGGGAAATCTACGGCCGTGGTGGTCGGCCGCGCTGCTCAGCTCAGAACTCCAACACCAACGTCGGGCCGTCCAGCGAGGCATGGAGGTCGCACGGGAGCAGCAGCTCCCAGTTGTCATCAAGGCGGCCCCAGGTCCAGGCCTCCCAATCGCCGGATTCCAAATAAAGTTATCTCACTCGCTCGCACTGCCAGGCGAAAATCCGCTCGTCCAGAGAAAAACGAACGCGCACCGAAGTGCGCGGCGCGAGGGTCGGTGCAACACGAAAAACGCAAGCCCTCTGGCTGGCTCTGGCAGCCCGCGGATAGCGAGAGAGAGAGAGAGAGAAACAACTTTATTCGGTCCACTATAGACGTAAGCAAGCTCCACGTCACCTGGCTAGGCCCACTCGGGGACCATCAGGTGAAACCTGACGGCCCTCTCGCGAGCCCTCTGGACTGCCAGGATTTGAGAGGTCTGATCCTGGGCCTTAATTAACTTCATCATTTCCTCTTGAGTGAAAGGGGGACCGGCAGAGGCGCAGCCCCACAGGACATGTTCGAAGTGCGCATAATCACCACACAGAGGGCAGTCCGGGCTTGGGAACCGTTCGGGGTACATTGTGTGCAGCGCCGCGGGGCTCAGGTAAGTGCTTGTTTGCAGAAGCCTTAGAGTGACTGCCTGGGCCTACACAGCGAGGAGTGCGGCGAAGGTAGGAGTCTTCTTGACAGATAATTATATTTGCAGATTTCGTTTTACGAGCAGAGAGGCTCGGGTCACCCAGGAGAGGACGCGTTGCCCAGCGCACGGTCAGTCAAACCTCGTGCAGCCGAGTGCGCCTCCTCGTTGGGGTTGATCGAGGCACCCTCAATGGTTCCAAGGTGCGCAGGGAACCAGGCCAAAGAGTGATGTTTCATGTCTTTGGCACTTTGGATGATACGTAGGGCCTGGGGAGCCACCATTCCCATCTGAAAGGCCCTGACAGCGGCCTTGGAATCAGAATAAATTGTGTCATGTACACTGTCCGTTAATGCAAGAGCAATAGCAACCTGCTCTGCAACGCTGGAATTAGAAGTGCGGACGGTAGCGCAGCTAAGGATTTTAGAATCACCGTCGATGACCACTGAGGAGAGGGCCTCTTCTTGAACATACGAAGCAGCGTCTACGAAGCATGTTCGGTCCTTGTTCAAGCGGGCACTGGCGAGCAGAGCTTTACCCCTGGCTCGTCTTCGTCCTTCGTTGTAGGTGGGATGCATATTTCGTGGCAACCGGTGTATGTAAATCTTGGACCTTACGTCGCTAAGCAGCTTCACAGCGTCGAGACTGACGAACGTGGGGTTACGTCCCAGCTTGCGAAGTATGGCTCGGCCCGCTGGGGTACCGGAAAGTCTGACAAACTGGGAAAATTCTTGGGCTTCAACGATTTCTTCGAACGTGTTGTGAATTCCCAAATTGAGGAGGTCTTTTGTGTGCGTTCGGATGGGAAGGCCGAGGGCAAGCTTGAAGACTCTTCTGATTAGGGCATTGATCTTGTTGCGCTCCGATACGAGCCAGTTGTGCATAGCCCCTGAATAAGCGAGGTGGCATAACACGAAGGCGTGGATAATCCGGATCAGATTGTCTTCCTTGATTCCGCGGTACCTGTTGGCGATTCTTCGGATCAGGCCGAGGGCGCTTTCGGTCTTGGAACAAATGCGTTTGAGGGCGGCTCCATTGGCCCCGTTCGACTCGATAAACATTCCTAGGACCCTGATAGTGTCTACCCGCGGTACTGGGGAGCCCTTACCGGTGAGTAACGTAATGCGGCTCTCTGTTGCTGGCTTCCAGGACCGGTGTCAACCGCCTCTGGGCCTCTTCTTGTAGAGCAAGAGCTCGGATTTAGCGGGCGAGCACCTTAGCCCGGTGGGGATAAGATACCGCTCCGTCACACCGATGGCCTCTTGCAAAGCACCCTCGACCTGCCCTTCACATCCACTGGAGCACCAGATGGTGATGTCATCCGCGTAGATCGTGTGGTTAATGTTCGGGATTTTGTTCAAGGCCCTCGACAGGTTGATCAGGGAGATGTTGAACAGCGTCGGAGACATCACCGCCCCCTGAGGTGTTCCCTTCGGCCCAAGCTGGGTTTCGTGGGTCAAAAACTCGTCAATCTTGAGTCTAGTGGACCTTGAGGAAAGGAAGGAGCGCACGAAATTGTACGCCCGTTTGCCAACGTACACTCTGTCAGGCTCTTGAGAATAAAGGCGTGCGATATGTTGTCAAAAGCCTTTTCCAGATCCAAGCCGAGAATTGCCTTAATGTCGGCGGAGGTAGAGTCAATGATCTGGTGCTTGATCAGTCTCATGGAGTCCTGAGTCGAAAGCCCCGACCGAAAGCCAATCATGTTGTGTGTATAGCATTCGTTAGACTCGAGATGGTCAGTGAGGCGGTTAAGCATGGCGTGCTCGGCCATCTTTCCAACACACGACGTCAGGGAGATGGGCCTTAGATTGTCGATGCTCGGCACCTTACCTGGCTTCGGTATGAGTACTGTGTGGGCTGCTTTCCAGCTCTTGGGAATGAGGCCGCTGCACCAGATATCATTCATCTTGTGCGTAAGGAACTCCATTGAGGCGTCGTCGAGGTGCTTGAACATTTTGTTGGTGATCCCGTCAGGCCCAGGGGCAGATCTACCATTGAGGGATGCGGGAACTCGCTTGACCTCAGCCACGGTAAAATCCTCGTCCATAGATGGTACGTCACGCCCTTCGTACTCGGGAAACTGGGGGGGCACCGGATCGTCCGTGGCCTCCAGGTACTTGTCTATGAGGTGCTCCGTGACTGCCTCATCTGGAGTCGAGTCGGTCGCCAAATGGACAGCTTTCGCCAAAGCTCTCTTCTGGTTGGACTTGGTGTTGCCATCGTGCAGTAGGTGCCTAAGGAGACCCAAGCTTTTACCGTTCTTGAGCTGGCCCTCCACCGAGTCGCACAGCTCGTCCCATTGCTGCTTGCATAGCACCTTGCAATGAGCCTCTATCATCTTGTTTATATCGGAAATTTTCTTGCGTAGTCTTCTGTTATTGCGCTGAGTCTTCCATCTCGCGAGCAGTGCCTGCTTGGCTTCCAATAGATGCGCCAGCCTACTGTCCATCCTGTCCACCTCCAGATCGGTTGTCACCTCCTTGGCGGCTCTAGCCGCATCCTTCTTTATCTCGTCGCACCAAGAGTCTAGGTCCATATCATCGTTAAGGACGCGCTCGGAGCGGTTGGCTCGGAACAAGTCCCAGTCAGTGAACCTAAAGGTCCTCGTTTTGTTACGGGCAGCCTTGATCACCGCTTCAATGATGCAATAATCGCTACCGAGGTCCATGGCTGTGTTGGTGCACTTGACGTTTTCCAGGTTCTTGACAAAGGTAAGATCCGGAGTCGTATCTCGGCACACCGAGTTCCCTCTCCTGGTTGGAAAGTCTTTATCGGTTATCAGCGTAAGATCTTCCTCCGTTGCCGCGTCCCATATGTCTCTACCCTTCTTGGTATTGGTACAATAGCCCCACGCCTGATGCTGAGCATTAAAATCCCCCATGATGACTAGAGGCTGACAGCCGGCCAAATGCATGGCCTTCTTGAGAATACCACCAGGCCTGGCTCTGTGAACGCTGGGTCTGCAGTAAACATTCAGTATGAAGATACTGTTTCTTCTTAAGCGCTGCGTAGGGGGGTCGACAAGGAGTTCGGCCATGACGTACTCAATCCCATTGTCCGCGGGACCAAGGTCTCGCTGAAGGCACGTGAACTTTTTACTGACCAGGATAGCGACCCCCCTTCCTCCTTCAGTGGAAGCCACCGTAAGGAAACCGGGGAGCTTGATAGGTGATGATGTGATCGTTTCTTGCAAGGCTATTACTTGGGGTTTCTCTTTTACGCTTTTTAGGTATTGTCGCAGGGTCGCCCGTTTGCTGACGAACCCTGCGCAATTCCACTGCCACACTGACGTTAGTTCCGTTATCCATGTTTGGGCTTGGGAATGGATTGCGAAAGTGCCGCATTCATAATGGCACCCTCCGTCGGTGAGGCAATGACGCTTTGCAACTTTGGGACTTGTGCTGTAGATGTGCTTGGCAAAGATGCGTGGCTGGTCCCCTCCAGCCTAAGTATTCTAGCGCTGCGGGCGACCAGGCCCAGCTGAGGGTGCGCGATCATTTCTTGTACGTGAGAGAGACCTGTCTGTATGTTGGAGATGGCGTTCTTGAGATCAGACAGGAGTTCTACAATTTCGTCTCCCCTTGAGTCATCCAGGGCACGCCGCTTCACTGCAACCGTCTTGGGAGGGGCCTCCACTGTGTCCATGGCCGAAGAGCGTGCGGCAGGCTGAGAAGCTGGGTGTGTGAGCGCCAATCTTCGTATTTCCGCCATCTCGGCGGCTAGCCGACTGATTTCCTGCTTGAACAGAGTGTTTTCCTTCCTAAGACTATCATTGGCACGCCTAAGTTCTTCGAGCTTATTCGTGAGACGCAGGTCGTGCGAGTCTTGAGAGTTGAACGCCTGCGTTTGGTTGCCACGGGCCCTATCGGCCCACGTTAGAGAGGACTTGCCTTTACCGCCGTAGGGGGTCTTCGGACGTGAGCTCTTGGATGAGTCGCTCTCAGTACGGGACTTGGAGCAGCTTCTGGAGCTGGAGCGCGCTGGAGAAGGCGATGTGAGTCGCGATCTCGAGGTAGAGCGACTTCTGGAGCCCCGTCGGCTTGTAGAGCGGCTTCTCGAGCGCAAGCGTCTTCTGCCCCTAAGGTTGGTGCTGGATGGGGCATAGATTCAAGACGCCATACATTGTTCGCCGACGACGCTTCGAGCGTGCCAGGCAGCAAGAGCAGCTCCCCACGCGGATAGCGAGAGCAAGAAAAGTGCAGAGGCTCAATGTCTCCTCACGAATAAAAGTCGAAGTAGAAAAAAATAAATGAAGGCGTGGTTACCTTTGTTGACTTTAGTGTCTTGACATGGATGCTTTGGCGCAGGCGAAAAAAATTTTGATATTCTTTTCTGTGACATGACAGCACAAATGAACCATCACAATGCTTCGTTTCGTCTCATCGGAACTCGCTGCGTGCTTTGTCAACTTGTCTGATAGTGTGTTGATTTGGCTTGTCTCGTTGTATGGTCCGACGTACGACTTTTTAAAGGTCATTGTACCTTTGGCGTGAAATGTTTATAACAACATTAAACCTACAAAGTTCCGCAACTGAAAATCTAAAGCAATATTTTGGAAATGTCAATGCATCTTTCGCATCAAAAGTATGAGAACTTTACACCCATAAAGTTTCGGAATTGAAATCCATGCGCTCCGTAGATTTCGCAGCCTCCGCCCGATGCCGCGACGAGCCCGCTCGCCATCCAAACGCCCTTGAAACTTTGTGCTCAGATGGTGCTCCTTGCGTTACGTGACTACAGCCCAACTTCGCAATGTTCGGGCTGAAATGTCTTTTCGAGCCTGACAAAGACATTTTAGACAAAATCCAGAATGACTTCCGGCGCCGGGGGTTGTTTTGGTCGGCGGTGCATGACAGTACGAAAAAATTCGGGGGGGGGGGTGAAGCCCCATGAGCCACCCCCCTGGCTATGAAGAAAAATTTGTGCTGGTCAGGACCGGCACAAATTTTTCTTCAACTGGCAGGATCTCTTTCTAAGAAGCCCGCATAGGTTTCCTCTGTAGCTTTGTGCTACAATTCGGGATGATGCCAATTTTTCCTTTTCATATGGTTTCCTCCACCTGGCGGACTATCGCAGAACTGATTTGCCACTTTAAAGCACTCGCGTCAGCAAATCTCTCATGGGTGTTGGATCAAGTGATTACCACTTAGCTATTGGCATTTTTTTGTCTTTGGTTTACCCTCCCTTCTCTCGACTTCAAGAGTGCGCCGAAAACCGTTTTCTTCTAATTATTTTCTTCGACAAGCCCCCACGCTCAATCGAGGCCTGAGAGCGTGTGATCAACACAGATGAGCTAGAATTTAAAGTCATACTGGCCGAGTGGGCTAACCGTCCGCTGCAGGTGATGAATGAATGACGAGTCATTGGCAGCGTCGCTCAAATGGTTGGATGGATGGATGGATGTTATGAGCGTCCCCTTTGGAACGAGCGGTGGGTTGCGCAAACAAGCTGTTATTTTATTGCCTAATGTCCAATGTTAAAGAAAAAACGCACGATGGATTCCCATAACCAACGTTTCTGAACCCCTATTGTGAGCTTTCTTTTTATACGCCTTCGTTGTTTGTCGTTTCCCTACTTCCACCAATCTTCCACTGTCGTCACCCGCGAGATTATCTCAGCCTGACTATCCGCTTGACGTTCTTTGTTGCCATGTTGCTCATCATACAGGCCACATGCTGGTAAGCCTCCTAGCTTTTTTCCTCCACTGAATTAATGTTACTCCTGCACAAATACCTGAACTCTCCCAGCCCAATTACTTTCTTCCATATTTCTCCAGTGTTTTCTTCATAATTAATGTTACTGTGAGCTTCCCGCACTTCAAAATTTGTCTAGCCCATACTACCCTGCACAGGTTAATTTGTAGTCTTCCCTTGAGTGCCCAATGTGAGGCGTCCTACTGACATTTGGTTCTCATTGGACCACAGGTCTCCAGCGAAAGTTCAAAGGACATCCTACAACGCATATTTGATGTCCGTCGGACATCCACAGGAGTCCCAACGATATACTACGGATGTCCGTAGGATCGTACGACGCAAAAGAAATGCATATCCAAAAAACGTCCATTGTACGTCAAAATCGGGTATTCGGACGTCCTAAGGGCGCTTGAAGACAACCCATTGGACCACCAACGTCCTACATGTCCAGCAGAGATCAGAAACGGGACATTCGAACGTTCCTAGGACGTATGTAAGCCTGTGGATCATTCTTGGATGTCCATGGGATCGTCCCATGCACACGAATTGACGTTCATAGAAACGTCCCACGAACGGAATAATAGGATATTCGGACGTACAGGAGATGTTTAAATATGGATTATTCTTATTTCACAAACCCGAGTACGCCCTAAGGACATTTTTGTCCGGTTGTAGGATGCTACTGGGACATTTTGTGTTGCCAGTGGTCCAAAGGACGTTTCTGGGACATTTGGTTGCAGATTTGGGATATCCACAGGGCGTCCATATTGATTACAAGTTAACATAATAGGGACGTTCCTCATAATGTGCCCTAGCAGTGCAGCAGGCCTGCTGCATTTTACATACCATTAACAAACTAATTTTGGCCTTGTTTTGTGTCGGCTTCTGGGGCAATGTTGAAAAGGATTTGCATGGCTCTTGATGATCCATCCCAGCGGTCCAATAAGGCGACCAAACATTTTTGTCATGCAAAATTTGAAGTACCAGGAGACAGGCCAGGAATACACCCCACCGCATCTCAAAGCATGCTAACGGCTGCAGTGCAGCTAAGCATTGTGCACGTAATTCCTTTCTACAGTATGCATGCTAATACATATAACTTGATATATATGCATTAAATCAAAACATATAGACATGCAAGCTATACTTTTTTGTGATAACAGGAACAAAGCTACAAAACTATGTTCTGCAGGCTGCTGAATCATTTGACAATCTCATTAAAAATATATTTCAATAAAACTGTGGCAGGAAGATCACGAGTCCAACTCTCATCCACACAGCAGTTTTCAGTAAAGCGCATCAATGCAAACAAATAAAATTCAATAATTTGATCATGCAAGCTCGGCCATTAGGAGTTATTTATGAGGCACCGTAGTTATTAAAAGTGCGCATGAGTTAAACTGTTTACAAATGCACTTTGGGTAGCAAAAGAAAATTTAATAATTCTCAGTGGGGCCAATACGGAAGTTATCATGAGGCTTGCTGCGGACTCACGTCCGTGGTCGCAGGCACATCAATGCAAAATTTGCTGAACAGTTCAGATAAGCTAGCCACTTTAAGCTACCAGAGCCTTTGTCTAGGCCAGATTTAGTAGTTATTCACACTAACACGGGCTATGCTAAAGATGTCACAAATACATTAGGTCACATACAGACACAAACAGCTGTTGCATGATGATCCGTTTACAGAGCAAATGCACTATGCACCCATAACAAATTCAGGTAGAGGTTACCAAAGCAAACACTGACACTTTCGTGACTATTTCAGTTGAGCTAATATTTTGCAGATGCACCCCGGCCAGTGAAAGAACTTCAATAGCCCTCTGCAAGGATGGGGGTACAAAGGAAGTTGAAAGGAGGCTTACTGCAGGCTAGCTCACAGCAGGCACATATATGCAATATTTGGTGGAAAGTTCACACGTGTCTTAAAAATGAAGGAAGCTGCTCCAGACTTTCTGCAGGCCTGCTTCTGCGTTAGCACACAGTAGATGTATTAAAGATTTGATAGATACACTGGGCATTAATAAAATTACTCAAGGATCACTTAAGCAGTTGCAGACACGAACATCACTGGAGAGTTCACAGGTACAAAAGCAGTTACAAGACAGTTGCTTTGGCACAAGACCAAACTGATTTCACAGGTACTAGAAGTTACAAGATACTTGCTGTACTTAATTGGCCACAAACACAAATTCACTGTAAGTGTTCGCAGGCTCGAAGGCCTCTAAGCAAGTAAACAGATGCTGAATGCGGCTTTTCCATGGTCGCAGCCAAATATTGCTGAAGCTGTCACAGGTACCTTGGCGACTACACAATTAAATAAAGGCTTGCAGCATGCTTGCTTCAGCAGTCATAGACACAAAAATGCATTATATGAGTTCACCGGTACCAAAAGCTAACAGGATTTGTGTGGGCTTGCTTCAACAGTCTTACACAAACACAAGTTCATCCTAAAAGATAACGGGCATCAAACAACCTCGATAGAAGTTACCAGAGGCAGAGCGTGGCTGTTCTTCCATGCCACCAAATACAAATACTTTTGAAAAGATCACCCTTGTCTTCGCGACTAAACATTTGACTAAGGCTCGCTGCAGGCTGGCTCAGCGTCCGCAGACGATTACATTGCAGTTCATATGTACTAAGAAATTTAGTGGGGAATTTCTGCGGACTTGCTTAACCTGCAACCTTCTCGCCTGCACATGAAGTAGTCTTCCTTGGCGTCCAACTTGACCCCCAACTTAAGTTTAACTTGGATGCTAACATGGCCTCAAAAAATTGCCTTTGGAATAAGAGTACTAATTCTAACGCGCTCGTATTTTTCACAAAGCGTTTGAACTTCACTTTATTACGCATTTATTCATTGCCACTTGCAATACTGCATCTCAGTTTGGGGAAACATATATTGCTCGCACATAATACATCTACAACATTTACAAAATCAAGCCTTGAGGATCATCAATTTCTCTAGTTACATGTCACATGCAGTGCTAATTTTCAGTTCCTTAATAATACTACCATTACGTTAGATCCTCCAGCTCAAATTGGTTTTACTAATATACCGCACACTAAATAATGAAATAATTTTAGATGTATTTAATAAATCTGCTCTTACCAACACTACCAATACGAGATTTTCCTCTAACAACAATTTTTTACTCCCTCGAATAAGCACTAATTATGAAATGTTTACTTCCATTTTTACGGCCATTAAATACTGGAACAAACTACCACCCCATATTAAAGCCTGCCGCAGAACATTAACATTCAGGAGAAATACGAAGAAATATTTACTAACGACACTACTGGCTACTGATTCATTACTATAAGTATATATTGTGTACAAATTTATTTTCCAGTTTTCAATGATTCTGTATTTACCTAATGTAGCGATAGCTTTTATTTATTTTTAATTCTATATCTACATTTGTCTTCTTCTTTCTCCTTTTTTAGGCGTTTTAAATTTTTTGTCGCATAGTCTATATAACATTTGTACTTTGCGTATCGTAAGCGTATATTTGTTTCTAATTATCTGTTACCTTAACCTCGTGTTCTTTGATATGTGTTATTCCTATGTTTCCTTAACGTGTCGATTACTACATATTTATTCATTCCTACACTGCATCGGTTTCATTTGCTTATGTTTTGAGCTTCAATTATTGTAAGCACCTTTCTGTATTTGTTTACTTGCTTCATTAACTTCGTGTTTTCTGATGTCTGTCGCTGCTATGTTACCATAATGTGTTAATTTCTGCATTGTTGAATTACTAATAGGAGGTCGCCCTGACAGTTCTTGTAACTCCGGGACCTCCTTCAGTACTAATTATGAATGATGAAATAAATAAACGCAGGACTCGCCAAGATACGGCCGGTACATCTAAAATAAATAAGAAGAAAATAAAGAGTCACAGAGACAGAAATTATCCCAGAGTTCCAGGTACATCGGCCCATAAGGAAATGCCACGCTAGGTGCAGCCTTTCATCCATGGTTGCAGAAGAGAGCAGAAGGGTACGCTACACAATTTACTAGTCGTCCTGCAGGATCGATTCCAGTGGTCGCAGACACGTAAATACGCTGTTAAGATCGGAGATACTAAGAAAGTTTTTTCAGATTTCTGTGGGCTTGTTTCTGTGCTGATCATCAACGAAGAATGACGTCGACCCGAAGTGACAGGAGGTTGATGGCAGGAATACAGGATGGCTGTAAAGTATGCAATATAAACGTGTTAGAAATATGCACGGAAATTACTATCCACTATGTGCATGTTAACAACTTGCACTTTTTACAGCAATCTGCTGGTTCTGACAGCAACTTTGCTTCCTTGTAGCTTGATACAAACTTGCTGAGCTAACAGTTATCAGAAAAGAAGTTGTAATGATTTCAACGCTGTACGAGGGTAAAAGGAATTATCCTAGTCTCTACGTCATCACAGCTATGTCAAGCGAGCTGATAACAGTAAAGAATGTCACAGTTTCGTCCGAAAAGCGAAGCAGTTACTGCGATAGTAAATTACCAGATAGCTTTAATTAAGCATCTGTACGTGTCATCGCCAGTGTAAATTACATCGCTCCCTTGTTAAATGAACAAATTTGTTGTGCGCGAAGCCAAACTCGAACACGTCTCACTGATGGTAAACACGCTGTAGGAACGCTGGCGTGGTGAAGCCAGGCAGCAGCGACAAGCGATCGCTTCTTAATTGCTGCTTCCAGCTACAACGCGCTTCTAGAGCCAAGTTTACGTGACCTTCGACGCTACAGCTGCGCGGTAACAGCCACTCGCGAAGCCACAACCCACCGCAGCGCACGTCCGCGCCAGCGGAATTTCGTCAGGAGTGTTCCTACAATTTCTATCGCAATAAAGAAGTTGGCGAATGTCGACTATATTGCTACGGAATAGTATTACCGATGACGAAGAGGCGAGCATTAAGAAGACGACGACGACGATTGGAGGCTAGCGCGGGCTGTTGCCTCTTGGCCAAGTGCGGCGTATTACGTTGTAAATATACTTGTATATAGCTCTTCATCTGCGTCTTCTTACGTAACATATCTGGTGGAGGTGGACGCTCCCTGTACCTCGTCACGGAGCTTCGCAGTGGGCGGTACGTCGAGCGTAGCTTCATGGCTCCCGGCGACGACAACTCGACTCAGCCGCCTCCGACACCTGCTGCCACTTCGACGACCTACATCACTCTCCCTGCTCCTCGTAATCCTGGCGTATTCTCCGGCAAAGATGGGGAAGACGTCGACGACTGGATCAGCCTGTACGAACACGTCAGCCGCAATAACCGGTGGGACCCTACTACCATGCTCGCCAACGTAGTCTTTTACCTCGGTGGCACACCTCGAGTTTGGTTTCGGACGCACGAAGAGGAGCTCACCAGTTGGGATTCGCTCAAGCAAAAGCTCCGAGACTTGTTCGGCAACCCCTACGGTCACAAACTTGCCGCGCAGAAGGCGCTTTCCCGCCGTGTGCAGACGTCAACAGAGCCCTATGTCACGTACATTCAGGACGTCTTGGCTCTGTGCCGCAAAGTTGATGCACACATGACTGAGTCAGACAAGGTATCCCACATCCTCAAAGGCATTGCCGATGACGCCTTCAACTTGCTCGTATTCAACAACGTCGCGACGGTGGATGCTGTTATAAAAGAGTGCCGCCGCCTGGAACTCGCTAAAAGCCGACGTATCGATCAGCAGTTTGCCCGTTTGCCCAACACCCCAGCGACATCTTTCTGTGCCGGCGCTCCTCGTCCATTCGTTAATTCGTTGATTCGTTAATCCTCTTTCACAAGTTCTATTACAGTTCGCTTCATCATGCGCCATATGTGCTGGCCCCACCCCCTCGCCATTCCCTGCGTACAGGGCATTCCTTGCAAGTAACCCGTCCACGCAGCCGAACTACAACCTTCTCTACATCCTTCTTTTGCCGATCATCAAGCGACTGGAACGGCCTGCCCTGTCACATAACCGAAATCACCTGTTCAACGACGTTTGCTGATAAGCTTAATACTAATATTCTTCATTGAACTCATGTGGCCACCAATTAAAATGCACATTTGTAAACCCCACCCTTATGTAATACCCCCATTGAGGGGTCTTTAAGGAAATAAAAGTGAAGTGAAGTCCCAACAACACTGGCGATATTACCAAGATCGTCCGGCGTGAGGTTGAGGCCGCCTATCCGGCTGCCTTCGACTCCAGCCCCACCAACGCACCTGCAGTCACGGTTTCCCTGACCCAGGCAGTTGTCCGCCAGGAGTTCGAAAACATGGGCCTTCACACCATCTGCTCGGCCCATCGCCCTGATACCCATCCGGCTTCTTCGATTCCGCCCCGTCCCGCATCTTCTTACCCACCACGTTTCCGCAACCCAGCTGAATGGCGCACTGCTGACGACAAGCCCATTTGTTTTCACTGCCGTCGCATCGGGCACATTTCTTGGCACTGTCGAAGTCGCTGGACTTCCCCGACCCGGTCTGCTTATACTGCCTACTCTCGCCCCTCAGGTGGCCCTTCTCGTCCCTATGCCGCACGCTCCGATAATGCCGCCACTGCCTCTCCTGCGCCGAACCGCCCCTATTCTCGTTCACCTCCGCCCAAACGACGACAATCTCGCTCTCCCCAGCCCCGTCGCTCCTTTTCGCCGACTCCCTTCGGACGCCGCTCCCAGCCGGAAAACTAGATGATGCAGCGCCTCGAGGTGACGCTGCATTGCTCCCTACGCCGCCAAATCCTCCACTGACGTTGGCCACTCATCTGAACCTTCTTGACGTGCAAGTCGACGGTGTTCCTGTATCTGCTCTTATAGACACTGGGACGCATTTGTCGGTAATGAGCGCGGACTTTTGTACCCGCCTGAAAAAAATAATCACGCCCGCCACGACGCATGTTGTCCGTGTCGCCGATGGCGGAACAGCCCCCGTAATTGGTATGTGTGCCGCCCGTGTCTCCTTCGCCGACCGCTCCACAATTGTGCTATTCACAGTCATCGCCCACTGTCCCCACGACATCAGCCTTGGCTTAGACTTCCTCTCCGCACATTCTGCTCTCATTGATTGTTCCGCCAGTACTCTCCGCCTTGACCTGCCTGTTCTGGACCCCGCTGAACCACACCCCAGTCGCCTCAGTTCCGTCGACTTCGTTCGCTTGCCACCTACGGCACTGACTTACGTTGACCTAGTGCCATCCCCACCAGTACCCGACGGTCACTATATCGCGGCTCCTATACAAGACGTCCTCCTTACACACGGGATCACGGTACCTCATACCGTTTTATCTATTACGGCGAATCGCGTCTGCCTGCCAGTGGTCAATTTTGGCTTGACGACACAAGTGCTGCCACGCGGGAGGTCTCTGGCCCAGCTTTGCTCATTCGAGGATAACTCAACAGCATCTATTGAGGTAGACGGCAATTCAGCCGATCCTCCTCTACCATCTCAGTCGACAACTTGTACCATCGCCGACTTACAGAAAATGATCGCGCCCGACATGCCGTCCGAGCACGCTCGTGAGCTCTACCGCGTTCTGTTTTCCTACAACGATATTTTTGACTTTAACGATCGTCCTTTGGCCCAAACTACAACTGTTAAACATCGCATTATTACCGGCGATGCCCCTCCTATTCATCGCCACCCGTATCAAGTGTCACCGGCTGAGCGTCAAGTTATTCACGCAGAAGTTCGCAAAATGCTTGCAAGAACATCATAGAACCGTCATGTAGTCCATGGGCGTCACCTGTTGTACTGGTAAAAAAGAAGGATGGCTCATGGCGCTTTTGCGTGGGTTATCGGCACCTTAACAGGGTTACCAAAAAGGACGTGAATCCCCTACCTCGGATCGATGACGCCCTTGACTGCCTCCATGGTGCTCGCTACTTCTCCTCTATTGACCTCCGCTCCGGCTACTGGCAGATTGCCGTGGACGATCTCGACCGCGAGAAGACTGCTTTTGTAACACCAGACGGTCTTTATTAATTCAAAGTGATGCCGTTCGGTCTATGTAACGCTCCTGCCACTTTTGAACGCATGATGGACTCCCTTCTTCACGGTTTCAAATGGTCCACATGCCTGTGCTACTTGGACGACGTCATAGTATTCTCCCCAACGTTCGCTACGCACCTCGAGCGCCTCTCGGCAGTGCTGGACGTTTTTCGTCGCGCCGGTCTGCAACTGAACGCATCGAAGTGCCAATTCGGCCGTCGCCAGATTACCGTCCTTGGGCATCTCGTTGACGCGAACGGTGTGTAACCGGACCCAGGCAAGATCCATGCTGTTACGCACTTCCCTGTTCCGAAGTGTGTCAAGGATGTGCGCAGCTTCATCAGGCCGATGAAGCTGCGCACATCCTTGTTCCTACTTCCGCCGTTTCGTGAAAAATTTCGCGGCCATAGCACGACCACTAACCGAGCTTTTGAAGAAAGACGCCCCTTTCCAGTGGGGCGATAACGAGGCCTCTGCATTCTCGCATCTAATCGACGTTCTCACAACGCCTCCCGTTCTGGCCCATTTCGATCCTTCTGCGCCTACCGAAGTCCGTACTGATGCCAGCGGTCACGGAATTGGCGCAGTACTGGCACAACGCCAGCGCGGCAACGACCGTGTTATCGCTTACGCCAGCAGGCTCCTCTCACCCGCGGAGCGCAACTATTCCATCACTGAGCGTGAGTGTCTGGCCTTAGTTTGGGCGGTTGCGAAGTTCCGCCCATACTTATATGGCCGACCCTTTTCCGTTGTCACAGACCATCACGCGCTTTGCTGGTTATGCTCACTGAAAGATCCTACAAGAAGACTTGGTCGCTGGGCATTACGCCTCCAAGAATATTCATATACTGTCACCTACAAATCTGGCCGACTACACAAGGACGCTGACTGCCTGTCTCGTTACCCGGTAGACGAGCCTGACGACGCCGACAGTAGTACCGCCAACGGCATTTTCTCTCTGTCTGCCTTCGCTAACATCGCCGATGAGCAGTACCGAGACCTACCGCTGCGAGCACTCATCGAGCGTCTGCGCTCTACACCTGCCGACGCGTCCGTTCGCCGCTATGTTCTCCAGGGCGGCATTCTGTACCGAAGGAACTTCCTCCCTGACGGATCTGATCTTCTTCTTGTCGTGCCAAAACATCTGCGACAGACTGTGCTCTTTGAGATGCATGACGCACCTACTGCAGGACACGTACGACCGCGTCCGCCGCCGCTTCTATTGGCCTGATCTCGCTCGCTCCGTCCGACGCTATGTTGCTGCCTGTGATCCCTGCCAGCGTCGGAAAACACCTCAAGTGCTACCTGCCGGTCATCTCCAGCCGATCACTGTCCCTGTGGAACCGTTCTTTCGTGTTGGATTAGACCTCCTCGGTCCCTTTCCCACGTCATCCTCTGGGAACAAATGGGTAGCCGTCGCAACTGATTACGCCACCCGATACGCTATCACGCGGGCTCTCCCTACCAGCTGCGCCACTGACGTCGCGGACTTTCTCTTGCGTGACATTATCTTACTTCATGACGCCCCGCGACAGCTGCTCACAGACCGTGGTCGTAACCTCCTCACGAAAGTTATCGCCGACATTGTACGTTCCTACTCCACTCAACACAAGCTGACTACCTCATACCATCCTCAAACCAATGGCCTGACAGAGCGGTTAAACCGTACTCTTACCGATATGCTGTCCAAGTACGTTTCTAAGGACCACCACGACTGGGACATTGCCCTTCCTTACGTCACATTTACGTATAATTCTTCCCGACACGACACCGCCGGATTTTCTCCCTTTTATCTACTCTACGGTCGCGAACCGACCTTGCGCCTTGACATGGCACTTCCTCCTGCTTCAATCTCAACAAGCGAGTATGCGCGCGACGCCATCGCCCTCGCCGACCATGCACGCCAGCTTGCCCGTGCTCGACTGACGGACTCGCAAACCACTCAGCAGCGTCAGTACAATGCCCGCCACCGTGACGTACAGTTTTCGCCTGGTGCGCTCGTGCTCTTGTGGTCGCCCTCTCGTCACGTCGGGCTTTCACAAAAGCTCCTTTCGCGATACACAGGGCCCTACCGCGTGCTGCGCCAGGTGACGCCTGTGACGTACAAAATTGCCCCTGTGAGCTCAACCTCGTCATCTACTGTGGCATCTAGTGATGTCGTGCACGTCAGTAGGCTCAAGGCCTACTACACTGCTTCCGAGTCCGGCCTTTAGTCACTCCGGGACGGCGCTTTTGCCGCCGGGGGTAGTGCTACGGAATAGTATTACCGATGACGAAGAGGCAAGCATTAAGAAGACGACGACGACGATTGGAGGCTAGCGCGGGCTGTTGCCTCTTGGCCAAGTGCGGCGTATTACGTTGTAAATATACTTGTATATAACTTTTCATCTGCGTCTTCTTACGTAACAATATTATAGCTTCACTAATAATACTATGACAATATGGGGATGCAACAGTCTCGTAATCTTGTCCAGCGCGTCGCGCACACACGTCAGCAAATACGCTGGGCCAAATGATAGCAAATGCGAGAAGAAAACTGAAGCAGCACGGTTGGTCAACCGCGCTGTGTGAGAGGTGCTGCCATTGAAATACAAATGCCTTCAATAGCTCCGTTATTCGGAGCTTCCGCGGTTGTACGATTGCTCTTGCAATCGCGGTCACGCAAAGAAAACTCAAACGGTACACAAAGCTTAAGCGACACGGTAAATCACCTGACAGAAATTTAATTAACAGTTAAAAGAGAAAAACGCTCTCCATTACTAAAAATAAATAAATTATTGGTTTTTACGTGCTAAAACCACGATCTGATTATGAGGCACTCCAGAGTAGTGGGACTCTGGGATAATTTGGACCACCTGGGGTTGTTAACATTCACCTAAATCTAAGTACACGGGTGTTTTTGCATTTCGCCCCCATCGAAATTCGGGCGCCGTTGCCGGGACTCCATTACTAAACTATGACAACGTACGAAGGTGCAGTAGTCTAATAAGAAGTTTAAACATCTCCATTGTTACAGACAGCCGAGACGTACGTAAGCTTGACCTTGTTAAGAACGGCCAGCTGAAGTGCAAGTTTTGCCAGCCAATAGCGACAGCGGCGGCAACATTTTATTTGAACGCCACCGTTACGCTCTAGCCTCGTCGTCGTTGTGACTAAATACGTTGGACGAAGCAGGCTTTGTGCCTGAACACGACACCGCCTACCTGATCTGCTATGAGCGGGGGAGTGCCCGCGGGAACCTCTACGGAGGCCTCTTCCCGCGCGCCGTTCAAGGCGCAGGACAATGGACACCACGGCGGCCGCGCTGCGTGGGTCAGCTCGGGGGATAAAAGGCGCCTTTCCTGAAGTAAGCCCCGAGTTCTACAAATTACGTCTGACGTCGGTTCCGGACCGTGAACCTGTGCGGAAGTGTGTGTGTGTAAGACGTCCCGCAGAGAGGCGGCTTGTTTACGATGACTGGACGAAAGTTTCCCTCACCTTGGGATCGAGGGGGATCGAGTGTTTATAAACCGCTGTTGTGCAGCTACTCAGGGTACTTTGTCTCGCAGTCATGCTAGACTGATGAACTGCTACGTCAGAATTATTGCAGCTAATTTTCGAACAGGCCAGTGAGGAAGAAATTGAAATGGGGTTGGAACTTCTGAAAAAAAAGAGAAGA
The DNA here is from genome assembly GCF_023375885.2 of Dermacentor andersoni. Lineage (NCBI taxonomy): Eukaryota > Metazoa > Arthropoda > Arachnida > Ixodida > Ixodidae > Dermacentor > Dermacentor andersoni. Next base: position 102,175,893 of record NC_092822.1, read on the forward strand.
ACGGGACAAAGAGAGAGAGGAACGCGAGTTAAGAAAATGCAACTTAAGTTGAAGGCAAACGTTTGAAGTTCTCTCAAGGAAGTGAAGGGGCTCTGGGACGATCAAGTGAGGCAGAATCATACCGCATGGACAGGCTATTAAAGCCATTTGAGGTCGGGACCGACATAGGCTTGTTCCTAAGCAATTTTGGAAGGACTTGCGAGAAGATGAACTTCGGTCAAAGTACATGGCCACAGCGGTTGCTGTCTATGTTGCCGTGTGAGGCGGCGGAAGTAATCGCCAGACTCGGTGCGGAAGATGCATATGATTATGCGAAAGTTAAGGCTAGTCTCCTGAAGAAATATCGCCTTTCAGCCGAAGCTTTTCGGCAAAGGTTGAGGAGCACAGGCAAGAAAGATAGCCAGGGGTATCCGGAGTTTGCATACGGCTTAAAGGCCAACCATGTCGAGTGGCTGAAAAGCGCGGAAGCGTACGACAGCAGAGACATGATCATTGAATTCATGTGTCTAGAGCAGTTTTACGAAAGCATCCCACCATCTGTGAAACTGTGGGTGCAAGACAGAGGGAATGTAAACACTGTGAAAAGGGCGGCTGAATTAGCCGGAGAGTACGCAACGCGTAGAAAGTTGAACGCCGAGGACGGAAATTGGGACGGTCGAAATGGACCGCGGAAGCCATTTCCGTTTAAAAATGGTTTGTACGTTAGACGATCGGAGCCTGTAGACGTGGAGGAAAAGCCCGCAGAAAAGAGCGAGCAGAAACCTAATGGCGAAACTTTACAAAAAGATCAGAAAAGAAAATTCGAATCTTTTAGACCAATTCGCTGTTACAAATGCCACAAACTGGGACATATAGCTGTAAACTGCGGGAAGCCTAGCGTAGTTTTCTCCTACGTGGATGAAAAAGATGGGAATATGGAACTTTTAAGCCCATATCTTCACGACGTGCAAGTTAATGGCAAACCATGCCGGGTGCTAAGAGACAGTGCCGCCACGATGGGCATTGTCCATCTGTCTTGGGTGACGGTAGATGACTTCACCGGAGAAGTAGCATGGATCAAACAGGTTGTAGAAGACAGCGTGTGTCTGCCCATGGCCAAAGTCAAAATCTTTAGATTTGTCCTGTTGCTCTTCCTTTCCTCTCTCCTCCCCTCCTTCCTATCTTCCGTTTCTGTGTTGCTGTCACCTCCCTTCAGAAGAGTAGGCAGGCATTGTGCCCCTTCCGGTGGCAGTCGCCAGCCTGCTCGTCGCTTTCCCTTTCCTGTAAACTATGTATATGTGTTCAAAACAAATAATAATAATAAAGTCAAAATCAGTGGACCATTCGAGGAGCTAGTGACCGAGGCTGCAGTTTCCAAATTTTTGTCACTGCAGTACCCTTACATTTTTTTTCGAATCGTTAGAATCAGTTACTGTGTGAAAAAGGGCTTAAACTGGGAGATGGCGTAGTACAGGCATTGACGCGAGGCCAAGCTCGTAAGATCGCGTCGCTTTCGGCCGAAAATGCACAAGCTGCTCCAGCGGAAGTAGCAAAGGAGATAACTGCAATAACCGAATCCGAGCTAGGCTCGAGTGATGAAAAAATGGTTGAGGAAAGCCGGCCAGCTGACCAGCTCAATGAGGGCGTATCACTAGAGTGTCAAAGTTCAAGCCTGCAGGAAGAGCAAGCTGACGCAATCGCAAGCGAGACAGGGTCGCTATTATCATCGGCCTCAAAGAACTTTGATCAGCTCTTACGTGTGGACAGAGAGTCACTGGCAGCGGAGCAAAAGAATGATGAGAGCTTAGCTAAATTACACCACACAGCTAAAGAAGGCATTGCTAGGCGTAACGTGACGATACATGAGAGAGGAGGATTGTTGTATCGGCACTACAGAGATCGAAAGGGTAGGATTCTAGATCAATTAGTCGTACCTACCAAGTACAGGGAAGAGCTTTTGAGCCTCTGTCATGGAAATGGGGGGTCCGGCCACCTAGGCATAAACAAATCACAGGAAAGATTGCTTATGGAATACTACTGGCCTGGCTGTTTCAAAGACGTAGAAAACTTTGTAAGATCATGCGACGCCTGCCAGCGCTCGGGTAAACAAGGAGAGACATGGAAAGCTCCACTAAAGATAGTGCCCTTAATAACAAAACCTTTCAGACGACTTGTGATAGACACGGTAGGGCCTCTACCAAAAACAAAATCGGGTTACAGGTACTTGTTTACCATGCCGTGTCCGGCTACAAAGTTTCCAGAAGCAATCCCTCTGAAAGAGCTCAGCTCCACCGAAGTAGTAGACGCGCTTTTGACAGTGTTTGCACGAGTTGGGTTTCCAGCCGAAATTCAGGTGGATCAAGGGTCAGTATTCACCAGCGCACTGACATCCACATTCTTGCAAAAGTGCGGGATAAAGTTAATACACAGTTCCGTCTATCACCCTCAGTCAAACAGTGTAGAGCGGTGGCATTCAGGGCTTAAGCGAGTTTTTTGTGCGCTCTGTTACGAGCACAAGGAGAACTGGGAGAACTGTCTGCCGGCAACTTTGTTTGCTTTGCGAACGGTTCCACATGAAGCGACAGGGTTCTCGCCAGCAGAACTAGTGTATGGGAGGACACACCGTTCTCCACTGAGAATGTTAAGAGAGATGTGGGAGGAAAGAGGAGAGAGTCCAACAGTGGTTGAATACGTGCTAAATCTGCTGGAACGGCTAAGCGTAACCCAAGAACTAGTCGGAAAGAACATGGGAGAGGCGCAAAAGAACGCCAAATTCTATTACGACAAGAATGCGAGGCTTCGTACGTTTGACGCCGGAGACCAGGTAATGATCCTCAAACCTTCAAGAAAGAACAAGCTTGAAGTTCACTGGGACGGGCCCGTTAAAGTGTTGCACGAACTTTCGGATACTAACTACGCTCTTAAAATGCCCGGTCGCAGGAAGGAGGTGCGGATATATCACTGCAATTTAATGAAGCCGTATGTAGAGCGGAGCGAAGTCGTTAACTATACCATCAAAGAGCAGGATGGCACTAGTACCAAGTTTAAGGAGCATAGGGCGACCTCCAACTCTGAAATCGGCCTAGAAGAAGTAGTAAAACATTCGGTAGGCTCGCACGCTCTAAGACCCGAGCAGCTAGATGAGCTTAAAGAGGTGTTAGGGGAATATCTCGACAGATTCAGCGATCAGCCGGGTAGAACCAAACTAATAACACATGAAATAGAGCTGACATCAACCGAACCCGTAAGATCAAAGCCTTACAGGGTGTCTCCAAGACAGAGAGAGATTAAGGAGGCAGAGATACAGCGCATGCTAGAATTGGGAGTTATTGAGCCCGCTGAGAGTGACTACACGTCACCGCTAATAATGGTAGAAACCCCTAACAAGGACCCTCGTCCGTGTGTTGACTACAGGATGTTAAATGCCATCACTAGGGATCAGCTGTACCTGATACCCAACATTGACGAACGAATTGAAAGAGTTAGCGCTGCTAAATACATTTCAACTATAGATCTCGTGCGGGGGTACTGGCAAGTCCCCCTTTCAGAAAGTGCCAGCCGCTATGCCGCATTCAACTCACCTGTAGGCACTTTTCGCCCTCTCGCACTCAGCTTCGGGCTGAAGAACGCGCCGTTTAGCTTCTCTAAATTAATGGATATTGTCCTAAGAGACTTGCAGGAGTTCGTCTTGCCATATCTTGATGATGTAGCAATTTTTTCGGAGAGCTGAGAACAACACGTATCGCACCTCAAACAGGTGTTCTCACGCGATTGAGGGAAGCCGGCTTAACGATGAAAGCGGAAAAGTGTAGATTTGGTTGTTCGCAGGTTACTTATCTGGGCCATGTTGTAGGCCAGGACACGAGACGGCCGGCCGAGCTGAAAATAGCTACGATTGGAGGATTTTCTCAGCCACGCACGAAAACAGACCTTCGTTCATTTTTGGGACTTGTGGGGTACTATCAACGGTACATTCTGAATTACTTGCAAATGGCAAGTCCATTAACGGACGCCCTCCGAAAGGGAGCACCGAGTAGCGTACACTGGGATAAGGACAAAGAGAACGCTTTCCAAAGTTTGAAAACACTATTGGTTTCTTGTCCTGTGCTTCGCGCGCCAGACTACACAAAGGAATTCATAGTTCAATGCGACGCAAGCGACAGAGGTATGGGCGTGGTACTGAGGTCGGCGACGATAACGAGGAGCATCCTATCTTCTATGCCAGCCGTAAACTAAATGTAAGAGAGGAAGCCTACAGTGTTTCAGAGAAGGAATGCGCTTGTTTAGTTTGGGCCGCGCAGAAGTGCTCGTGTTACTTGTACGGAGCGAAGTTCATCTTCGAGACCGACCACTGTCCTCTGACGTGGCTCAATCAAATGTCACACGAAAATGGCCGCTTGCTCCGATGGAACTTCACTCTCCAAGAGTACAACTTCTCCGTTAGATATAAGAAGGGGAAGTTGCATAGCAATGCGGATGGTTTGAGCAGGCTAATTTGAATTCTGCGTTTAAGGGTCCCGCCTAAATTTTAGGGTTACTATTGTTGATTTTGTTAAGCCAAGAAGGCCCCCTCTCATTTAGCAGGATTCCCTCCATGATTGCTGAGTTTGTCAGTACGATATTGCTTTAAAAATTGGCATAGCGAAATGCAGCATTTTTTTTCTGTTTCTGCACTTATGCTTTCTTTGAAGCCTAGCGGGTCTAAAGTGAGAGCCAATGCACGTCATCTCGGCGCAGAGCCGCGTTGTGAGGTTCGTTTTGCAGCTGCCTGTCCTTGTTGGATGTTTTGGTGCGGTGACATCATTACACAAGTGGTCGCTGCGAGCCAAGGCATCACCCCCTGGCCACCAGCCGTTCTCTTCCTGCCCAGCGGTTGTCAGCACTGGACAGTCCAGATTTTCCGGGCCATGCGCTGTTAAGAACGGCCCGCTGAGGTGAAAGTTTTGCCAGCCAGTTGCTACAGCGGCGGCAAAGTTTTCTTGGGGCGCCACGGCAAACCTCTAGCCACGGCGTCACTAAGGCCCGTATTCACAAACCAACCTTATACTTATCTTTTGTCTTCCTTACCTCTTCGGCGCCTTAACGCGTTTCATAAACAAACCTTATGCTTGAGTCGAAGCTTTCCTTAACCTCATCGGCTAGGGAAAGGAGCGTTCCTAAGTCTACTGTGTCCTGTGTTTGACAACAACTTTTCCTGGAACGCCACCGCAACCCTCTAGCCACATGGCGTCACTAAGTCTACTGTGTCCGCAGGACAATGCACCACGTCCGCCACTCTGCGTCGCGGCATTATCGAGATGAGTTCGACGAACCAGGCATTGTGACGGTACACGCCACCACCGACCCGGTCTGCTGTGAACAAGGGAGTCTCCGAAGGAACGTAGTTCGAGGCCCCTTCCCAGGCACCGTTCCTGATGTCAGCCCCGAGTTCTGCGAAGGCCGTCTGACCTCGGTTGGGGACCGTGAACCTGTGCGCAAAGAGGCGGCTTGTCTACGGTGCCTGGTCGTACGTTTCCCTCACTTTGGTATCGAGGGAGGACCGAGTGTTTATAAACCGCTGTTGTGCGGCTGCTCAGTGTACTTTCTGTCGCAGTCATTCTAGACTGATGAACTGCAACGTCCTTCTGTAGATACTGTAAATAAACCCATATTCCTCGTTCTCGATGAGAAGCAGTCCTTCCCTTCAACAACGTCCTAAGCGTGGATAAGTTGGACGACGGCATGGGCCAGCTACCATCTAATTCATGCCCGACTCCAATCTTGACAACTGGTTACGAACGGTGGGATTGACCTCCCAATCCTTACAGCTTCCTAGTTATTTTCCTCCACTGTGAATCAATGTTTTTCCTTTACAGATACCTGAACACTCTCCCAGCCCATTTACTTTCTTCCATATTCCTCAGCCGTTCTTCATACTCAATTTTACGGCGAGCTTCCCTCACTTCAAAACTAGTCCAGCCCATATCACCCTGCACAGCTTCATTTGTAGTCTTCCCGAGAACTTGGAGTGGCGCCCTCTCGCAAGGTACGTCACGGCCAGGACGCCGCTCACTCCGGCTTGCTCGGCTGCCGCGCATGCTCGTTCCCTTCATGTACGCTTGGGGTATGGGTGGCTCGAGCCGTAATTATTGAAGGATATATGTCGGCTTCTTTCTGCTGGCATGCCTGAACCACATCTTTCTTCAAAAGCACGTGAGTCGAGAAAATTTGCGGCTTGGATTTTGCAAGCTATGTAGCGTTGAAGGGGTCTACTGGTTTTGCAATGCATACGTGCGCCGTGTCTGTCCACAAATTTTGCGAAAAAAAATGTCTGCAAATTCGACACGCGAAGTTGCGTACAATGCTTGGCTAAACACTTAACATTCCCTTAGTACTTAGCTATGAGAGACATTGCATTTTACATAGAAGAAAAATCTTGGTATTTGGTGTCAACTTGTTATCCGTGTTAGAAAGAGACTGCCCAGCGAAGCTGTCATCATGATTCTTATTACTCTGGTGAATTCTTCTAGTAAAATATGGCCACTTAATTAATGCGTAAAAGAAAGAGTTAGGCGCGCATTTAGTATGAAAAAGTTTGCTGCTACTTTCACCGCTCTCTGAAACAGGCCCCCTAAATCAAGTTTCTCGTGGCTGCCAACACGACAGCGCGTCATGTAGAGTATTTACATATATAATTCACGAATACCACAGTACCAATCACCGGAAAGAAAAGCTTCGCGGTTAAGATCGAGGACCAATCAATTGCAAGCGATGATATGTTTCATGGTGGCCCTCAGTAGCATTTATCGGCAATATGGCACACCCCTCAGCCAACGGTAGATACCGACGGTCGTTATGGCAAGGCACGCATTGTTCGCAAGACCCATCAGTTCACTACGACTTCGAATTGAAACCACAAAGCAGTTTTTTACAGCGCCAATTGTAATGCCTAAACTATACTCAAGGTACTACAGCGCAGCTTTGGCTGCCTAGAAAAGCAGAATTCAAGCACCTTCTGCCTCACCATGTCTCGATACAGCGTTGTTTAATTATAGAAATGGAGAACTATTCGCTTATTCAGTACATAAAAGAGAACCTCGCAAACCTTCATAAAGAAGACACCACAAGCCTTACATACTTCACCTGATTTTTCACCCTCCACAGGGGAATTATGACATCTTCAATATGTCCCATAATAATAATAAATGACGCTTCGACTTCTTTCTGGCTGCTGCCATATAGTCCAAAAGGCATATTTCACAAAAAAATATGGGCCGTACAGCCTGTGTCAGTTCGCCAAACAGATTCGTCATGCATATTCCTCAAGCAACAAACACCAGTAAACTCAAGTGAGTTGAACGTGTAGTATGGAAAAGGGAATATATATTTGTACATTCGGTTTCGTATTCTGCAAACAGCTGTAAGCGTCAATTAGCTTTACTTCAAATTATCGCCACTTAAAATAAACACGTGAAGAACCGCGTAATTTTGAGAAGCAGTTAAAAGGACACTAAAGCGAAACAATAAATCAGTTGAGGCTAATAAAGCATTGTTTGAGAACCCTGCAGGTAGTCATTTCAAAATAATAGTTTGATAATTAGATGAGAAAATGAAGGTCGAAGTATCAGTATTTGAATTTCGAGCCGAAACCCCGATGCCGGTACGTCAGTGTGACATCAATGATTCCAAAGTATATGTGTTCGCATTTGGGCCACGTTGGCTGAGCAAAGGTTCCCGAAACTTGCCATGTTTAATATTTGGTTCCTTTAGAACACAATGTAGTCAATCTGTACCGGTATATATTTAAGTAGGCCCTAAAAGATGCCATCAAAATCCATGACGTCACAGCGACCAGGTGCGGGAACTTGAAGGAGGCGTCGCCACCCGTGTTTCGTTCTTGCGCTTTTCTGGCTAACGAAGCGTCTTATCGTGGTAAGAACGGTGTTTTTGTTGTCATAGAAAGGTAATTTACTGATGCAGAAGAAATCATTCTTCTCTTTAGTATCCCTTTAAAGAAGCAAGTGATGCTGGTAGAATCTAAATTGCAGTGTTAGTTAAATCCTCGTGTTACTCTCGAGCGTTTCTTTGAAGAAATGAAAAAATTAGATAATATTCCATGAACTACTCGTCGTGAGCAAACCTGTTTTAGCAGATGAAAATCAAGGTGACTGTTGTACAAGTCATATATTGCCAGCGTTAATGACATACCCCGGCAGGTATGGTATCAACTGGATTCTTATATGCTGTGTGTTTGCGGTTGTCGATCCCCGCATGAAAAACCCGCAATGCGCTGGTCTGCGCTCCTTCGGATGGCACTGTGGCGTTGCCTTTGAGAACTGTATTGTCGTCTAAGAAATGAGCTCTTTGAATAAATTTTCGAGAACGAAGACAGCGCAAAAATATATTTGAGACGAGCGCCGTAAGTATAAAAACAGAGGGAACGAGAGCGAAGAAACGAAAACACTGCAGAAGTCCTGCAGAAGTCAGTACACCGCCCTATATGCAGTGTACCCTGGTGTACCCTAACTGCAGCAGACGACAGGCGCGAGTCCGTGCCCTGACGTCACGCGAGAAGCGCTCACAGCGCCCCTGTAGTTCGTTCTCGGGGCTAATAGTTTCATACAATAATTTATTATATAAAACTCTATGTCGTGCGCGGTCCGTGTGCCTTGCTTGCCAACTGCTGTTCTTATTGTATATGCTTGTATCCGACATATATTGTGCTGGAGTTCCTACGAGACGTAGTACGCAGTGCTTCTAAATTTGGCTCACTACAGTAAAGAGTCCGGGTACATTGTATATAAAAAAACTACTTCAAATATTTGTTGATTGTTGTCGTTTTTGTTTTACATCTTCACGTGAGTAATCCGTTCGCTCGAGTGGTCTGCGGAACGTGTGTCCTAAGCGCAGTGCGTCTCTGATTGCATCTACCATCCCGGACGCTGGCTTTGCGAGAATATCTACGCGCTGTCCATGTGACAACACGGTCGCACAACGTCGGTTGACAGGTGGCCCAGGCGATTTTCGCTGCCTTGTCTTGTCTGGTGAGTAGTGGATGGCGGAAGTAATGCCGTCACGATTTGTGGCATTGCTCAGTGTAGCGCAATAGGGTTTGCCTGTTTTGTTTATCTGCAACCCGGCCAGCTCGTATCTCGATGGAATACCGGTGTCGCTGCGTTCTGAACGGTTCCTGTCGTGAATCATGGGCCTTGTTACTTCGCCCACGTTGCATGTGCGGTTGTGCGATTTTTGTTGTGGCCGGTGCAGCTGATTGCGCTATTGTTTCGCATTCAACTTGAAGTGGAGGCTAACTTCGTGCGAAACGTCACTTACTGCGAATTTTTGTCCTTTTACCTGGGGCATTTTCTCGAGCGAGACGGTGTTGACTTGCAGGAAGAAACGGGGCTACAGAGGTCTTTTGTCTAGTGTGATAGTAGCCGTATTGCAAACATCAACTCTCGGCTGGTCGTGACCATGTTGTCCGGATTACCTTCAAGTGCTTGTTGACCACTGTCAAGGCCTCCTAAGGCGCGACATGTCTCGAAGTTCTTGTGTTAAAATATCGTTTGCCGTCTTGGCCGCAGCCGGTTTGTCACCGTCGCTGTCAGTCAGTGGGTGCGATTTAGATGAGTAGCTCGAATGCACCTCTTAGAACAGCCTAGCGATATCATCGCGAACGTATTGTTTTGCGGGCTGTTGACAACCGTCACATCTTGGTACCCGTTTCATTGTTTTGTTTTTTCAAATTGTTTTTTTCCTCTCCTGATGCTTAAAAACGACAAGCCCGCGTCAAGTCTTTCGTTCGTAAAGTCGTTACAGGCAGTGATGTTCATTACTTCGTCCTAACAGATTGTATCAGCTGTTATTACATTCAAGTAGAAACAGTATTCGCAAAGGTTAACACATTCAACTAAGCCTGAAGGCATCATTATGTGTTATGAAAAGACACACAGCTTGCAAATTGTAATTAAAAAAGATGTGCGCCTTCTTAACCCAATTTAGAAACATAAAGCAAGAAATAAACTACTTCAGGAATACTTGTGCAGTCGTAAGCTACGAATCTATTTGTTGAGTTGCCATTAATTTAATTTACTGCACTGCCGGTAATCTTGATAAACAGTGCATAAATAGTTTGTGCGAACATTACTTCAAGTCAGTTGTGCGAGGGCATCCCCCAATTCCATGCACCTGGGCATACTGTGGTGTACCAGGCTTTTGCATTCTTGTTGAGCCAAAGTTCATGCCCACGTCGTGATCATTCCAATCAGCACAGTACTGGCTGCTGCACAGCAAATAACACTGCCGAGAAGCCAAACTACACAGAACCAGGCATAGCTTAGCACTGTTCATCAAAAGTCATAAGAGTTCAGTGAAGAAAACAAAAGAGTGCCGTAGGAAAAATGTCCGTGCCCATTGCTAGTGCAGATTAGATAGGAATTATGTTCGGAACGTGTATCACTTCATTCTTGATTTAAAGGGCCTAGAGCGCCCTGAGCACGAAGGCGATAGTGTGGTTTCTCTCTTATCTTCCCTGCCCTGCTCTTGTGTGCTCTTTTTCTTGTGGTGTGCTTCTTTAAAAGACAAGTGGAGTCCATCCATGCCAGTAATGAACGTCACGTTGGTGCTCTTTTCCAGTTCGAAAACACCCTCAATTGCTTAACGGGACTCAGTTGTTTGGCTATGCTTTCAAGAAGAAATTAATGCCTATGTCATGTGACTGTTGTTTCCATAACTGCTTTGTATAAGGTAGCAGACATTGTTTTCGGCACTTTTGTACTTCGTGTTCTGTGCATTTGTAGTTTTGACATTCAGAAACGTCGAACCTGTTATTGCATTTTTTGGGCCTTCCGGCCTGCCGTATTCAATAAATAGATTAAATGCAGGCATGTGATTAGCATGGCAAAGGTGCGCTCGAAGGTCTGATATCCCTCGTAAATGGACTAATTGATGGCTTTTACCCTGATGACGCGGCGTGTGTGACCCTGCTTGCGTTATGGGTGAAGATAAGACCGAAGAAGCCAGGAGGGAAGGATATGATTGTTTTTTTGCACTATCAGAGGGTCCTTTAAGCAGTGCCTGAATTAGCACATTAAGATGGTAAATCAAAACTAATTTGGTCCGAATGAAGTCCAGCTGCTGCAGTGATATTCCAAACACACCTTAAGCATGGAAGATTGCTGCGTGCTTACAATGTTAAAGCTGTTTGTGTTTAATACTACAAAATATTTGCTTGATGGACTGAGAGCACCTCTCATATATTAAACAAAAACTTGCATAAAGGAGCAGACACCCGATTTAAATCTGGTTATGTTTTACTTAAAAACAATAATTGCTTGTGCATGGCGATCTGCGAGCACAGAAGCTCGGAGAAGAATGAGGCAAGAAAGTTTTCACTGCCGGATGTAAAGGAATGTGCTCCGCCTTGCTCAGGACGATGACGAGACCTGACAGGCACTTTGCTGCAGTGTTTGTCATAATTGCAAGTTTCCAGCGACTTCTTGTCCTTTTTTTTTATGCAGCGTGATGCAGCTTGAAGACGGGATGAAGTAATTAATCGTATTCGCGCGTATTGAGGTTGGAAGCATCTTGGGCTCTGAAGTCATGTCCACACCAATGCACACTTAGGGCTCATTCACACCGGCGACTGACAGTGGTCGCGCGACCAAGTTAGTCGCAAAGCGACCAGTCGCAAATGGTCGCAAACGGTCGCCTTTCTTGAAAAGCGACCATTTTGGGCCAGTCGCTCTCTGCGCGATTTTTCAGTCACGCGACCGTGGTCGCAAAACTGATAAACCAATCAGCGGCGCACCGGAAGTGATCTTTCGTGTGTCTACATCCGGCCTCGTCCGGCGTCGCGTTCAAATTCCGCGTAGATTCCGAGAGTTCTCGCTGAGAACGATAATCTCCGGGATTGCGACTTGCGGGTCGCGCTCAGCCGGGCTTGCCGGTGTGAGCATCAGTCGCCTTCGGTCGCCTTTTGATTGCGAGTCGCAAATGGTCGCGCGACCTCCTCAAGTCGCCGGTGTGAATGTGCCCTTAGTTTGAATCCCTGCTGTTGCACAGTTCAATTTTCTTTTATAGTGAGCCCATGTTGGCTCTATAAGCCAATCCACCTGAAAGGTGACATTCGGGTCTTCTAGCTATTTTAACCTCAACTTTATTTCGCACCTTTCCATATATGGAAAGCTGGGAACGTTGCAGGAAAGCCAACAACGATGTTGGCTTGAAGAACATTATGCCTCCAATGACATGCATTGGCAACAGCTTCTGCGAAGAACTTAATAGTGAGAGCAAGTACTAAAAGTCTGAATAGAGTGTAACATGTTGTGACAAAGATAAAAGTATTCTGACAGCAATAATGCAGGCAGCAATAACGAAAATATAGAACATAGTACATCAACAAATAAAATGTACGTAATGGTAAAGAAGAGTTGAGGGACATGGTGTTGTCAGGTGGCACGGTAATGTACATTTTGCACAAAAGAATGAAGTAACAATAATGAGCCACGTTTCCATGAATGCGACAGTGGCGCATCGCATTTCCAAGCGCATTTGGGAAAGGCGATGCAACGCCGTTTACATGTAGCGCATTAACTCTAGCGAGAACGAGCGCCATATGGTGTCGTATAAGGGAAGGGCAGTCGACTTCCGGTATAACTGGTTTCTGGTTGTGGGCCGAGTGCACGTTGGTGGCTGAGTGCCGAGAAATAGACAGTTTTAGTTTAGCGTACGCAACTTATAGCGTACGCTATACGCTATACTGTAGTGTACGCGAAGCAGCACACGTCTTTTACAGTTTTCGTTGGCGAGCGAGATCTTTGGATTTCAGAGGCCATATGCCATCGTTGCGGCTATTTCCCGACTTTAGCGATAGGTAGCGCTGGCATCTCGAATGTTTCTTTCGTTAGGCCTCGACTCGTTCGAAACGAGAAGCGATCTTGAAAACACCACCAGGTTATCCATAATACTCTGTCGTCGAAGCGGCCTGAGACTAAGCGAAAGCCGTTTACGCAATCATTCGTTGCGAACGAAGTGCATTTTACAAAAACAATGCCAAATTCAATTCGAAGCGGGCAGCCGGGACCACCGCCATGTTGGTGGCTAACTCCTTCCCACAATTCCTAATGCGACGATCTTGCGTTTACGTGCTCCGCAAGAGTCGACTCGCGCCCGTAAATCTACCCTCGCCTGGCGCATTAATGTGATGCGCCTTCCTAGCGCATTACTGCTGTTTACATGAATGTGATGCGCTAGAAATGCGATGTGATGCGGCAGTGTCGCATTCATGTAAACGCAGCTATGGTAGCATTACGTCAACATGGCTTACGAGGAATCAAAATGAATACAACAAAACAAAAGGTGTGTGTTATTGTAAAATTGTACGCTCCTATCACCATAACTGTGCGGCATCAAAGCAAACTCCGAACATATAGCATTGCAAACTGTGTGCCTGGAAATGGTGGATTGCCAGGACGTGTTCAGGGCAGATGACAAATGCGACTTCACTTGCAGACATAGGTATTGTCGAAAGTTCATTGACAAAATGTGATTGCTCCAAGTGGTTTTGATATTGTATACAGTGCGCTTTTTCATCTTTGCCAGCAGGCAAAATAGATGTATCTGATGAATGCAGAATTCAAGAACGTTTGTGTGCTGAGCATAGTGTTGCCATATTTTCTTGCGTGTGTCGCTAAACTGAGACAAATAAGTTGCTTAATTTCTGCTAAATTTTGCATCAGTCTCTAAAATTCTCGCTAAACCAGTTGAGGGAATTTTAAATTACTTGGGCATATTGGAACACTATAACATTAGCTAATGTAGTGTTAATAATCTGCTGCAGTGTCCACATTTGTCTAGCACCTGCGCAGGTGACGCAGTAAAATATTTACTGGCAAGGTGTAACGGGCTTTTAATTTACTAGTATATCTGCACAACAATGGAGGAAGCAAGCTGAAATTTCGTGTTTACCTTCATATTGTTATGGTGGGAAAAGAGGACAAGGTCGTCGACGGTGAAGACGGCAAAGTGGCAACAGCTTCTCAGGATTCTCAGCTGCTGTTTATATACGCCTTGTAAATACATTGTGTAAATAGTTTTATACCCATGACATTTTGGTGGACGTGCTGGTTACATGTCTTTGCCACGGAGCTCCTCAGCAGGCGTCTTACCCAGGTTGGGACAATGCTTCCAGTGGAAGTCCTCTTTTCCCACCGTAACAATGTTGTAAAGCTACAAAACCAAAACCAAAAAAAAAAAACACGGGAGTGACATATTTCTTAGCATGAAAATAAAGGTGCTCGAGTCGCATTATCCCTGCACATTATGTAGTTCTCGCACTCTTGAAGAGAGCGCCAAATACTTTGACACACACTTAGTCTTCTGTTGTTCATTATGTGATGATAGTTGCATGATCTTTACCGTAATTCTTCACTTTATCCACCTAAAAACTTTGCGTGAGAAAGCGGTGAGAAACAGAAATGGTGCATTCAGATTTGTTTGGACGAGTCCAAACAAATCTGAATTGTACGCCTTTCTTCAGTCAACCTGTCTGAATATGCACTTGCAGTGTTCTAAATCTCGCCATACATTTCTTGCAATTAGTTTTGGTAAATCTTTTTCTGCTACTGTTGAGATTGCTCACCAGTCGAATGTATTTAGTGAAACTGTAAAACCCGCAGTGCTTACATTCATTCGAATATGTTTTGTAGACAAAAAAGGAACAAAATATGCACTTTGTGAGCACAATGTGAGGCCTGTTAGGACCACTGTGCTGTGAAGTGCAAGCACCACCTATGTGAAAAGAACCATTGCTTCATCACGGTCACAGAGCTCACTTGCTGTACAGTCAATTCGGGCCACTTGCTTGTAGTTTTTGAATAAAGTGCATCCTGAAAAACCATTTCCAAAGCAACTTTTCTAATTTCAATGTATCTAAAATGTCTCCAATATCCCAATTTTCATGTTACCAATAAGGTTGCCGGTCATGAAATGGGCCAAAAAGTTGCTAAATCCAGCAACAAAATTGCTAAAATGGCAGCACTCACCTTGCATTGGGTGCGTGGTAAAGAATGCCAGGTGATAAAAATTAGCCCTTTCAGTGTCACTGACGTGCTGATAGATTTCTGCACTTTTGTCGTGCCATGTCGCTGATGTGCCTGTACGTTTTCCTCTCTCCAGTTGAACGTGCACAGTAACATGGAGTTCGCATGCTACGAGGTAGTTTTGCCATCTGTAGAATATTTCTGGGAACGTGTTTTCTTGTCGTGCTGGGTTTGCTCAGTCTAGGTTTTTGTTAGTGCGCTGCGGGGGGGGGGGGGGGGGGGTACACACCCCTTCCTGGGTGTGGTTGCGTTGTGCATAGGGTGCCTTGATGCCCTCCTCGCCGTCTGCTAAGGCATCTGCTATTGTATATGCCACTAGATTCTCATCCGTAGGCGTATTTCGTGCTGACAAAATTGCTTAAAAGAGGTAGCAGGGTATAATAATAAATGACGAATGCTCACTTTTTCATCATAATTTCGCTCAACCTATGTTATGACGTGATATTGGCCTATAAACGTGGCACGTTTTGCATCTAGGTGTAATGCAGTAATTGTCCATATAGAAAGTATGCGATGTGGATTGCTGTTCTCGCACCACATACGACAGGTACCATAGTTGACTGATCTCCACTGGCGTGGTGTGGGCTCATTCCCTTTAGTGTAGTTGGATGTTGCACCTTCCCCAGGCAAAGCTGGCTGGCAAAATGTTATGTTTACTAGTGTCATCACAGAGCATTAAAACACAAATTTCTATTGTTAAAATAATAAAAGCGAAAACAAATAATATAATTAAGGCAATTATAGTGTTTATGTCAATCTTGGGGAATATACTTGAGCAGCTATTTTCATCTTGGGTACTAGGTGTGAAAACACACACGACACAAGGAAGGAGACGGGACAGAGCGCCACTTGCAACTGCTTTTATTCGGAGGCACCCGCCGTGGTTGCTCAGTGGCTATGGTGTTAGGCTGCTGAGCACGAGGTCGCGGGATCGAATCCCGGCCACGGCGGCCGCATTTCGATGGGGGCGAAATGCGAAAACACCCGTGTACTTAGATTTAGGTGAACGTTAAAGAACCCCAGGCGGTCAAAATTGCCGGAGTCCTCCACTACGGCGTGCCTCATAATCGGAAAGTGGTTTTGGCACGTAAAAACCCCATAATTTTTTTTTTATTCGGAGGCACACCATACACTTATATACCTGTCTTAGACGCAAGGACCGCAATCACATCAAGATTGATATGGATTGATTGATATGAAAGTATATAAGTGTGTGGTGTGCCTCCAAATAAAAGCAGGTGTAAGTGGCGCTCTGTCCCGTCTCCTTCCTTGTGTCATGTGTGTTTTCGCGCCTAGTACCCAAGATAAATTGTGACCAACTCGCCCAACAAGGCGTCCTTTTAAGCTATTTTCAGGCCAGCTTCGAACGCACCTGTAGTTTAAAAGAACAGGTGTATTAAGCATACAGAGAAAGCGTTTGAAGAAACAAAATGACAGAAAATGCATAGCATGGTGAAAATTGCATTGACAAAAGGAACCAACCTTATAACACTATCTCTGAAGTAAAATGAAAGGGCGTATGCTGTGGCTATGTACAGGGCACAACAGGGCAGTTTCAGAGCTCATGGCAGGCTTACTACTTACTGTCCATGTCTTGCTTCCATTTAACCACTCTTGCTCGAATTTGATGAAGGTGTATGTGTAGCCACATTCTTGCATAGCTTGAGACAAATATCTTCTCCACGGCTACCTAGTGCAGTTGGCACGTTTCCGGATTAGACGGCCACACCCCGCTCAGATAAGCAGTTACGACCTGCATGGGCAATTTCATGGTGAGCACACTATCCGTCCAAGTATTAATGCCCCTGAAATACTCTTCACAAGATTTCAGAGGTCTTATAACTGCATTGCTAGGATAGTGAGGGTTGTTGCCATCAAAAGCATATTGCCTCAGCGCTGTTCGATAAGCATGCTTTGTTGCTGGATCCCAAGACTGCGGCCTTGCACGGTTCACACGGGTGGACCACTTTCTCAATGCTTGACTTTCGATGCTTGACATGCTTGACATTCACAATTCACTGAAGTAATCTTTTCAGCTCTGTTGGAAAGTGAAGCCTTCTCCAATCATTTATGGAGTGGTTCGTGCACAACAGCACAGAGCACCAGCCATTGTTTGCTGAAAACTAGGCCGGTGACTACGCATAGTTAGCACGTGCTGATTCCGTGGAAGGTGGGGTAGGCAGTGGTGGACAGCAGCCATGAAAACCAGTCATGGCGTCGACACTGAAGTCTAAGGGCTAGGTGATAAATACATGTACGCCTGTGAGCAAGAGTATATGGACCACAGGCTCACCGGAAAAAGCTTTCTTCGTAACTGCACTACGGCGTCCCGCGCAGCCCAGTGCGTAGCTTCAGGGCGAAAAACCCACAATGTCATTTTGCCAAGTTTAGTGTACCAAGTGAAAAAGGAGATTCACCTTTTACTGTTACATTTATTACATGTATGCACTTTTTTTTGTTCTTTGTGTATGTGCCTGAAAAGAAGGCTTGCTGATGGGTGTTGCTATGTCTGGTATCTTAAAGGGACGCTACAGAGGAAAATTATTTCAAAGAATGTCCCCACTCTATTCGGAGTGGCTGGCAAGGGCATCCAGGCACCCTAGTTGTGCAAAGCGTCCACCTGCAGAGGGAAGGGGTTGCTCCTGGACTTTGCCCACTTCTGTCGTAGCAATTCTTCCTTCAAATATTTGCGCTCAAGCGCAAGGCAAACACACCTCTCTTTTGTGTTTCTTCCACTTGTCATAAGTTGGTAGAAGTCTTCTTTTTTTTTATTTTTAGCCAACACTGCGGCGCTATTGTAGAAGCGTGCATGTCGTAGTGAAGATAGGAATGTGAGGACCATGCTAAAAGTGAATTTGCCATTATCTGTCTCATTTCTTTTCTTCTGCATAGCCGAAAAAAAACTATTGTGTTCGTTTTGTAATATCCAAGAGAAGAAAAAACGCTAGGGGTGCATCACCTCCGAGCAAACCCGGCACTGAAAGGGTTCATTCGAAGCACTGCGCTACAGCGTCCCGCGTAGCCCACTGCGTAGCTTCAGGGCGAAAAACCCACAATGTCATTTTGCCAAGTTTAGTGTACAAAGTGAAAAAGGAGATTCACCTATTACTGTTACATTTATTACGTGTGTGCACTTTTTTTTGTTCTTTGTGTATATGCCTGAAAAGAAATGCTTGCTGATGGGTGTTGCTATGTCTGGTATCTTAAAGGGACGCTACAGAGGAAAATTGTTTCACCTGTGTTAGTGAACTCCTCTTCTACAGTACCAAGATTGCCACCCTTACTGTCAGGAGAAGAGGCTTGGTAAGCCAGAAAAGCCGCAAAAATAAAACGCAAGTGACGACGGGACCTTGAAGTTCCTGCATCAGCGCACTTGGCGGCATAGGTTCTGACGACATAGTTAATATTTTAATAAAT
The DNA here is from genome assembly GCF_023375885.2 of Dermacentor andersoni. Lineage (NCBI taxonomy): Eukaryota > Metazoa > Arthropoda > Arachnida > Ixodida > Ixodidae > Dermacentor > Dermacentor andersoni. The sequence goes on from NC_092822.1 coordinate 102,194,369, forward strand.
TAAAATGGACTGTATTGTATACTAAAAAAGATAAAAATTTAACTTGGCAAGTTTTGTTAACTTTTACTGAGCCAACAAAGCCCAAATATGAAAGACATGCTTAAAAAATTTATGTTCTCTTATCTACCAGCACTGGGGTTGTGGTGCAAAATTAAAAAGAAAAAAACAAACATGGACTGACATTTGATTACTTCTTTAATTATCCACCTATTATCACAAAAATAGTTTCAAAAATACTTTGGCAGTCCAAACTGATTATACCCGCTTTAGACGGTCGCCTTCAGCAATCATTGAAATCAACACTTGAACTTTAAAAGTCGCATTCAAGTGAATGACTGTTGACTGTGCTTACATGGCTATTCCAGCTAGACTTTGCTATCATGCGAGCGCACAGAATTGCGGGTAATAATCGACAAAATGATGTATATGTTCTCGTTACTTCTGTCTGTTTTCCTTTAAATTCTGTTTTATTTATTATGATGTAACATTTGCTTTCTTTAACTACAAAAAACACCAATTGGTGAAATATATTTAAACATGAAGCCAAGATGGTTAATTCGTCTGTTTTCTATCTTTTGACTAGAGTGCATGAAGGAAGGAACTTATGACAAACTCGTTTGGTTTGACTGAGCCTTCGCTGGCTGCCTGGTTGAATCATGGCAGCGTACATGTGCACATTATTAGTATTTTAGCATGGAGCTTGGGCAGAGGATCTTTCCAAGTGTTCATGAGAAGATCGGTCATGGTCCATGCTCACAGAACACGCGGTGCAACATTGTGTGTTCCAAATGGTGCACCTTTATCGGTGGAGGCTGCCACCTCTCAGCTGCCCTACTGTCAACTGAGACCATTGACCTCAGTTGAGGTCAGTGCTCACTAATATGTCAATGGCAGTTGCAGTTGCCAAGTAAACTTGGTGAACGCTCATTCACTTCAACTGCCATCGGCTCACTGGCAGTTGAAAGTGCCCGTTTAAATAGGGTAATACTGTTCCTTTTTGATGTTTCTTTAAGAAAGACTCAGATGAACTCTGCTGAGATGGCTATGGCTTCCTGCGGCTGAGTACGAGCTTCGTGGGGTCAAGTCCCAGCCATAGTAGTTATATTACAGCTGTTTGGAATGCTTGTATACTAAGATTTAAATGCATGCTAGACCTTCAGGTCAAATTGGCCCATAGTCCTCTGTAACGCTGTCTCTCAATGCCCACAATATACCTTCAGGGCATTAAACGCTAACAAATGTTATAGCAGTTGACGAAAGCATTGTTGCTGGTGCTCCTTAAAGCTCCTGAAGTGTGCAAAAACATTTTCCTTCAACGCAGAACGAACTTCTCGGCACAGTCATGTCTTACCTGCGGGGCTCGGCCAATTACGTCTGGAACACCAGGGATGTCCTTGGCAAGGGGGCCACCGGAGCTGTCTATCGAGGCGTCCACAAGGTTTGTTATGAATAGAAAAAATAGGGGGAACCGAAAGACATTTGGGTTTCGATTAACAACCATACGGAAATAAACGAGAAGAAAGACGGTTAACCGAGGGGCCCGATTTTGATTAGCCATATCATACGAAGGTTATGGGATTGTTCCCCACCCGCGGCAAGTTGTTTTTTCATCCAATTTCATTTCCATTAATTTATCGTTTCTTTATTTCATTTATTAAGCACAAGTAATTTCCCCTATGTTGTCCTTGGTGTCAGTGTTTGTTGGCTTCTTACGATATAACCATATGGAAACTAACAGACATGAAGCCAAAAGAAAGGCATACGGAAACTTAATCATTCTAAAGTATTGCCCTCACTCTCATCGTATTGCATATGGCAGACTACCCACTAACACACTGCGTCATGCAATAAATTTCGCTAGTGTATGCAGACAGCCTCTATATACACTACGAAAGCACTCTGCATGGCTTGCACGAGGAAAGAAGTACTTTTCATCATAAACCTAGCATGCACTTTCTTTTATGAGTAATTTAATGATTGTTTTCTTGTTTTCATTATGTGTTTATTGAATGTTTTGTAGTGGGCAGCAGCAAGGCTGTACCTTCGACAATGTTTACAGATTTAACCAAACTAGACTGCACACAAGGGTTTATTGGTCAGTTGCGTGCCCCTAACAGTCACATACTCATGTGATGGTAAGTTTTTACCTGTGACAGTGAGAGATGCTGGCTAACACTCCAAGGGCTACCGTAAAAACCGGACTATAGGTCAGACTGGAATATAGGTCGATCTCCCAACTAATGAATTCTAAAAATGAAAAAAAAATCTTTTTTCAATGGCAAAAGTACCGAAAGACACCGTTACCTTGAAACAAATGCGATTCAGCCGGTTGCACAATGGTGACAGTATTTATTTAAATGCTGCTCGCATGTGCACCCAGCCAATTTTTAACACTATCGCGCGACCATCGACCCGCGTGCTTGTCGGCACTTTATTAACGGCGCTGAGCGGCGAAACAAACGAGATGTGCGCAAGTGTACACGTGCGCTTACTTTCGCTATTTCGTCGCTCCGTGCCGTGATGATAAGGTGCTGACAAGCACGCGGGTCGGCGGTCGCGTGATACTGTTAAAAATTGGCCGGATGTACAGTACACAAAAGGGCACGAAGTGCGCAAGCGCTACTCCAAATCAGAGCAACGCCTTTGATCAGAGTCATCCGAACTAGAGTCGGATGACGAGTGCTTCTCGCTGCCCAGTCCAGAGGTATGCGCGATCTCTACCGCTTTCAAACGGATGCATTCGGCAGTCACGGGCAGCGATCTTTCACGCAGCTCCCGGACGAACTCCACAACCTTGTCTTCCAGTTCTGCGGTCCGCCCACGAAATGACGTTTTTTGTTGGTTTGCTGCTTCTGCCTCCACCAGTACCGAATGCTCTTTTCGGATACTCCAAATTCGCGCTGTGCCGCGAGGTTGCCGTGGGCTTCCGCGCACTCAATCGCCTTTTTCTTGAAGGCGACGGTGAATTGCCGTCGGCTTCCGCTCATTTTGAAACAAAATGTGAAAAAAGCAGCCTTTAACCAATATAACTTTGTAACAATGTAAACGCAAATTGGCGGTGCCACAATGTCGCCTCGCCGCGCTGCTGCTGATGGCGATGGCGGCTGTTTACTTCATCCGCCCATTGTTGCAAGACTTCCATTAGTTTTTCCGCCAATGTCCGTTATATAAGATGAGGGTCGACTTTTCACAATGGCTTTTTGAAAAAAAGTTCGACTTATATTCCAGTTTTTACGGTAGGTGATAAATACATGTACACCTGTGAGGAAGAGTATATGGACCACAGGCTCGCCTGAAAAAGTTTTCTTTTTAATTAAGACGCACGAACTGAAATTCAGGAGTGCACTAGAAAGTACGCAACCCCAAATCAGGAGTGCAGTCATGTTCAAGTTGCATTCACAGGCAGAGGAGAAAATTAGTTTTAACATGGAATCCGTGGTCCGCATGCTCTTGCTCCTGGTGTATGGAAATCCCCCAAAGTAAATATCCTCACCTAGCTCAATTGTTAGTGTCACATGAGTAGTGGAGGCTTATTTATTTATTTGTTTACTTATTTACAGGAATGTATGAATATTTGAAACTTTCAAATAACAAATTGAATGGTGCCCTATGCATACATTCTTCAAATTCAATAGTTACTATTCGTAAGTGCAAATATTTGTAAAATACTTTTAGTATATTTCAGAACGTCAGCTAAACCGAATTAGACATAAAATTGGAGCAAACATATGTTAAATTTTTGCCCCTATGGGCATGGTATAGACATAAAACATGAGAACTTGTGTAGGTAGTGGAGAAGGCTACGTCGCTTAGGTAGCCGTACTTTGTCCTTAAGCAGACACAAAAACTGGCTGATGATGGTGATGAATCAATCACGAACTCGCATTTTTTAAAAATTTTCCGTGACCTGTGACTGTCGCAGCATGGCCTTAGTCGCTTTTGCGCCATTAAACCCGAATTAACTAACTAACTATTTTCTGTGACCTTCCAAGTGGAAATTTTTGTTTCTGGCCAGATGTTGACTTGCGAGGATTTTCTTTTTTTTCTGTTCAATTCCTCTTTTGTGTGGTGGTCGCTGCAGCAAACAGGTGAACCAGTGGCTGTGAAGACGTTCAACCAGGTCAGCCAGCTGCGGCCGCTCGAGGTGCAGATGCGCGAGTTTGAGGTGCTCAAGATTGTCAACCATGAGAACATTGTGCGGCTCTTGGCCGTCGAGGAAGATGTGAGTGTTCTTTCCTTTTTTTTTAAATGTTCGATTTGCATCAGGGGTGTGATATTGTGACTTGTTTCTCATTCAAGCAATCATGTGGCTTATATGAAAAATTAAGACACTTGGGGAAAGTTTCTCTATGGCCAACACACCAGGAAATATTTTTTTTCTTGTTGAGTGTCGGCATTGATTACGGAGTTTCTGGCTAAATGTCTGAAGCCAGCACTAAATGACAGGCATGAAGCATCATCCGTCAGATCAGAGCGGGAAAACGGATCAGTGAAGAAGTTTGGCACGCAACTCTCCTTCTTTTGAGAGCATGGCCAGAGGAGACAGACCAATGCCAAATCAGTGGCTGCTGTGGTGTGATACACATAGCACAGAGCAAATGTAAATGTACACCTACGGATCACATATGACGAGAGCTGTCCGTACAGAATCCAACTGAAGCCAAGCCATAGCTGGCTTAACGGGACGCCCACTTGCATTGTTCGGCCTGGTGTTGTGCCTTTATTGCTAAACAAGGTTGCAGCAATATACTTGTTCTTTTTGTTGGTTATACTTATTGTGGTGTATTTTGTTCATTTAGGTGGAAAATAAACATCCATGTTTTTTTCAGATATCTTGTATGTCTCATTCTTACATGGTTGACCTCTTAACTGCTGTGGTGAATTACGAAAAATTTTTTATAAGTGCATAAAATGTTGGCAGAAGTTGTTTATTATTTTCTTGTGAAAATTACAATAAACTGATGCACACACATTTGCAAAAATTGCCAAAAAGTCACGACAAGTTAACTTGTCATTGGCAGAAGAGGATGCTCGTTGTGATGGTGGGTTACCTCATTATCGGCAGTTAAGGGGTTGGTGGCATCACCAGCAAAGTTATAGACGAGTGAGGGCTTTGTAGGCACAGCTGTAATGCCCTCTGGACTGTTGCAAACCCTTGCAGCCCCTACTCAAGGCTCTGCAGTGGGCTTTGTGCACGTGTGGAACTGTCCAAAGAGAGGAAATGCTTCCTCCCTCCTTTAGAAAGGTTCCAACAAAATGTATTAATTGCACTTTGTGTGACCAGAGTCACCAGCAATCATATGTTGCCCAAGTTTTGAGGCCTCCCCCTCATTTACGTTATTGACGCTGTGCTGCTGCTTTCAGTGCGAAGTGATACTCCCGTTGAATGGCCTCCAAGATTGATCTACTCTACAGCCAAATCCTGTAGGCAGTAGGATTGGTGTAGTGATATAGTTTGCCGTTGCCTCATGAGTCATGAAATCTCCCCTAATTTAGTCGTGCAGGAGTTGCATCCCAATTGCAATGTTGAAAAAAACTTCATCAGTAGCCATCATGTTTATTAGTGGGTCACAGTAAGTATGAAAGATGGCACGGATTTGAACAAGTTGAAGGAAGGGGTAGGAGGCCTTTTGAGTGAAATAGTTTACTATGCTAAGTCTACTCAATGTATGCATAGCTAAGTGTTCATGAAAGCATTGTCTGGCTAATGGCACAACAGGTCCCTGTACCATTTTTCCATGTTACAAATGTTGCAAGGCCTCCTTCATTTTCTGATCATCTCAGTGTGTCCTGCGACAATGTGTTATGTGCGCAATGCTGCATATTGTCCCATTACAGTGATGGTGAACAGTCGCCATTGCATAATGTAGGTCATGGATCGAACTGTTTGAGTGAATCTGTGCCCAGCAATACAAGTAACACCTGGAACAATGGTAGTGTAAGCTTATGCCTCAGGAGCGAAGGAGAAAGACAGCTGATCCGAATCAACGCTGGTCGACCATGGTGAGTATATAACGATAACCTTCATACATGGGTAGAGGGCCCACAATGTGTAGGTGAACATGTCCAAGCACACACATCACTGTTAATTAATTCCGGGCATCACCGTTAATTCCGGTTGTCAGGCCCGGAATTAATGGAGATGGAGAGTCAACCGCGGCTATACGAGAAAGGGCATCAGTGGTGGTGTTGTCGGCACTTTTCACGGGGCGGATGTTGGTTGTAAATTCCAAAGTACTATAAGCGAGGTGGTGGAGTTCGCGTGACACATACTTCAATGAGTTGATATTGAAAACAATGGCATCGAGCACAGTCGTTGATGGTAAAAAAAATGTGATCTGCAAGTCAAGTGTGTCGGCCTTTATGCATGACTTGTCGAAGGCTCCAGCGCAATCGCTGGTGCTGTGTGCCATCCAGAAAGTCCTACACAATTCATGTTGCCCATACAATCTGATATACCAGATTCAGTGACAACAGACAACAGATTGAACTAGGGATAGCATTTAAGAAACTTCTGATACAGAAAGGTGCATCTTGTGCTGAGCAATAACATTGCAACACTGATTAGCTCATGAAAAACGCTCACCAATATCCTAAACAATTTATATGCATGTCAGTGCCCCACTCTTGAAAAGCGTCCCAATGCTGTTAACACGAAAACAAAAGCAAAAGTACATGCAACGAAGAAAAATAACAAAAAAAAAATGCTGGTAGAACGGCTTTAGGCACACCACCTGCATTACTTCAGGTTGCGAGTGGCACCGCTGTGATTGTGTAATGCCGTCTGACACAACCTCGTAGTACAGTGCACAAATGTGTCGAAGGATTTTATAGGGTCCGAAATACTGTCGTGGAAGTTTCTAAGCCCTCGTGGGCGTATTGGGGTCCAAACCCAAACACGGTTGTCAGGCTAGTATTCCACATAGCGTCGTAGAAGATTGTAGCATCGGCTGTCTGTGTGCTGCTGGTTCTTTATGTGCAGGCAGGTGAGCTCTCGGGCTTCTTCGGCGTGTTGGAGATAGGAGGGGACGTGGAGGTTGTCCTCGTTGGTGATGTGCTGCACCATGGTGTCCAGCGTTGTTGCAGGGTTTCATCCGTATACCAGATTGAATGGCGTCACTTGTGTTGTTTTTTGCACTGCCATGTTGTATGCAAAAGTTACGTATGGAAGGATGGCTTCCCACTACTTTGTGTTCGATGTTGACGTACATTTCTAACATGTTGGCGAGAGATTTAGCCAGATGTTCTGTAAGGAAATGCGTCTGGGGATGGTAGGCTGTTGTCCTGCGGTGACTTGTCTGGCTGTGTTGCAGGATGGCTTGGGTGAGCTTTGCTGTTAAGGCCGTTCCTGTCAGTGATGAGGATTTCTGGGAAAAGCCTATGGCAGGGTATTCGTTTCAGCAGAGTGCGCAATGTAGTCCGTCACTATGACAATCCATTTATTTTCAGATGTTGCCATCAGAAAAGGTCCAACTAAGTCTATTCCTATCTGCAGTAACATTTGGCAAGGGGACCCGATTGGCTATGGCAACCCCGCTGTCCTTTTTGTTGGTGTCCTGACAGTCTCGGCACGTCTTGACTTAATGGAAGACGTCGGCAGTCAGGCGTGGCCAGTAGTACTGTATTTACTCGATTGTAACGAAAAATTTTCATGACTTTTGTTGCTTGAACTCGATTCTTGCGCTACATAATGTCAAAATTCACAATTTTGACGCAGATATCCTAAATTCCATGGCTTTTAGTGTTACATTGGCAACGTGCACCTTTACGTCTTGATCCAATCCATAGACAAGTCGACCGAAAACTGGTTTTTTATTGGAATCAATGCTGTCTTGGTGTACTTGTGACTCATGTTACGGTGCCGCAGTACCCTGTGGTCTTTCATGATTCGACTCCACTTATTCATGGCATTATGGTGACGTAGGGCATTTGATATGACGCCTGTTTCTAGAGACTACCAATTTTGAGGCCGAGAAGGAGGGAAACTCCATTGTGGCTAGGCAGCTCGAAGTCGACGATTCGCGAATGGCAGGACAAGCGGGAGGCCCTCCCTCTTTAAATGCGAGACTGGTCGAAAGTGCTCTGTGGACCTTCTAGTGACTTGGTGCCATCCCCAAATGAAATGATTGTGTGGCCTTTGTGGGAGATATGGGGTCTCTCCTCCGTACTCTCGGGACAAAGGAACGACAACACAGTAGTGCAAACAATCACAAGGGCATTTATTGCACCTTTCATAGATCAATGCCTGCTAGCCGAGTTGCTATCCCCAAGACATGCCGATGGGCGCGCGACAAATCTAGAAGTCCGACTTACCGCGACCGCATTGCGAGCGAATATGTTCGCCCCATGCTGGATCCCAACGCCTGGTCGTTCGCGTGGACAGTCACGCGAATGGTGGCACGTTCGAAGGCGGCCACACGAGACGGTCTTGCAGAAGCATGGTCTGCGCACGCGCGGGCAGCACGTCCGCTCCCGCTCGCTTCCCGAACCCAAAGAGGGCAAGCGCCTTCCTTTCGGCGCCCAAGTAACCTCGCCTGTCGGCGGCGTTAGCAGCGCAACACTAGCGCCATCTCTCGCACTGCGCTTCAACCACTCCGAGCGCCGCGGGCGCCAGGCCACGCGGCGGGCGAAGCCGCCCTGCAGGAGACGCGCTATGCGGGAAAAACATCAGGGGAGGCGCGACGGTCGCGCATCCCCACACCTTTTAAGAAGTACTTAATCTCAAACAAGCTCAAAGATGACGTGATCTTGTGCGATCACTTACGGAAATAGTTACGCTTTCAGTAGGCTTAGCTCATCCTAGCACAACATCCCACGAAGTGTGCAGCTGATAGTGCTTTTGGCATTGATAACGAGCTTGGCACAGCGCCCGAAACACTTGTCAGGGACGCTTTCAGTGCCGAGTCATTCGAAATTTCATGAAAGTGAGGCTATCTCTGAAAGTGAACGCCCAAGAATGCTGTCCAAGAAGAAAAGTTGTCTCTGCCTCAGACGGCGACAATAAGTGAAGAGAACTTGTTTCCAAATTGTTATTTCTTGAATAAAGGTACCATTTCTCCCATTCATCTCGTTATGTTCGCGGTTTTATTTGTTTTCTTATTTCTCGTGACTGGAAAGGAGACCCTCGCGTTACATTCGAGTAAATATTGTATTTCTCTTTATCACAGGCAGTGGGATTATCGCACACGGCATGTAGACCCTCTGATCTCAATGATGAGGGTACAACCAGAAGGTAGTTGGCGTCGATTGGGGAGAAGTTCTTTACGAGGGCGCCATTTTTCAGGGAAAATGAAGACAATCTGCATCTAAATACACTAGGGATGATGTTGGCCTTTCCTTCGAAGTTCCGGGTCTCTTCATTGCTGTTCAACATAATCGTCTGCGCTTATTGTTCCCATGAAGGTGACGTAGCCTTGGTTGCGTGGCGGCAGGTCATGTAGAGCATGGGACATGCAGTTGGCATCGAGTGTTTCTGACCTGACTTGTAGGTCACGGTGATGTCAAATTTCGGCACTCTGATGCACCACCATGCAAGGCGGCCTGCAGGGTCCTTCAAATTTACCAGCCAGCGCAAGGTGTGAGAGTCGCTTACAACTTTGAATGGCCTACCCTTCAGGTAGGGTCGAAATTTTACTGTAGCCCAAATGATAGCAAGGCAACATATTGCTGAGAATTAAAGTAAGATAACTTTTTGTAAAAATACTTCATCCTTTTAAATTATTTGATGCTTTCCCTTTAGTGTCCTTTTAAAGGGCCCCTCACCAGGCCTCATTGTAAATTTTGGTTATACACTGGAAATTGTAAGGCGCCACCTAAGGAATGTTTTACCGAAATAATTTTTCAGAAAAGTTCATTATTGGAAGAGAGAATAAATTAACTGTCCTGTTACCATGCCGCCAGCAGGAGAGCATCACTGCCAATGGAGACGCTATCCCTCTTTGCTTTGACCAGCATCCGCAAGCAGTGTTTCTTCCCTGCCTTCTTCCATAATGGAACTAAGAGGACGCGTCATGTTCATGTGACAATCCCACCTCTTTATTATTTTTTTTTCGCTGCACTTCTCATTTTCAGCTGCGGCATTGCGCATTCCTCATTGGTTGATGAAATAAAGTCGCATGCCATGGTCGGTGACATTGCAAACCGTGGATCTTGTGTGTCAGTGCCTGTGACCTTAACTCTCTCATTTGAAGCTTGGCTCCTATAAGAGGAATGGCGCATGACTTTCTGCTCGAAATTTAATTTTGTGCTGAGCAGCCGTTTCATACTTTGCAGATGTGATCCCACTGTGTGATTTACACATTGTGCTTGTTTGTTTGCAATGCCCGAACTTTGTAAAGGGCCCTTTAAGCAGCAGTGCAGTTAGAGCTTAGACTGATGTTGAACACAAGCGTACTCCGAACTGACTAGGCAGCGGGACCTGCTCACTGATTTTATGCCTGTTGTCGCCCCCAGGTGGAGAACCACAGCAAGGTGTTGGTGATGGAGCTCTGCACAGGTGGCAGCCTGTTCACCATCCTGGATGACCCGGCCAACAGCTACGGCCTCGAGGAGCACGACTACCTCGTTGTTCTCCGTGACCTTAGTGGGTTTTTCTGCATCTCTCTCTGACTGAAATTCTGTTTGCCTCCCTCTTGAACCAGGTGTGCCTAATGCTTGGCCTGATTGCCTGTCATTCTTTTGCTCATTGTGAGGTTGTAGGCCTGATTGCCAGCCGGGGCAGCTGCATTTCAATAGGGACAGAAGGCAGAAATACTCATGACCTTGAGATGGGGGGACATTAAAGGGACACAAAAGACAAATACTAAGTCAACAGGGACTGTTTAATTACCATTCCCAAAACCTCGCAATGCTTGCTCCATGACAAGCAATGACTTAGTTAACGAGAAAATTGTACCTGAAAGGTCAGAATACCTTTGTCACAATTGAAATTTCCTGCCACCCAACAGGGGAGTGGTGACGTTGCACACTGCCCCTTGGTGCCGTTGGTGTGTAAAACGGTTCCCAACAGGTGGTAGTAAGTTTTTTTTTTCCCACTAAACGCAAACGTGCGGCAATGGAAAAACAAAGCCAAGACAGAGCGATGGACCATTCCGGCATCCCGCAACATCACACGGAAGTGGAATTCTCTGCTGCTTGCAGAATGTGCAAGTTTCACGAGCCAGCAAAACCAGCGCAGCACTACGCAAAAACGAAGCTGCTGAAACATGAAAGCATGGGCAGCGCAGAGTTGAACAAAAACTAAACCTTTTGACCGTATGCATGGTTGTCAAGTCAGTGAGTTCTTTTTCTAAAGATGAAATAAAACTGGACAAGTAGCATTTTCTTTTGTTTTATAATGCAATACAATGAAGTGTTTATAACAAGTGGTTGAGTACTAGTGACAGAATTTAAATGAGTGCCTTTGTCATCGGGCAAGTACTTGAACTTCATGGGGGAGTCTCTAATCATATCCTGCATTTACCTCAGTTTCTAGATTACTAAGGCTGGGTCCTAATAATATTGATGCCTTAGAGATTCTCAGTCACTAATCTATGACTTTAGCTTGGCTTAATATCTGCCGTTGGCGTCCCTTTAAGGGGGGTGCAGCTTTTGCATCGTGCAAAATGACCAAAATGCTATTTCTTGAAAACAACATTTTTATTTACTGTAACTTTTTTTTAAAAAACCTGATTCCGAAATATGTTCACTAAAAACCGCCTAGAAGTGCTCTAAAAGATTTGTTGCATCAACCAAGGTGGTAAAAAATTGTGAAAAAAACTGCAAAGATATGCTGTTTCAAGACACAATATCTCTGGAACAGCGCAACAGAGTGCCTCTTGGCCTCGTTCGAAAGCGCATTTCTCCGTCTTCAAATTTACGACTTCAGCTATCTCCTCCACACAGAAACAAGGGAACAAAAAGCAAATAGACTGAAGGTCATTTTGAAGTCTCCGACCAGCCGTGCCTGCCACATGACTCCAGCACGGTTCGCCATTGGTCGAGCGCTCACTTTGTAGGGGCGTCACCTGCTCGGCTTTTTGCACCTCACAAGCTCTCGACCGTCTCCGTAATCTCGATGGGTGTGAAACTGGCTGCGTACATCGCAGAAGCATGGCTGATCCCTCTATTAGTGGCTGCTCAGACTTGCAGCTAAGCATTCTGAGCATCAATGATGCAGACTTTGCAATCAAGCTTTGCGTGTGGTAACCTCGGTCATGTGGCTAAGCCTTTGTAGCATCAGTGCTTCGGAATTTGCGACCAATCACATCACACATGCAATCCTTGGACCCATGGCTAAGCATTGTGTGCATCGGCTTCTCTGGCTCGGTGATCAAGCACCTCACTTGCTGATTGCTCGGACCCACGACCATGTACTTTGCGCGCATACTCTATGGACCCGCGGCTAGCATTTTGCACCTCGATGCCTTGGACTTTGATCAAGCTTATCAAGTGCCAACTCCATGGACCCGTGACTGAGCTTTTCGTGCATCTGGGCCTCCAACTATCCGACCAAGCTCGATGTGCTTGGTCGGACCTCGGACCTGCGGCTAGGCATTTCGCGCATCGGCACCTCGTACTGCGCGACTGAGCGCATAGAGCATTGACTCCTCAGACCCTCGTCTAGGTATTTTGTGCATCGGCACCTGGGACCAGTGACTAAGTACATCGCGCATCGGCTCTTTTGTCCTATATATTGTCTCAATATCTCTTAACAGTATCTGTCATACGACCCCTCTTCATAAAGAGAACCTAATCATGAGCTCTGTTCACTAGGCCCGTTGAGGTGGTGCAGACACCGGGCTGCCGAAGTGTTATGAATTTCTGCAATCTATAAATGGGCAGACTTCTCAAACCCTTAGCTAACACCTATTCAGAAAACTAAGTCAACATGAAAATAATAGGAAACACTGCAAGACTCTCTCGGGGTGTCTACCAAATGGGAAAACCGGGAATTCTCAAGGATTTTGAGTAGTCTGGAAAAACTCGGGGAAAACTCGGGGAATTTGTGCCTCTATCAGGGAAAATTAGCCGTAATTTTAATTGAAAGGGTCGAAAGTCGCGGTAATGCTAGCTCGAGTAACAGACAGGAATCATAATGAATCGTCTTTGACGTCCTGTAGTTGGCTGGAGGAGTTGCCAGTGTACAGTCAACGACTGACTTTCCGGATTCCTGATTATTTGGACGGCTTTGCGGCACCATCACATACCCCATGGAGTCAATGTACCAGAACATATGAAATTTCGGATGCAAGAACTCTTCGCCATCCGATTTTCCGGACGTTTTGTCGTGACCGCAGGTCCTAAATGGCATTAATCAAAGCCATCACCGCTGCCATTTTGATTACCTCGCTGCCTCGAACAGGTGCTCTCGCACGCAGATCCACTGGCAGCCATAGCCACCACTGTGGCAATGCTAGGCCTAGCTACTTTGACGTTCGCTATGAAGCATCTTGCCATTAGGTGCCGTGTTCTTTATTGAAAGAATTCGCTCCTGTCAGCAATGGCACAAACTCCGCCCTTGTGGTCCTCGCAATTAGCTTAGAAGCTTGGAAAGCACGGTGCGTTGCATAATGCCACTTCCCGAAAGTCAGCTTCGCCTGTGCACAGAAATCTTACTTGCTGAAGCAAACACAAAAGTATTGCAGTGAAGCATAACAAGCAATGGAAGGGGCTATTGCCACGGGACACAGTATGTATTCCTTAATTATACATGTGTACATCCGGTATTTCCTGTGATGGTATGAGCACCAATATGTCTAATACGTGTACCGACAGGCCTTCAGAGCGTTTTTGAATGTGCCTGTGGTGGTTCGAGCCCTTAAGGGCAGTAAATAACATGCATTTATTTTTTCCAACTGGCCGATTTTTTGGACGTTTTCGCGACCCCTAGGGAGTTCGAACCATCGGACGTGGACTTTGCAACTGACCAAGAAGATGCTTCAAATGGTCCGTGGGGCGAACGAGTGGTGGAAGGAGGACAAGAACAGAAAGGACCTAGGCATTGAGGAATGAACAGGAATGGAAGCGTGCTGCCGCTGTTTTGAAGGAGCTTGAGCTCAAAAAACAAAGTGTTGGCTGATGCTGAGATGCAGATGTCCCTCATCCAAACCAAAATAAACTTTTTAAAGCAGTGAAACACAACACTGAGGCATCGTGTGCGGGTTGAAAGTATATCAGGACAGTTGAGGCTGACTTACGAGCTGTTGAGAGAGAATCTCGATTGCGACAAAGTTTGGGCCTCATACCACTGAGCTTGCTATCAGTTGATAGAAATAGCTCATATTCGAAAATATTTGCCTCTGTATGCATCTCCTTTTTATTCGTATTTGAGAATGTCGGACTCGATTTGCAATTTTTGAAGACTTTTTATCAGCTGTGCATTTTACTAACCCCTCCATGCTATTCTCTTTTTGAATAACATGAACACTACTACTTAGTAGTCAAATTGGATTAAGTCGTATTTTTTTTTTATAGGCTTACTAGAGTGACAGCATCGGCTGATATGGTTTCAGCCCGTCTTGACATAAAACATAGTTCTGCGTCACTCAGGGAATTTTGCAAAGAGACTCAGGGGAACCCTGGAAAACTCGGGGAATTTGGAAATCTCAACTTGGTAGACACCCTGCTCTCTACATAACTATGTGATACAAATGATTATACTATCTAGCCACTCAAACACAACAAACTAACCTAAACAACCTGATCAGTGTTCGAACAGACAAGTCCAGAAGTAAAACTGTAACGGTCTGAATGTCCTCAATCGTCGTCAATAGAGTTCCCAAACGTGACGTCAGATGATCCGCCTTTTCCACGGCGCGACGGCGCATGCCGCATGCCCTAGTGGATGAATCACAAGATGTTTTGGAAGGGACGCGTGCTTGGTCGCACGGCATGATATGGGGGGAAAGTACCTCGGAAAAAAATAGAAAAATCGCACGGACGCCCACTGCAGCAAACACTTCTGCCGTGTACCGCGTTGAAACTCTACTGGAAGCTCGACGTTGGTGCAGTGCCAAAAATGTGCGTAGTGTAAGACTGAAACTCCACTTTAAAACAGAAAAGGGCCAGGGCTTTGTCTGGACTGCACCATGAACTACGTAGTCGCTGCCTTGCGTTGATGGCTATCAAATTTACCAATAAACCGCTGCATTACACTTGGGCGACACTTCAAAAACACGTTGCTGATGCAGATTTCTTGCAGCGTCGGCCTACTGTTGCTGGTGATGGCAGCGCGTGCCTGACTTCATGTACTCGTTTAAGGCGTGGTAACACTGGGGCGATACAAGACCGACGAGACACCGACACCGATGATTCAACACTGTGTCACTGAGACAATTTGATCATAATAGGGTAACAGTGAAGCAACCGACGGGTGTGAGTTGTCATATAGCGTGACGGGTTTTCTTGTCGACGGCACCAGAACTGGTTTTTTGCTTTCTGCTTAGCTTTCGGAGTTGATTTCATTGTTATCGTTTGGCCTATTTTGACTCTGCCTTTTCTATCATGTTCCTTGGGCTGTAGTGCAGGTTTTGATATTCTCGCTTTCTTATCCTGACTTTTTTAAAATTTATGATGTGGCTATTTGCTCACCCAAAAAGTGTGCCTGATGCGGAGGTAACATAACAAATGACAATCCGAACATGTTGTGTTGCAAAAAAATAAAAAGGCAAGAATGCCGCGACCTTCAGCCCGCATTTAGCTTTGCAGCCAATATTCAGTGAGCCTTCCATTGGATTTTTTAAACTTCCCAAGGCCTGCAGAAATTTCCAAGGAGAAAATTTCTACTGAATAAGATGTTCTCTTAAGGGGGGACGCGGGTTTTACATCGCGAAAAATGGCAAAAAAATCGATCGTTTGAAAATAACATTTTAAGTTTCTATAACCCTTTTTCTATCTAATACCCAAATATCATCACTGTAAACCACCTAGAAGTGCTCTAAAAAATTCGTTTTATTAGCCAAGGTGGCGAAAAATCTCGCGGAAATCAAGAAAGAACAGCGTTTTTCACGCCACAATATCTCCGGAACGGCACGACCGAGCGCCGCCATCTTGGTCTCGTCGGAAAGCGCATTTCTCCGTCTTCAAATCTGCCGCTCAGCGATCTCCTCCATACAGAAACAAGCGCACAAAAAGCAAACGATTGAAGGTCGTGCCGGAGCCTGCGATTGGCCGCGCCCGCCACGTGACTCCAGCGCGGTTCGCCATTGGTCCGGCGCTCGCGTCGTCTGCTCGGCTCTTTGCACCTCACGAGTTTGATGTCTCCACCCGCCGTAATCTCGACGTGTCAAAACGGGCGCTACGCGGACATCGCAGTAGCGTGGCCGATCCCTACGCTTGTGGACGTTTCAGACTCGCGGCTAAGCATTCCGAGCATCGGCGATGCGGACTTCGCGACCAAGATCCACGCGCGGAATCCTCGGACATGCGGCTAAGCCTTTCAGCACTCGGTGTTTCGAATTCGTGACAAATTCGTATCGCTCACGCAATCCTCGGAAACGCGGCGAAACATTTCGCGCATAGGGAGTCTCCGACTCGGCGATCATGCATATCGCGCGCGGACTTCTCGGACCGTCACCTAATCATTTTGTGCATCGGCGCCTCCGACTGCGCGAACAAGCGCATCGAGTGTCGACTCCTCGAGCCCGCGGCTAGGAATTTGGCGCGTCGAGTGTCGACTCCTCGAGCCCGCGACTAGGCATTTCGCGCGGCGGCACCTCGGACTGCACGAATAAGCGCATCGAGGGTCGACTCCTCGAGCCCGCGACTAGGCATTTCGCGCGTCAGCACCTTGAACTGCGCGACTAAGCACATCGCGCGTCGGCTCCTTGTATCTGTAGCTATGCATTTCGCACATCGGCACTTCGGACTCGCAACCAAGCACATTGCGCGTTCACTCTATTATCATATTGTCACGATAGCTCGTAACAATATCAATCATACCACCCCTTCATAAAGAGAACCTCATCATGAGCTCTGTTCACTAGGCCCCTTGGGCTGGCACACACCTGGCTGCAGAAGTGATCGAGGCATCATACAAAAGTAAAATTCTGGAAAGCATCTAGCAGCTGCATATCTATCACTGGCTCTCTGATCCTAAGTTCCACAGCCACTGTCTGGTGAAGATGACTTGGAAGGCTACTTACACTCAGAGCCTTCATTCAGTAACATGGTCAATTCTACCAAATGAAAAAAAAAATGCCTCACTGATTGTAATGGAGACTGCTATCAATCAGGCAGCCTGCATGTACAACACTGGAACTATATTCATGCCCACACAGAGTTCTGCACTTCGGTTTGAAACCCAGACACCATGCTCTTTGTAGAGCATGGTGCCTAATAGAGTTTGTTGTGCTAGTTCAGTGGCCAGTGTGCTATTATTTTGAGAGTGTGCAGTCACACATTTAGTATGGCCATTCTTACAAAATATAGAGCTTCAAAATGGTGCCATTTGTATTGCTGTAGATTCACTTCAGCAAAAGCTACATTTGTTTGAAACTTCAAATGCGTTTATTTCAGTTCGATGTTTTTGCACACTGTACTCCGCCTTACGGGTGTTTTTTCTGGGTTGTTTTTGGCCAAAAATGACAAGGGTAGTATCATTTTATTCGTGTTGAAATGATCTGGGGGTTGATGCTATTTTTATTACTCTTGCACCATCATGAAAATTACATTCAGGTATAGTAATCGCTGCTAATTAGAAAAAAATTTTCATAATAAATGCAAGATTGTTTTCTTGTCCACAAAATGCTTCCAAATCAATAAAAATAGCATCACTCCCTACAGTAGGTCTTTAGCAATGGTGTCATGCATTTAGTTTTCGGTTTAGCAAGACGGAATCATCAAAAAGCCCCGTAACGAGTTTGAAATTACTTTGACTTCAGACCTCAATATTTTTTGAACTGCTACAGCTATCAAAAATCTGATTACAGATCTGAAATCAGCACGAAAAATTACCCCAGACAGTGGAGTTTACTAAACATTCACCCGAAAATAAGAAAAAAATTTTTAAGACCCATTTCCCCCCTTAATGCTCTCTTCAATGTGTTCTCTTCTTTCCTCTTAAACTTGTATGGGAGCATCAGGGAGATATTCTCAATATCTCTGCTAATTTTCATCAACATTAAGTTAAGGGCTAAGTTAAGGAATAAGAATGTTGGTTCTGAAAAACACATTCTCCCCTTTAATGTGTACATATGTGCCACTCTTCAATGAACCTTTTTCACACCGACTCGGGTCACTGTAGGATGCAGGACTGGGTGGTACTGCGGTTCTAATTCTTTGTATGTGCCAGTCGGTCTGTGCCGGCCTTCAATGAACCTCTTTGATGCCAAGTTGGGGTCACTGGGTATGTACCGGTAGGTGTGTGCTGCTCTTGATTGAACGTCTTTGACGCCAACTGGGGTAGCTAGGTGTGTGCCACTGGAGATGTGTCGCTCTACAATGATGAAAAGATCCTTTAAATTTCTCCAATGCTGAATTGTACCTACGTCACGTGGGTTCCTCAAGGAAAGTAGCCCGACGCTTTAGCAGGCTGTGCCACAAATGCATTGGGTACGTGCTCCTTTTCAGTGAACGTCTTTCATGTGAATGCTTTAGTGAGCTGCACCATGAGTGCACTGAGTATGAATCTCTCGCCAACCAGGGTCACTGAGTACTGTGCCACTGGGCATGTGGCAAGTTAGGGAACAATTCTTTGCATTTGCACATACCAGTAAGCCACGCTTCTCATCTGCTAGGCCATGTGCGGACTTCTCAGCAGTGTCACTAGATGGTACAGCATGTCCAGAAGGAAGCGCGAGAGATGAGCTTGGTTGCCGAATGTTGTGTTTCTCGGCGTTCGCACACACCGGCACACCATGCATTTCGAATGCCATGCGCAGGCTTTGCAGCAGCACTGCTAGATGGCGCCGAGCATTCATAGGGAAGCGCGAGAGAAGTCCTGCTGCAGTGCATGCTTCACACATAACTAGTTTCACTGGTGGCAATCCGATGTGTTGCTATGATCATTCAATGCTAAATGCATTTCCGTAGACAGTTCTGCTGAATTTCCAGGTTTTGGTTGGGTCTGTCATAGACTTGTCCAAGCAGTGAACATTGGCATTTCAGCATTGCATGAAATAATGTTGGGTGTGCCGACAGTCCAGTTAGCAGGGAGAATAAGATGTGGGGTAAAGGACTTGCAGCAAATGGAGATTAGGGAAGTTCTGTGATCGCAATTGCCCTACAGCCACTGTGCCTTGTCCTCTCAAGATAAAGATGGATTAGAGAGGCTGGATAGCTAGTGAGTGAGCGTGATTGTTTCTTCTGTATCTGCTCGCAGGTGCGGGCATGAAACACCTGCGTGACAACAACATCATCCACCGGGACCTAAAGCCTGGGAACATAATGAAATATGTTGCTGAGGATGGCAGGTGAGTCCTGTGTGGTTGCTGTAATAAGTGGTGGTAGGTGGAATGGCCACTGATCTGACAATCCCAGGCATAGCCGTACATCCAATGCTGGGACATGCTGTGAAGCAGCTCTCCTTGGCATCACTTATGGCAATACAGCTACATTCAGAATGCACCAACATAGGGCAGTGGGCCTCTTAAATATGTCACTTCTGGCTACCGGTGAGCTGCCAAAGCTGGACGGTCGTTTTTCTCCGGTTGCTCTGACCACCGCCAGATGTATGTTCGCCACCCGTTCTTTCCTCTCTGGTTGGGCACTTCTGGCTACCCCCGAGCTACCAGAACCTGCCAAGACGAGTTTGGTTTGGCAGCTCTCTGGAAGTTCTGTGGCTAGCAGATGACAAGAGGAAGTTATGAATGTTTGTTCCCATCTTTGGTCTCTCTTAGGACTTGTACCTTGCTTAGCCAACTGTCAGCGATCACCTTCTGTTTTCATTACCATTGTATATAGGTCTACCCCTGACCTTAACTTGTCCACATAACAATTTTCAATGTGCTAAAGGGTGCTATATAATATGATGGCCAAAGTTAGGTGTTTTTTCTCTTTTCTTTCTTCTGGAAAAAAAATCTGAACCTATATTTTGGTTTATACATAATTCTGGTGATTATCTTCTAAAGCCCATTCCACATTACAAGATAGCACAATACAAGAGACGGCGAACATTTGAAGTTGTTAGTGCTAATTGTTGTTTTGGGTCCTGTGAAGCTTTGTTCCGTAAACAGCGCACAGCGATGTTATGCATGCTATTTGCATTGTCTCTAGCAGGTTGTAAACGCTTGTTCCCACACATTGGCGGCGCCTTTTGAGTTTATATTTCTCTGGTGGTGCCCCTTCTCATATTTCTCACGTCTATGCAGTTATATTTCCTTTTTCTAGAGGTAGTGAAGGTGGTTGTGGTTGCAGCTAGCCAATGTTTGCTGCATCGGACGTTTGGGTGCACGTAAAGGGTTGAAACCAATGTGTTCCAGCTAAGTTGATGTTGATGGAACGCACTGGTTGAGTAATGGCCAGTCGGTCTGTATAACTACACATATGTTTGATTATATTGCAGTATTGAGAGAGTGCTGTTTAAGAGTGAGGCATTGACATGTGTACTTGTTCATACTTTACCGGGAATGGCATTGTACCTGCTAACAAACTAGAGTTACCGCTCAGTGCAAGATGTGACTGTATGATTTGGAACTTTCTCGAACTTTATCGTTGATTCTATGTGTTGTCTATGTTGTTGCCAAACATTGTGTAATCAGATTGCATGCGCAATGCGAATAGTGTTGTACTTTCTGGAAAGTACGGAAGCACCAGCGACTGTGCCAGTACCTTGGACAAATTATGTATAAGAGCCAACGTGCTTGACCTGCTGATCAGTTTTCGATGATCGTAAAGTTTGCTGGCCACTGCCATTGTGATGAGTGTTACTTGTTTGGCTGGGCAAAGGTTTGCCCAGTAAACAGTCCTGCGACTTGCTTTGGGCCACTCTTTTTGAACGTCACTGCAACATGACAATATTGCTCATGATTGAAGCTGTTCATGTGAAACTTCCTGGTTGGTCACAGACTGCCTGCGAGTTCATTACCGTGCATGCGCTAGCCCCAGCTCCTTCAGCAAAGGGGCCAGAAAAGAGGTACCATCAGCTGAAACAATTTGCCAAAACCGAAGCCCAAGCAGGTTGGCACAAAAGCTTGTACCTGTGTGCCCATCTTGCTTTTTCAATCTTTTCAATCTTTTTCTTTCAATCTGCAACCAGGTCGTAACACTTTTGCGTCCATCCTGTAAATTCAAAGGTAGTCTTGTGAGGGGTTGCTGGAAGCTACAAAAAGAAAAAAGAAAAAGAACGATTTGAGTCTATGAACGGCACTGAGAACGAGAAGCTGCACTACCGTGTATCGAAAGATAGCATCCGTGAACAACTTCGTTCCAATTCTGTGCACTCACGTTCGTTTGTGAGGCAGTTTGGCAGTTTTCTGAGTGTTGCGTGGCAGCTGCAAACAGACCTGCATCGACTTGACACCAAACTGCAACTTTAGCCACTGATGCCCAATGAAGCAGCACCGATTATGCCTAATGGCTTAGGCAGCGTGTGGCCATGACGAAAATTCGCTGCTGGCCAATGAGGTAACTGGCCGCAAGCCACCGTGGAATGCTTGTCGCTAGTATGTTTATACGGTTGGTCCTCATGTGATGGGTTCCGAGGTGACGCGTGCAGTTTAGACTGACGGCTGTTGAAGCAACGTGAAGTTCGTCGCTTCGTATCCAGCATGACCTGCATACCTATCAGTGGCTAATCGGCCAGGTCTTTGCATTTTATGAAATACACGCTGCTTTTGTTGCTGTTCCCTCTGTCTGTGTTATCGTATCAATTGGTCTTGTCGATCTGGATGCAATTTGTAACAACAGAGGCGGCCCTGGCTGTTGCAGCACTGTTCTGCGAATTGCAACGTTCAGGCACTGTGTGTGTGAAACCCGCCTCAGGCTGACGTCATGGAGTGCTCGCAGTGACAAAGTCCACCAGTGCGTCAGCCAGGGAGCCCCTCTGCTGTGCGCAGCTTTTGCATCGAAAACGAAGTGAAATGATCAACTTGGCCGGTGTCAAGCACGAGGGGTTCCACGGCGCAGGTGACACGTGGCATTGCACTACGTGTAGAATATATTGCAATGTGCTACACCATATATATTGAATATTTGAAAAATCGCATTGTAGATATTCAATTTGCGAATCGAATTATTTGAATGTTCACTATCTGATTCAATTCAGTGATATTCTATGTTTGCACACCCCTACTTTTTTTGTTTCTGCTGCTCATTCAGTGCATTTGTGTCCAGGTTTGTGTACAAGCTGGCCGACTTTGGTGCTGCCCGAGAGCTCCAGGATGATCAGCAGTTCATGTCGCTGTACGGCACGGAAGAATATCTGGTGAGGCCCTACGCAATATACAGTTAAACCTAAGTATAACTAACTTCAGTACAGTCAAACCTCGATATATCGAACACGGATATATCGAATTATTGCATATATCGAACAATTTCTATATCATATGGAAAATCGCATGCATTTTTAATTCTTTATTTCGAACTGGGCCGGATGTAAAATGGTATATCGAACTCCGTCGCCCCAGACCAAGTGCGCTCTGTTGACGTGAGGCGAGCTTTCCCGCAACACTCTCGAAGATAACGGCGGCGCGATCGGCGTTCCAGACTGCTGCGTACGACAGCTGCCCACATCGGTTGCGCCGAGGGCGCCATTTGAATGTTGCGGCGTACACACGCGGCGGCTTGGAGCCAGCACGGGCGCCTCGATCACGCGTGCACCTATGCGTGCACGGCGGGGCAAGCCGCCTCGATCACGGCGAGGCTTGCCCCCGCCGTGCGCGCGTGAACGAGGCGGCCGTGGAGCCAGGTGGAGCGCTTTGTCGGTGCTGAGCCACACATCATGTGCATTGCGGACTTCGTTGGCGGTGACGACAGCACCGGAACAGTGGCGGAGTTAACAGACGTGGAGATCGTGGCAGAAGTGACTGCTGAGCGGCCAAACGAAGACGCTGCCGAGGCTCATCCAGCAAGCGCTGATGCTGCCCCGCTCCCGACTGCAACTGAGGCTGTAGCTGCTTTGGCCGTTGTACGCCGCTACTGCGGCGCAATAGAAGGCACTGGACTGTCTCTTGTGGACCGTTTGGACTATGTTGAGGACGCCGTGGTCAAGCACGCGGTTGCCAATATGAAGCAGGCTACGCTGCTTCAGTACTTTCAGCGAACTAAATAAATACTTTGTTTGAAGCTTCATGTGAGTATCTATTGCGCCACGATTGGTTCATTGATTGATTTGCGCTAGTTTTTGACGCGTTTTCTACGTGATTTTATATATCGAATTCTGGCTATATCGAACTATTTTGTGATCACTGCGCTGTTCGATATATTGAGGTTCGACTGTATAATGAAATTCTCGATATAACAATGTGTATAACTTTTGATAACTTCTTGTCTCCAGAACACCAGGCAAATCTAACCTCAGTATAGTGAAGTGTGTTTATACGTGATTTTAATATCACGTAATTCCACTGCCGCTGCAGAGGAATACCGAGGCAAATAATGGGAACTGCCACGGTCGCGGATGGTCAAAAGATTGAATTATATGTGACCGCTCGTAAATGGCACCTGTGAAATATGGTGCCGCATGACAGAGAGCGGCTGCCGAAGTTCTGTATACAGTACAAATGCGATAAGATCCTATCGTGCCCTGTGTCTCTGGGGTTGATGGAAAGCGTTCGAGGGTGAGCCCAGAAGGGTGATGGATTGAGGTGTGCCTTCTTTCGCTGCAATCAACTATGGGAGGGGGGGAGGGCTTGTAGTGGGAAGCAGGTGAGCGAGCATTTCACCTACCCCCCCCACTACACAAAGGCTGCGTGAGCTGAGATGACAGTGACTTCATATGTGCCGTCTTCCCATGCGTTTAGTGTGAGCGGTGTTATAATCTGTAGTCTCGGAGATGCAATGAAGCGAGAGGCAGACTGGTATGCTCCCGTGTGCCTGCACTTTTCATGATAGGTTCGTCCCTCTGTGGGTGACATTACCAGTTGCAGCGGCGAAAAGTACGTGAAAATGTTGCTGGCCTCGCTTTGTACTGACAATGTGAAGATATCGTTGGCACTGCCATCGACTCTCAGATTCAATGAGATAATTGTTTTGTCATCTCATTAAAATGCTTTGATTTCTTTTTCGTTTGCCCGGTAATCCAGAAAACATTGCAGCCCCATCTGATCAAGTATCCATTGATGACTGTACTTATTTGTAGGGATGTGGAAATACCGAATGGTAGATGCGAATCAAATATTTAATCAAATCACGAAAAAAAAATAGAATATTAAATTGAATACAGTCAATGACCGATTTTTGGGGCCCCCGATTTTTCGGACATGTCTGATAATTTGGATACCTTCTCAGCACTGCCACATACCCTATAGAGACAATGCATAAGAACATCTGAAATTTTTACTGCAGGAACCCCTTGCTGTACAACTTTCTGGACTTTTTGCCATGACCGCAGGTCTGAAACAGCAGTAATCGAAGCTGCCACTGCTGCCGCCAAATTGATTATCTCATCACCTTGAACAGGCACACTCGCATGCAGACCCGTCGGCAGCCGCAGCCACCACTGTGCAGTGGCACTGCTAGGTCTACCTGCTTCAATGTTCGCTGACAAGCTTTTTGCTGTTTGGTGCCGTGTTTTTCATTGAAAGAATTCGTTGCTGTCAGCAATAGCACTGACTCTGCCTTTTTAATCCTCCCCAATGGCTCCGAAGCTTGGAAAGCATGACGCATTGCACAATGCTGGTTCCCTGAAGTCAGGCTCGCCTCTACAAGCAACACTGTTCCACGCACACGTTCTTTCAGTGCTAAGCACGCTGCTGCCCATAGATACTGGCGCCTCAGGGGCCAAGTTATGCGAAATTTTGCGAAAATAGTCATGTGCATCCCCAAAAACGGTTGACTAAGAATGCGGCCCCATCAGGCAAATTTTTTTATCCAGTGACTCCAGATCCGCATGAGATGCCTATTTGGTGGTACCAAAACCAGCGTTCTTGATGCAGGAGCCATATTCATTGACACTCACGTTCTCACTTCTCCACTCCGATCTGATGCTTGGCAGCCCACGCTGCGGCTACCAACTCAAACTCCATGAACAAGTCTCCTTGTTTTTGCTGTACCTCGTTTTCCCTGCATAGCACAGACATTTAACTTCGAGCCACAGAGTATGCACTGCAGATGGTATGCAAGAAGTGTCGTCACTTGTCAGTAAATGTCAGTGGCAATACAGCCTTGCCATTTGAAACGGGCAATCACCCTCACACACTTTCCCTTGCAATTAAAGCACAAAGTGCGCGGGCCATGATCTTATCGCACTTGGACTTATATATGGAACATGATGTGGCTCCACTTTGGCGGTCGCTCTTGACGCGCTGCTCGTGATTTGAGTGGTGCATTTGCAAGCTGCCGCTCGTAATTCAATCAATTGCACATGTGTGTCTGCAGAAGTTTCCATTTATTGTCTCGGCATTTCTGTGGGGCGGAAGCGAAATTTTGTTGTACTGGAATCAGATACAAACACTTCATTACATTGAGGTTCTAAATACATGGTTTCCTATGGACAAGAGGCTATGAAATGTTAATTACTTCGTTATGTTGAGAATTTCATTATATTGAAGTTTGTTATATCGATGTTGATATATATTGAGGCTTAACTGTACCACGATTCTGGCATTGTAAAAGGCAACTGTTGTTGCTGCAGCTGCCTTACTCCGCACTGCTATTTTGAAAAAACCCAGGGAAGACAGGCTTCAGCTGTGTTTACCAATGATGCCCTAAAAAAAATCAGTTTTTTTGAAAGCTGGTGGCATTTAATAGCACAGCATTCGCACTAAAAAATTATGAAATGACAACCCTGCATCTGGAAATCGTCAAATGAAATTGTCGAATTTTCAAAAGAATTGTCAAATGAAATCAAATCAAATCTTTAATTGACATCATGTGTACAATGTCAGGAGCACCAGCATATTTTGCAGGAAACATCTCAACAAGTGAGAGTCGTCCTTTTCACAAAAAGGGTTAACGAGGTTCAACTGTGTAGAGTTATGCCGTTCCTGTAATTGTGCTAGAATGCAGCTCAGGGACATGCGGCCATAACAAAAAACGAGGCATGTCATGTGAGCTCCCATGAGCAAACTTGGTGGTGCACACTTGTCAGGAAAATGAAGCAAGTGAGAGTCAATTGCTTGATCCTTAGACTAGATTGTGTTCTTGTGTGCCTCACGAAAAAGTGATTTGTGCGTGTCAGTATTGCCAAATTTGGAAGTGCCCACCTGGGAACAAAGTAATTGTCAGCTACGGGAGAGCCACGTGGCCAAGCCTTTTGTGGAAATACTTTGAGAAGTCAGTTTTTCCAATGCATGCAACTCCAAATGAAACGTGAGAATGCTGAATACAAAGTGCTGAGGTGGATTAATAAGTATGCAGCAATAAATTACGTGTAACAGGAATGCATTCCTGTTCCATGTAATTTTGGTGGAAATCGAGCGGCAGCAGCCGAAGGAGAAATTTTCTTGAAGTTAAGGAAGGTTGCAGCATCTCTGAAGTGATGCCTAGCGTTGCTTCACTATGAAGAGGCGCATTCTTACAAATGTTCTGTTGCTGTCTTACATCTACAGCCATGACCATTTGGCTGTGTCTGCTGTGGAATTATTGCCCCAGGGTCATTTGGGAGGGTGAGCTACTTGAATCAGTTAATCAATCCATCTGTTAATCAGTCATTCAATCAATCATGCAGCACCCAGACATGTATGAGCGGGCCGTGCTGAAGAAGAGCGCAGGCAAGTCCTTTGGGGCCACGGTGGACTTGTGGAGCATCGGGGTGACCCTGTATCACGTGGCAACGGGGGCTCTGCCTTTCCGACCCTATGGGGGACGCCGCAACAAGGACACAATGTGAGTGGGCCCCAGGCCATATGAAACCTGTGTTTCTATTTGGCCAATTTTGATGGGAAGCTTCGTTCTGGAAGTTCAGACGTAAGTTGTGGGGTTCTCACCCGTTTCTCTTGAGACAAAAGAATTACAGCACAGTAGTTCAAACAATCACAAGGACATTTATTGCACCTTTCATACACTAATGCTTGCTAGCCGAGTTGCTATCCACAAAGCATGCTAACGGGCGCACAACAAATCTAGGAAGTCCGATTCGCTGCGACTGGCTAGCGAGCGAATATGTTCACCCCATGCTGGACACCAACACCTGGTCGTTCGCATAGACAGTCACGCGAACAGTGGCGCGTTCGAACGAAGCCTCGCGAGACAGTCTCGCAGAAGCATGGATCGGCGTACACGCGGAACGTCCCCGCCGCTTGCCGACCCAGAGCCAAAGAGGAAGCTCCTACTTTCTGTCAGCAAGACCAATCTTGCCGTTGGGTGGCGCTAGCAGTGCCATGCTCGTGCCATCTCTTGTAATGCGCTGCAGCCTGACAGACTGCTGCCTGCACTAAGCTACGCGGAAAAACCAGATTGCAGGAGACACGAGACATGCTGGGAAAACAGTGTATCAGGGGATGCATGAGAGTCTCTCATCCCCACAAAGTACAGGGAAATAGAGAACTCGTTTTGTTCACCACCCATTGAAAATCAAATTTGATGACATTTGTTGCATTTGAAAAATCGAGTTTAGCATTGCTGAATGTTGGCAAGAAACTTAAGGTGTAGCCCACCATTACATTTTTCTACGGGAATTGTTAAACACCGGAAAACCTTTTATATATGAGGCATCGTTTTATACATCTATAACTGAACAATAAGGAAACAGTGACATACCGCATTACTCTTTCTAATCTGCACATTATGCTTGACTGCATAACGCTGCTGTAATGCGGGGAAGCTGACTATTTGGAACCAGCATTGTGCAATGCTTCTTACCCCCCATACCCAAAAATGCATCTTAACTTTAAGCTTACGCTTGACTTGATTTAAATTACGCTTGTCATAAACATTTCAATGGAAACTTAATGAGCGTCTTGGGCATGTTCACACGAGGCGTCATTTATATCAAGCTGAGCATGGGCTTCAAGTTAAAATGCCTTTCGGAATACGGGGGTTAGACCCTTGCCATGCTGTCTTGTTCCCAAGTCTTCGGCTAATAACCGCTGGATCATTGTCACCACTGATTACCTCACTCAGTACTGCGATACACAAGCCGTTCAGCGAGCTACTGCTTCAGATGTAGCCAACTTCGTAGTCAAAAATATCGTCCTTCAACATGGTGCTCCCACTGTCGTGATCACAGACTATGGTACGACCTTCACCGCACAGTTGGTCCCAGATATTCTGCAGCTGAGTGGAACAACGCACTGTACGGCAACTGCGTATCAGCTGCAGACTAACTGGTTAATTGAGCATCTCAACAAAACGACTGCAGATATGCTTTCTATGCATGTCGCCACAGGCCATAAAAATTGGGACAAACTGCTCCCGTATGTGACATTCGCGTATAACACTGCACTACAAGAAACCACCGGGTTTCCTCCTTTTCATCTGGTCAATGGACACGGCATCACTACTATGCTTGACGCGATGCTCCTACCAACTTCATCTTAACCTACCACACCAGGTAGAGACGCTTTTGTTCAGCATGCCGAAGAAGCACGACACCTTGCATGGCAACGAATTCTATCTCGACAAAGTCAAGAGGCTCGTCGATAAAACATACGCCATTGAGACAACATACAACCCGGGAGGTCTCGTATGAGTTTGGACCCCTATACGTCAATGAGGCCACTCAGAAAAATAATTGCGCCAATACTTTAGACCCTACATAGTTTTCCATTGCTTGAGTCTTGTCAACCATGAAGTTGTTCCAGCCGAAACATAGCACCACTTCCATAGACCACGTTCCTCTGAAATGGTTCACGCTACCAGGATTAACTCCTACTACTCGCACTGACTCCCATTCACAAACTTTGCGGTACGGTCCCTATACTCATGTCCGTTGTCTTTCTCATTTCTTTTATTTTCTCCTTATGGCATTTGCCCCGTCCCCTACTTTTTTTTTTTGGCCTAACTTTCGTGTAGTCGCATCGAGAAGGAGTCTTCTTTCGTTTTATTTTTTGGGGAGGGAAGGGTAATGCCACGCGCTGGTATCACTGGACGCCGAAGATGAAGTGTGTGTGGTAGCTGCTGCAGAAACGAACCGTAAACAACCGTTCACTTGGAACTGACTGCTCGCCTTTTCCTCTTGCAACAATATGCGTTTCTATGCTCTGCTTATATTGATATACAAGTCATCATCCTTTGCCTAGTGCTTGGCCACAGTGGCATAAAAGGCAATGAAGCTGCTGACGAGAACGCTACCTCAATAGCTTTTAGCAACACCGACACAAACATACCCATTCCAGCAATGGACCTTAAACCATACTTACATCGCTAGCTGAAGAAGCGCTGGCAGAAACAGTGTGATTCCCGGGTATCCAATAAACTGTACTTGATCAAACCCAAATTAGGGCACTGGATATCGGAGAACACAACACAGTACAAGGAAATGGTCCTTTGTTGACTAAGAATAAGCCCTACCTTTGGCACCCACTCCTACTTACTGACTGGAAGTGAGCCTCCCTCATGTCGAAGGTGTGGCGCCAGTCTTACAGTTCTCCATCTCCTTGTCCAATGCATGGAAATGGAAACTGAGTGTAAAAAGTATTTTTATTCTGTGTATCGTCGGTGTATTCACCCAGCATTTTTTCTTAGTAACGAACCTCTTTTTACCCAGGAAACAGTTTCTAGCTTTTTAGATAAAGTTAAGGGGGGACATGGGGATCAAAGCAAACTTTTTTATTTACCAGCCGATTTTGATGAAATTTTGCACAGGTGTTAATAATATCACATAAACAAAACTGTGAAAATATGGCTGCAATATCTGAAGTACTTTTTTGTTTACAAAATTTTTCTGCTTTCATTTTTGCAAAATGCCTGCACACCTGTATATTGATGGTAGGAGTTCAAGCAAACATTAATAGCACTACTATATGTATCCTCCACACAGTGACATTCCTGTAATTTTTTTAGCCTAGCAGATTTTTTTTATATTCTCATTCCTTGGTAGCTACTTCAGTTGCATGAAAATCTCGACTGTGAAAAAAAAGATAACAAATTATTCAGGCAACTATTTTGAGAACAAAACATGTCACTGTGTGCAGTGGTGCACAATGAGTGTAACAAAACAAACGGTGTAAAAATATTCATAACAGTGGCTGAGATATTGGCTTTGCAAGTTGACCTTGGTGGTAGAAAATGTTTTGAGAAAAAGGTGTTCGAAGTTTTGAGCCATGTTTATTCGAGTAGAAACCACCGGCCTTGTAGGTGCAGGTGTCAGGTTGATCTCTTGGCTTCTTGGATCTTTTATGCTTGCTTTCATGTGCTTTTTGTGCCCTCTTCTTGCTCAAGGCATCTTTCTCAGCCGCTCGACTCGCTTGAGCCCGTCACCACCGAGCATGCTCCTCCCGCCGTAAACCCTATCTTCCGTTCGGTTGCCGGCACAGAACCAAGTGACGCGCGGACAGTGGCGGCGGTCATATTCAATACCTCCGACAAGATGAATTGTGACTCAAGATGCGACGGTATGGTGCGACCGTTGCTGATGCACGGTTCGTTTTCACGGCCAGCAGACGCACGCGCTTGGACCGCACTTTCGTCGTTCATCTAGGTGACGGCGGTGGCACAATTGGGGTACGTCGCGGAGTATTTACGGGACGTCGCAGGCCCGGAAGCATTGGAAACGGCCGTTATTAGTTCGGTATCACCCCCCGCAGGGGCGTCTGCGCAAGCAGGCGTTTGGTGTGTTGCGACACCACGTACCCGAGCACACGGGGGTCGGACCCTCCCGCGTGTAGCCGTGCGCGGCTTAGCCGTGTCTGGGGAAAAGGGGATCCTGGAGGTTGAGCCGATGCCGGGTGTTTGGACCTTTAAGGCCCCCCGGCGGAGGCAACACACGTCTTTGGCCTCTGCTTCACATAGACGGCACCCCCGGACTGACCCACCCGGGGGAAATCGGTAGTTGCCTTTTCCTGTCTCTCACTCTCCCTCCAACCTTCGTCTTTCTCTTACTTTCCATCTTTCCTGTCTTCTCCTAACTTCCGCTCACTTCCAATTTTCCAGGCAGCAAGGGTTAACCTTGTGTGAATAGCCAACCTAGGTTATTTCATATTTGGTTATAGCGGTAATGTACAGCTGGCGTTTGCAGGCCGTGTTTCACACGCCCTGCAGCGTCCCCTTGTAGGACTCCACGGTGGGTGGCTGGCGTTACTGCCGAAAAATCACATCTATTTATGGATAGCTCCTTTCCTCGACTCCCTGATCGCCCTCCGAAAAGAGGGCGCACCGATGAAGTCTTTCAGTTTTTCGGACGCCAAGTCCACAACTTCCCACGTTTCCATGTTATTCACTCTGCAAAACCAGATAAACCAGTAAGAACTATCTCACCCTTCCTTGTTTCCAAGTCATTGACCGAAGTCTTTGGTCCTGGTTATAAGGCATCGAGGATGGCAAGCGGTGATCTTCTCTTGGAGCTCCGCGATCAAAAGCAATATGAAAACCTGTCAAAACTAGAGTCATTTGGGGAAACCCAAATAATTATAACCCCGCACCGCACGATGAACACCACCCGTGGTGTGGTCTCTGACGATGACTTGATGGAGCTCACTGAGGCTGAACTCTTGGAGGGCTTCAGTGACCAGAATGTTATCAATGTTAAACGAATTAAGATGAGGAGAGACGGAAAAGAAATCAAGACGAAACACCTGATACTCACTTTCGGCTTAAGTGTCCTTCCCGAATCCGTAGAGGCCGGTTATATCAAACTTCGTGTTCGGCCATACGTTCCCAATCCTCTCAGATGCTTTAAGTGCCAACGTTTCGGCCACAGTTCACAGAACTGTCGAGGCCGGCTCACTTGTGCCAAGTGCAGTGACAAAGAACATTCCTCCGAAACATGCCAGAACACTCCACATTGTGTCAACTGCGATGGCGAGCATGCCGCATACTCGCGGTCCTGCCCGTCCTGGAAGAGAGAAAAAGAGATTGTGACAATCAAAGTCAAAGAAAACGTATCTTTCAAGGAGGCACGGAGGCGGGTGTCATACCTGTCTAAGAGCAGCTTTGCCGATGTGGCGCGTAAGGGGGCAGCGCCACAACGGCCTCCGGCGACTGACCGACCCACACCCAGTGAGTTGGCAGTTACGCCTTCTGCCCCCGCGGCGGTTGCAGCTCGCACTGCTCCGTTAACCGAGGAGAAGGGACCATCGACACCGAAGGTGGGCGTAGCCGAGGCTGCCTCATCTTACCAGGTCCCTTCGAGCGCTGGCAACAGCCGGCGCAGCCAAATCCCGCAGGGTACCCCATCGACCTCCGGGCTGGTGGGCGCAGGGGTCTTGCCCTCCAAGGCGAGACTTTCCCGGAAACCTTCTCGCTCGCAAGAGCACGTGTCCGGCGCCTCACCAGAGGCAATGGACACTACACCTATCCTCAAGGCGCACCAAGCGCCTAAGGAGCGGCGAGGTTCCCTCGAACGCTCCAGAAAGGGCAGAACTCCCGTTACAGGGCCTCTAAAGGGCTCTGTAATTTAATCTCTGTAATTTCCATAATCACTATTTCTGTTTCTGTACACACAGCACATATTTACCACCAACATGGATACACAGATAATTCAATGGAACGTCAGAGGTCTCCTTAGAAACCTTGATGATGTACAAGAACTTATCCACAAACACAATCCAAAAGTGCTGTGTTTACAGGAAACACACTTAAAATCTATACACACAAACTTTCTCCGAAAGTATGTTACGTTTCGTAAGGACCGCGAGGATGCTGTCGCAGCATCTGGCGGTGTAGCCATTATTGCTGACAGAAGTGTAGCGTGTCAGCATTTAAAGCTCCAAACGGCCCTTGAGGCCGTGGCCGTTCGAGCTGTACTTTTAAATAAACTCATTACAATCTGTTCTCTGTATATACCACCACATTATCACCTTCACAGACGCGACTTAGAGTCATTAATAGATGAGCTCCCGGACCCCTATTTTATTCTTGGTGATTTTAATGCACACAGTACTTTGTGGGGCGATTCACGCTGTGATGCGCGAGGTCGCGTCATTGAACAGGTGCTTTTATCCTCTGGAACATGTCTCTTGAACACGAAGGAGCCCACATATTTTAACCTCTCCAACAAGTCATACTCTGCCATAGATCTTAGCATTTTATCGCCGACGCTTTTACCCTATTTTAAATGGAATGTGCTTAACAACCCGTATGGGAGTGACCATTTCCCAATAATCCTAACTACGCCGAAACAAGATCAACTTCCCCCGCAGGTCCCTCGGTGGAAGATTGACTCAGCCGATTGGGAACGGTACCGAACTCTTACTCACATGACGTGGACTGAGATGTCCGGTATAACCATAGATGACGCTGTTGCATATTTTACAGCTTTTATACTGGATGCCGCCTGTAAGTGTATTACACAAACGAGCGCCATGGGTTCCAAGCGGCGTGTTCCCTGGTGGAACGATGCATGCAGACAAGCACGGAGGAACCAGAACAAAGCGTGGGCGATATTTCGCGATTCTCCAACAGCTGAAAACCTGGAAAACTTTAAACATGTCAAATCCCAGGCAAGGAGAACGCGCCGACAAGCAAGACGAGAGAGTTGGGCAAACTTTATATCAAGCATCAACTCCTATACAGATGAGAGAAAAGTATGGAATAGAGTGAAGAAAGTTAATGGGCAACAAACATATTCCTTACCTCTAGTAAATTGCCACGGAGAAAGCCTTGAAGATCAAGCCAACTTTCTTGGAGCACACTTTGAATACATATCGAGCTCCTCACACTACTCCGAAACCTTCCTAAAGTACAAAACGCAAATAGAACAGCAAAAGTTAGAAACAAAATCTGCTAAAAGTGCGGCGTACAATGAACCATTCTGCATAGCAGAACTGCAGGCAGCACTTAACTGTTGTAATACATCCGCCCCAGGTTCAGACCGCGTAATATATGAGATGTTAAAACAACTACCATCCGAAACACAGAAAACCCTCCTTTACCTTTACAACGTTATATGGTTTTCCGGCGAGATCCCCTCTGCTTGGAAGGAGGCCATTGTAATTCCATATCTAAAGCAAGGAAAGGATCCTTCCTCTGTATCAAGCTACAGACCCATAGCATTAACAAGTTGCCTCTGCAAAGTTTTCGAAAAAATGATTAACTGTCGCCTACAACACTTCCTCGAATCAAACAATTTGCTCGACCCATACCAGTGCGGGTTTCGGGAGGGTCGATCTACCAGTGACCAGCTTATACGCATCGAGGCACGTATCCGTGAAGCTTTTGTCCATAAGCAGTTTTTCTTATCTGTATTCCTTGATATGGAGAAAGCATATGATACTACGTGGCGGTTTGGGATATTGAGAGACCTCTCACACTTAGGTATACGTGGTAATATGTTCAATGTTATCAAAAGTTATCTGGCTAATCGCACATTCCGTGTTCGAGTGGGCAATGTTTTATCACGGAAATTTGTACAGGAGACTGGAGTGCCGCAGGGCGGGGTGCTCAGCTGCACGCTATTTATAGTAAAAATGAATTCTCTCCGTCTACACATACCGCATAACATCTTTTATTCAACATATGTTGACGATGTGCAGATAGGATTTCAGTCAAGTTCTCTCGCAATCTGTGAGCGACAGGTCCAGCTTGGTCTTAACAAGGTCTCCAAATGGGCTGATGAGAACGGGTTCAGACTGAACCCACAAAAAAGCACCTGTGTCGTTTTCTCTAGAAAAAGAGGCCTGCATCCTGATCCTGAAATTGTGTTGCATGATGCGCGTCTGCCTGTAAACAGGGAACATAAATTTTTAGGCATAATCTTAGACGCTAAATTGACTTTTATACAGCACATAAAGCATCTTAAAAACAAATGTATGAAAACAATGAATATCTTAAAGGTTCTCTCACGCACAACCTGGGGCAGTGATAGAAAATGTCTTATGAACTTATATAAAAGCCTCATACGCACACGGCTAGACTATGGAGCCATAGTTTACCAGTCGGCTACTCCAACTGCTCTAAAGATGCTAGACCCTGTCCACCACTTAGGAATTCGCCTGTCCACAGGCGCCTTTAGAACAAGCCCAGTGGAAAGCCTGTACGTTGAATCGGATGAGTGGTCTCTTAATCTGCAGAGAACATACTCGTCTTTCATGTATTTTCTGAGAGTGAACGCAAACAGTGAGCACCCCGCGTATCCCACTATAAATGATTTGTACAGTTCTCAACTTTTTCGCAACCGACCCACAGTCGCACAACCTTTTTCACTGCGTGTTAGAGACACAGCTGAAGAAACAAGGGTTCCCCTGCTTGAATACCACCTTATGTCCCCTGCTATACGGCTCCCACCGTGGCAGTGGCAACAAATAGAGTGTGATACTTCCTTCATAACTGTTACAAAGCGCGCTCCTCTCGCGCATATACGAAACTACTTCCTGGAATTACAACACAAATACTCCTGTCCTGAATTCTTTACAGACGCATCAAAGTGTAATTCTGGCGTATCTTACGCAGCAGTCGGTCTATCCTTTTCGGATACCGGTGTTCTGCACACGAGCACAAGTATATTTACAGCAGAGGCCTACGCCATATTGGCTGCCGTTAAACACATTAAAGAACTAAATATCCCAAAGGCAGTTATATATACAGACTCTTTGAGCGTCGTAAACGCATTGAAAACTGTGAAGAAATATCAAAATCCTATAATTGTATCTCTCTATTCAGCATTATGCACCGCCTATGCGTCCAGGCAGCATATCGTATTATGCTGGGTGCCGGGGCACCGCGAGATTGAAGGAAACGTGTTGGCTGACCAGCTAGCCACATCCGTCCACACGAACGCTGCAGACACTTCGACGACTGTCCCTGTAATGGACCTCAAGCCCTCAATAAGAAAAAAGCTAAGGGCTTTCTGGCAGCGCCTGTGGGACAAACAAACAGAAAATAAACTACATGTTATCAAGCCGTATCTTGGTAACTGGCCGCCGGTAGCAAAGAACCGCCGCACGGAAGTAACACTTTGCAGACTTAGAATAGGACACACATACAGTACACACGCATACCTCTTGTCAGGTGGTGATCCACCCACGTGTGATAAATGTGGTGAGCCACTTACCGTGGTTCACATCCTGATACAATGCAGAGAATTAGATGCAAATAGGAAAGAGCATTTCCCATTACCTCACCGGCAACAAATTCCACTGCATCCCCAAATGATTATAGGTATGGAACCTCTCTTTAAACATCAATCACTGTTTCAATTTTTAAAAGCTGTACAGAGTTTTCATATTATAGCCCCAGGAAATCCGTAGCACAGCCTCTTAACAGAGGTTTCTGCTGCGGTAGCTGCATTAAAAGAAAGCACCTGCCTCCCAGCCTTTGGACTCAAAGGCTTTAAGGAGACATATGTGCTATTTACATATTCATGCATTTTAGCCCCATGATCACTTGTCACTCGTAGTATACCCAGAGACCACTCCACATATCACTGCCATAATTTTATACCTATATATCGTTTTATGCTCCTACAATAGCGATTAATTTTAGGCCACTTTACAGCCATGTTACACCCCATCCTCGTAACTCACCAATCAGCGCTTAACGTATCATTATCAGTCATGGCGCTCTTTGGCCACACCTGGCCCTTGCGCCACTAAACAACACACATCCATCCATCCTAGTTCGGTATCACCACCATTGGAGCTCAAGGCTGCAACAGCCTGCGAACTGCCCAGCAATGCGTCGACAGTCTCTCTTGCAAGCTAGCGCGCGGACACATCTCTGCTAGGATTACTTATCGTTCGGATGTTCGGCGGCTTGCGCTTGCGGCTGCTGAAGCGGTGCTTGGTCGCGTATTTCGTCGTCCACGTCCGCCCAGTCATGCTCGAAACCACAAAATGAAATCATCATCATCAGCCTGGTTACGCCCACTACAGGGCAAAGGCCTCTCCCATACTTCTCCAACTGCCCCGGTCATGTACTAATTGTGGCCATGTTGACCCTCCAAACATCCTAATCTCATCTGCCCACCTAACTGTCTGTCGCCCCCTGCTACGCTTCCCTTCCCTCAGAATCCAGTCCGTAACCCTTAATGACCATCGGTTATCCTCCCTCCTCATTACATGTCCTGCCCATGCCCATTTCTTTTTCTTGATTTCAACTAAGATGTCATTAACGCGCGTTTGTTCCCTCACCCAATCTGCTCTTTTCTTATCCCTTAATGTTACACCTATCATTCTTCTTTCCATAGCTCGTTGCGTCGTCCTCAATTTAAGTAGAACCCTTTTCGTAAGCCTCCAGGTTTCTGCCCCGTACGTGAGTACTGGTAAGACACAGCTGTTATAAACTTTTCTCTTGAGGGATAATGGCAACCTGCTGTTCATGATCTCAGAATGCCTGCAAAACGCACCCCCAGCCCATTCTTATTCTTCTGATTATTTCACTCTCATGATCCGGATCAGCAGTCACTACCTGTCCTAAGTAGATGTATTCCCTTACCACTTCCAGTGCCTCGCTACCTATCGTAAACTGCTGTTCCCTTCCGAGACTGTTAAACATTACTTTAGTTTTCTGCAGATTAATTTTTAGTCCCACCCTTCTGCTCTGCCTCTCCAGGTCAGTGAGCATGCATTGCAGTTGGTCCCCCTGAGTTACTAAGCAAGGCAATATCATCAGCGAAGCGCAAGTTACTAAGGTATTCTCCATTTACTCTTATCCCCAATTCTTCCCAATCCAGATCTCTGAATACCTCCTGTAAACATGCTGTGAATAGCATTGGAGAGATCGTATCTCCCTGCCTGACGCCTTTCTTTATAGGGATTTTGTTGCTTTCTTTATGGAGGACTACAGTGGCTGTGGAGCCGCTATAGATATCTTTCAGTATTTTTACGTACGGCTCGTCTACACCCTGATTCCGCAATGCCTCCATGACTGCTGAGGTTTCGACTGAATCAAACGCTTTCTCAAAATGAAATAGAAAACTCAAATCGGAATAAAGCGATAAAGCGGCTCTGTACCTCGAATATTTAACACGTAAACAGAGGCGCAGCAGCCAGCGCGCGAAGAAACGGGAGAAGCAGACGCCGCAGCAGCTCGCTTCCAGACCCGGCCAATGGGGCGGCTCATAGAACGCATGTGACGGAGCAAGCCAATCGGCGGCCGTAACAAGCAGCTCCGCGACCTTCAGACTTTTTATGTTTTTATGCTTGCTCTTCTCTCTCTCAGGAAATGAAAGAGGGGCGTCAAAAGGCGAAGAGGCGCGCTTTTCAACGGTACCAGCATGGCCGCGCCGCGTACTGCCGTTCCGGAGCTAGGGGCGCTCGAAAACCGCGACTTTTCCACCGATTTTCACGAAATTTTCGCTGTATTGCCTGGTGTATATATTTATTTATGGTGCTTAGCAGTCGTTTTCAGCGGAAATACTTGAAAAACTTATAGAAAAGGGGTCAAAGATTCGGAATCTGCAACTTTCTAAAAAGTTATTTTTGGGTCGTTTTTCCATAGTTGATCCCCGCGTCCGCCCTTAACACCTTAGAAGTCACTTGGCTGGGTCATGTGTAGGACAGCCTTGCCTTTGAGGCTGTCGCTGCTCCAAGTTTTTACAGCAATCGCTTCTCAGCTCTTGCTTTACTTCAAGAGCCCTGTGGGGACACTAGTGCTTGTATTCATCCTATTACAGTCGAACCTCGATATAACGAACCTCAATTTAACGAAATTCTCGAAATAACGCAGTCTTTTATGTTTCCCAATCACTGCCCCATTGAAAACCATGCATTTTTTTTCGCGATTTAACGAGGTCACTTTATACAGTCAACTCCCGATAATTCGAAGCCGCTTAATTGGAATTTTCAGTTAATCAGAAGTGAAGTGCTGGTCCCGTCAGTTTCGCATGTAATCCTATGGAAGAAATCTCTCGATAATTCGAAGTCCTCATCCAGTGATATTGTTTAATTGGAAGTTAATTTTCAGCCGGGATCCTCGAGGTGACCTTCATTCTTTGGTACAATGTGCAATTTTTCAAGTGCTGCAACAGCTCCGTGCTCCGCGTTGGTGTCATCGCCACTGCAGCCGCCCGCAACGCCATCCTTCTTGGAGCGGCGCGATTATTCATTGCTACGGCTGCCGTGGCCTCCGCGATAAACTCCGGCGGGAGGCAAAGCGGCTCCCGCCGGAGGCCACGCGCGGCTGCCGCGCGTGGCCGGAGCTGATCGCGGAGGCCACGCAGGTGCCATAGGTGCACGCAGCGCTGCATACTGGCAGTGGCGAGATTGTGCGAGATTAGTCTTGCAGCGTGCGCAGCGTATGTCGAGGCGTGTGTTCATCGAGCGCCTTTGTGCGGGTAGCTCGTTGGCTAGGTTGTACCATGGGTGGTGATCCTACGCTTCGGAATTGACTGTACCTAGTCGCACAGTTTATAGCCATGGCAAACCGTGGCTCTTATCGCACGCTCGAACTGGCAACGAAAGTCGAGGTGTTGAAGGAAGTTGAGAAGGGAGGTGCCGCCAAACAAGACATAGCGCGGAAGTACGGGATCAAGCCGAACACGCTCTCAAACTACATCAAGAACAAGCGCACAATAATGGATGCATTTGAGAACGACAAGTTCAAGACTTCTCGGAAGCGAATGCGCACCGGCGCTTACCCAGAGTTGGGGAAGGCTCTGCTGGTTTGGATTAGGGAGGCCAGGAGCAACAAACTTCCTCTCAGCGGAGACATCGTTGCGATGAAAGCCCGGACGCTTGCAGCAATGTTGGGGATTGATGACTTCGTTTCGTCAGATGGATGGCTGACGCGCTTTAAAGATCGCCATGACCTGGTTTTCAAGAGCGTGTATGGTGAAAAGGCGTCCGTTAACCAGGAAACATGCGCCACGTGGAAGGACGGCAAGCTGCGTGAATATCTCGCCGAATACAGACCGGAAGACATCTTCAATGCAGATGAGACTGCACTCTTCTATCGGCTTCTACCAGAGAAGACCCTGACATTCAAGGACGATGACTGTGCTGGGGGCAAACGCAGCAAGGAGAGAGTGTCGGTGCTGATCGCGGCAAACATGACTGGCACGGAACGATGTCGCTTACTTGTGATTGGGAAAGCCGCGAAACCGAGATGTTTTAAAGGCATGAAGACGCTGCCTGTGGACTATGAGGCGAACAAAAAAGCGTGGATGACGGCCGAAATCTTCAAGAGCTGGATAAGCAAATTGGACCGCAAGTTTGCTTCTTCGAACCGCAAGGTATTGTTCCTGGTCGATCACTGCAGTGCTCACGTGAATGTGCCAGCCTTGAGTGCAATACGCCTCGCATTTTTGCCTGCAAACACAACGGCTGTTTTGCAGCCTATGGACCAAGGCACCATCAAAAATGTTAAAGTCCTGTACAGGCGGCACCTCCTCGAGCGCATGATTTTGTGTATGGATAACTCCGCAAAATACGAGGTGAGCCTGCTCAGTGCCATCCACATGTTAGCACGAGCATGGGATCGTGTGAAGCAAGAAACAATCGCAAACTGCTTCAGGGCTTGCGGTTTTGTGGCAGCTTTTTCGGAGGATGCCTCTGAAATTTCAGCGGAGGAAGCGTCAACAAACGAGCTTGACGGCACTGATTTTGGTGATGCTCTCGGGGACGTCAATTTTGAAGCTTACTTCGCCGTAGACAAGGCGGTCGAAACGTGCGGTGTGCTGACGGATAGCGAAATTGTAGAGATTATTCGGCCCCAGGAAGCGACCCAGGAAAGCGACGATGACGTTGAAGGCGAGCCACAACCTAAGGCTGCCGATGTAGCTGCGGGCCTCGCTCTCGCGGAGCTCTTCTTTGCCGCTGCGCGGAAGAAGCGTTCCGCCACGTATACAGCCTGCAGAACTTGCTTTCAGCAGCGCGATTCGGCAAGAAGAAGCAGAGCAAGATGACCGACTATTTTTCTTAGAGAAAATACTCAATTTCGCCACAAATAAAGTGCTGTTTTTGTGTTTCGTGCTTAATTGGAAGTTCGT
Source organism: Dermacentor andersoni (assembly GCF_023375885.2). Classification (NCBI taxonomy): domain Eukaryota; kingdom Metazoa; phylum Arthropoda; class Arachnida; order Ixodida; family Ixodidae; genus Dermacentor; species Dermacentor andersoni. The sequence goes on from NC_092822.1 coordinate 102,235,410, forward strand.
TTAATTTGAAGTTTTTTGCAGTCCCCGTGAACTTTGTATTAACGGGAGTCGACTGTACTGTACTTCCGATTTAACGAAGTCACGCGCATTGCACGCACGTACCAGGAGCCTCCTTGATAAGCAGACGAAAACTTTAGCCAGGCATACAGCGATTTGCATGTGCCCTTTAATGCTCAAATTTTCCCGGCGCGCTTCAATACGTGGAGCAGAACGTGCCGCTGCGCCATCTATTGTGTACGTATGAAACCCGCAGCGGACGCGCTCCTGTAGTGCTAGCCGGAGTGCTTCAGAAGTTCCGGAACGTGTCACGCTATGACGTCACCGACCTGTTGGAACGGGAAAGCACCAACCGGAAGTAAGTTTACGAAGAGCACTCGTTGGGCACGTTTTCTAACTTGGTTACTGTATTTACACGATTGTAAGTTGACCACTTATTTCAAATTTGAAAGTCTGAAGTTGGGGGGGTCGACTTACAATCGAAACCAAAACATGGCCCCGGCAAAAAAGCGAGACCAACGGGAGCTACAACGTAGTTACAATTTTATGTTTGCTCTATGGCCCTACCCGTATCTTTTCGCTATCCCACGTGTTTGTTCGCTTTTCGGAAGGGTTTTTCAACATTTTTGAGAGTTTTACAGTGCTTGTAACACTCACGGGGGGGGGGGGGGGGTTGTTGTCGATAGTTGATGGGAGCGCCGCTGTTCCCATTTGCGGCGGCACCCTCAGAACGGCAGCGCTTGTGGGGAGTATCGGTAGTACATGGAAGAGCAGACACCGCTCGCGGGTTTCTCTTTCTCTGTTGAAAGGCATTGGCATTGGTTTGACGAGTTCCACTTGACTGCCGGATACGTGCTACTTCTACGCTTCCCCAGTCGTCATGAGTGCTCCAGGCCCACTAATCGTTCGGCACTTGTTCGCAGCAGCGTTCAAGAGGGCTGCCATCCCTTACGCCGAAGAAACAAATCACAAACGGGTGGTGCGAGAGTGGCGACTGCAGCGAAGCGAAATTTTCATTTGTGACGGCAAGTGAGAAATTTTCCACGTGCCGAAGTCTGGACGCTTTCCGGAGCTGTAGGCTAAGCTTGTGGTGTACGTCGCTGAAATGCGTGATCGGTCCCTGCCAGTGAAGTGCGACATGGTCATGAAACAAGCCCAAAGCTTCGCCTTAATTTTAAGGCCCTGCTCCGCCGTGAGTAAAATGACGGTAACGAGAGTATGGCGTACACAACAGATGTCGTTGACTCGTGGCAGCTGCTCTGCGATCAGGGAGGTGCTCCAAGCGACGCGACACTCGAGGACTTTGTCTTCAGCGATGCTTGCGCTGTGACAACTGAAGAGCTGGACCATGACGCAATAATCCAGAGCGTCACAGATACAGAAATGCAGGACGACGACTCGGATCAAGAACTCCAGGCAGCAAGCAGCATACCTACACCGAAGCAAGTCATGGATGCGCTGGATCTCTTATGCATGTATGCGGGCGCGCACTCGTAAGAGCAAGCCTTAGCAGCTCTGTCAACCTACGAGCGCCTTATAACCCCGACGCTTATTAAAAAGCGGCAGATGAAGCTGACGGAGTTCTTTGCTTCCACCTGAGTTGCATAGAATTGCTCTGCGGGAATTAAATAAAATATTTCAGCGTTCATGAATCAACGTCGTCATTGCTTTACTGAGCGCGGTATCATCTGATGGCTGCGAGCGTTAAGTGCTCTAATGGTGAGTGGTGGCCTCGTGGATCCACCAATACTACTTCCAATTTTCTTCAAAAGAATATTCAAGTTGATAGCTCTGGCATGTGCATAATTTTTTTTTTTCTTTGCGCCACGGGTTGCCATGTCTTCGTGAACGGAATTTTTTTTTTTTTTTTTTTAGTGATGACAAATTATGATGATGATGGCCACATCTAGTGGCAGCTATGAGCACTAGGCGCGGCGCTTGCTGCAGACCTGCTCTTCACCGTACGCGTAATGGAGAAAAATGCGTTCGTACCCGCTGGCTATCGGGCATCACGCTCTTGGTTGTGTTATTAGTTCCGGGGTTTATTGGTTATCTTTGTAATTTTGCTATCTACAAGGTGCCATATGCCAGGAGTGTTCCAAGAACCTGCATCTTTATTTGGACTGCTGAAACATGCAAACCTCGACTTAACGATACTCGCGATTTAACAAAATTTTCGGCTGCAAATTGGACTTCGTTATATCGAGGTTTGACTGTATACCACTTCTTCATACCAAAACTTTTGTGCCCTTTTTTTATCATGAGTGTTTGTCAGTATTTTGATGCTTATATATTTTATGCAGTTTACAGCAACCGGTTTTTAGGCCTCGTTACAGCCACATCGCATCTACGTTTGACAATTTGATAGTTTCATAGATATTACTTACACAATTCATTACCATATGTCATGACGCTCTTTGGCCATAGCTGGCCCTTGCGCCATTAAACGCCATACATCATCAAGATTTTCAAGCAGTAACGGTAGCTTGCAATGTCTAATTGCAGTATTTACCCGATGCTAATGTCTGCCTCTTTTTTCTTAAAAAAAAGAAAAGAGCTTGGCATTTGTATGCTTTGCCGCATAACACAGCTGTAGTGCTGTGAAGCAAACGTGTGGTGAAGCTGACTACAGCAAACTGGCCACCACTGTCCAACACACATTAGACCCTTGTGTATTTTTTTGTTAGAAAATCAGATGCATGTTAGGTTTCTACCTTGTTTAAGAGCTTTCATGTTATCTTTGCATTAGTTTTCTACTTTGCACAGATATAAGCGGTTGGATGTTTCATTTGGGAGCATGTTAGAATCTGGCAAATACTGCTAAATGAATCAGTGGTGTGTTTCACTGTTCTTTTTTCTGTGTGTTGTTTAATTCAACCTACTGGATAATTCAATCCATTTTGTCGGTCCCATCAAGGTTGAATTAACGAAAGTCGACTGTATAAAGGCTGCGATTTTAACCCCACAGAGCGCTACATACGCTGAATTTGTTGCCAAAGAACTCTTGATTATTTATTCACTTATTTATTCGGTATATTGAGATGCACACTACAGATAATATACAGCAGCCTCTGGGAATGTGGCTAAGGGCTGTAGCTTACATGTCTGGGCCACAATGCCCTTAAACAAATTTAAGTGCTGAAAACCCAATGGAGAACCCATACTAGTGTTTTTGATATGCTGGAGGGAGTTTTCAGTTGAGAATAGTTCAGCAAATAAATTACTGTATAATTATTATACTAAATAAGTTTTACTCAATTATCATTTCGCTGCTTTCTTTGTACCAACATATACTTTCCATGGCCAGAAATAGATGTGAACCAGTTGTTTCAAATTTATGTTTTGTCAAATAGTGTTGGGGGGGGGGGGGGGGGGCCTTCTGTGGTTAAACAATCCATGCGGTGCACTTAATAACAGCCGACTTGCCTACTAAACTTTGTGGTTACATAGTCAGCATCCAACTGTAGTCTCAAGGTTTCACTGCAAAGTGCTGCGACATATCGTTTATTGCGACTTTCTGGGCCTGTTTAATATAATAATATTTCCTTCCTTAAGCTGCAAGCAGCATGCTTGATTTTATCACTATAAGTGATGGTCTTCTCTTTTTCATCAAAATCTCGTGGCACATTCTGGGTGGTTTTCAATCCTTTTAAAGACGGCATCTCCGCTACCTCTCTGCTTCCAATAAAGATTGAGCCAGAATAGTGCTTTCTGTGCCACACTTGCCTGAAAGCAGGGGCTCTCTGCAGGTACTGCATCACCTCCAAGAAGGAGTCGGGTGTCATCTCGGGTGTGCAGAACGCCGAGAATGGCCCCATCGAGTGGAGCAAGGAGCTGCCCCGAACTTGCCTCCTGTCGCCGTGAGTACTGTGGCTTGCTTGTGGCATTGTTGAGTGTGTACGGTTATGAAAAGGGAGAGAGGTGGACCTTGGTGTTGTGTCAAGAATGGGTCAGCATAGGCATCTTGCTGCATATGATTCAGTTGTGCTGTCATCGATTGGTTCTTAGCAGGGATGAGCGAATACTCGAATATTTTATTTCCAATCGAATAGTGAACATTTGAATAATTTGATTTCTGGAATGTTCCATTTTTTTAATATTGGTACCTTCGGTGACTGGCCCGGCCGTGGTCGATGCCTTGACATGCGCAGTGTTGCCACGGCGCACAATTATATTGGTACGAGGTTCGACCTGGTCAATCAGATCGATCAAAACAATTAATGCTATGTGAACAGAAGGAGCAACGAAAGCAGCACATATGGAAAGCTCGAAAGCATGTGGGAAGATCAGGCGGATTATTATTTACAAATACTGCTGTCTCAGTTTCTGAGACATAGCAGGAGTCAGTACAGAGTAAAAAAAAAAAATACAGTTACAAATACTTTCAACAAAATTCACCAGAATACAAGAAAACATTAGCAGAATACATAATTACGCAATTCATTTTCAAAATGCTCAGTACCGAGTCTGCGCAGAGACCCATCAAGTTTATTCCATAAATCCACCGTCCGCAGAAAGAAGGAAAACTTAAATGAATCAAATTTGACCTGAAGGGCACAATGTTCAGGGGATCAGATCGTCGAGTACAGCGTGCAGAAGCTGCAACAAAAGAAATCGGCGCCAGAACACTCAAGCCGGTGTGAACTATCTTATGAAGAAGGATAACGCGATCAGAAGTACGCCGATGTTCGAGAGATTGCAGCGTTAAAACGTGCGCATGCGAAGTAGGCGAGAATAGCCGGTCATAGCGACGAAAAATGAACCTGATTGCTTTTTTTTGGACAGATTCTAACATAGCTATGTCGTGCTTGAGGTGAGGTGACCAAACAACCGATGCATATTCTAGTATGGGCCTAACCAAAGTTTTGTATGCAGTCAATTTGCATTCTCTTGTTGAGTTACTTAACGTGCGTTAGAGATACAGTGAAACCTCGTTAAACCGTAGTCGGCCGGAGCTCGGAAAAAGTACGTACTAAACGGTAGTACTGTTTAACCGAAATAGATGACATCGCCCACTTACCTGTAGAAAACGGAACTCAGAGAGAGTGCGATGAAAGGGGAAAAAACATGCAGTATTTATTCACTTCGCGCGACATAAGTGTTATTTTCGTTTCATGCCGCGGCGGCCTAGCACGACAACAGCAGCCTCAAACTTACTCAAGCTGCGTGCCAGCTTCTCAGCCAGCCCCCCTCCTCTCCGCAAACACTCGCACGGCAGATTCCTCGTTGGCGTTACGTATTCTCCGTGCACGCGCGCACTAGTGCTGCATAAGTTCCGGGGCGCCTTTTTCATTGCCGGGTGCCGGAGTGCGGAAAGCTTTTCGTTTGGAATAGTTACGTTATCGCGCCCCTGTTCTCGTTGCGACGATTGCATTCACGAGGCTGACGTAACGCGCAGCTTCTGCCACTGTCGGGCCTGAATCGCCCGTGCTGTCGCTTTCCGTGTCGTCCTCATCACTGTCGCTAGTCGACACTTCGGCAACAACAGAGGCAACGATGGCGAAAAGTCGAACCTCGTAGCCGACATCTCTTCGCGGTCGCAGCAGCGCTGCCGAGCAACTTCGCATTCCAAATGCCACACACTGTAGTCAACAGCAGATCCATGTCGCGGGCCAGCGCTGACTTCTTCGTGTCACGTTCGATAGCACGGACGATGTCTAATTTTTCTTCTATGCTGAGCACCCGGCGTCTTTTTTATCCGAGCTTCGGCATGACGCGAGTCCTCGCTTGCACGACGCCATAACGGTCTCTCGCTCTCTGGCACGGCGTCGAAATGATGTTGATGTTGATGCGGCTTCACGTGCAAACGCACAGGGCGCTTGGAGGCCGTTGTACCGATCTCTGAGGCTTGTTGTCCTGCTGGACCGCCCGGTGGAGACGACGCACCGTCGTGTTTGCGTGACGAAAAGTGGAAACGCTACGTTTTAACCGATGCGTACGCAATTAGCTGGTACGGTTTATGCGGATACTAAATACATTATGTTCAATGGCCGCTGAGTCGGGGAATTGACTTTACTACTTTTAAACCGAAACTACTGTTTAAGCGGGTACGGTTTAACGAGGTTTTACTGTACCAAAGTTTTCGACGAGCCTTATTGCAGATTATTTCAACATGCTTGCGCCATTTTAAATTTGATGTTAGAGTCACACCGAGATATTTAAACTCCTTAACATGTGTTAGACTGACTCCGTCATTAGTATAAGTAAAAGAAAGGGGCTGTTTCTTGTTTGAAAAGGTCATAGCTACAGTCTTTTTTAAGTTAATAGACATTTGCCAGGTTTCACTCCAGTTACAAAACAATGAAAAAACGTTATTTAGCGCAACCTGATCATGAGCATCAGAGATGGTGTTGTAGATAACGCAGTCGTCTGCATACATTCTAAGTTTAACTTGAGTATCTCCAATGATTTCTGCTACGTCATTTATGAAAATAATGAACAAAAGCGGCCCCAGCACCGATCCTTGCGGCACCCCAGATGTAATCTGTACCTCTGACGACTTCGCGCGGTTAAACGTAACAAATTGAGAGCGCGACCGTAAGTAATCAGCTATCCAATGAACCAGCTTGCTGTCACCAAAAAATGTACGAAGTTTAACTAAAAGCTTAGCATGGCAAACCAAATCGAAGGCTTTAGAATAGTCAATAAATATGGCATCAAGCTGTCCTCGGCTGTTAAGGGAAGAGGCAATGTCGTGTGTAAATTCAAGCAACTGCGTAACAGTGGAATAACCAGCACGAAAACCGTGCTGCGATCGGGAAAGAATATTGTTTGCATTTAGATATTCCACAATGTGCTTGTGAATAATGTGCTCCAAGAGTTTAGAGCTGGTGGAAAGTAAAGATATTGGCCTATAATTTGGTATTATTTGTTTGTTTCCGGACTTGAATACGGGCACGACGTTAGCCAATTTCCACAGCCGGGGAACTGTTGTAGAGCCGATTGATTTTTTAAATACTATGGTCAGATAGTTTGCGCACCATTCCGAGTACCTCTTTAGGAACATATTTGGAATGCCGTCTGGGCCTGGGCTTTTCGTTACATCAAGTTTTAATATGAGGTTATGTACTCCGGAGGAGGAAACATCAAGATTTGGAAGAGAGGGCAGATTGCGGCACGCGGAAAATGGGGGATTGGTGCCATTATCGGTAGAAAAAACAGATTTGAAGAAGTTGTTGAATGCATTGGCTGTAGTTTCAGATTGGGAGCAGGATTGGTCATTAAGAATAAAGGAAGAAGGTACAGAAGATGCAGGACTAATCGATCTCCAGAACCTAGATGGATTTTTTTTTCCATAAATGTAGCCAATGTATTATTAAAGTAGAAGTTCTTAGCCTCTTGCATTTTCACTCTTAATTTAGACTTCAACGTGTTGAATAAAGAAGTATTGTCCTTACACTCGGAATGGCTTTGCTTACGTAGCCGCTTAATGCGACGAGTGAGCTGAATTATTTCTCTATTATACCAAGGGTGTCTTTGGTTCCGTTTAATACATTTTTGGGGCACGTACTTTGACAGGCATTCATGGACAATGTCACAAAATCAGCCACCGGAAGGCAAGCTGATTGCATCAAATTTGTGAGTTCAATGTTCACACACGCAGATTTGTGCAGTTAGGAGCTTTCTACCCACATGCAAGCACACAGACGAATTCAACACGCATGCCTATGGCACTTGCCGGCTGGTCGACCACGGACTTGAACGCCGCTTCAATGGCTGTCAGTCTAACCCATATGCGTGGTCTCGCGACTAATGAGTGAGGAGCCACCCATAGTAACATATTAGCGACAAGCTTTGCTTGATGGTTTACGGCTGTTATCACATCGGGCTGCAGCGAATTTTCATCATGGCCACACCGTTAGGCCTAATAGGAGTTGCATCGTCAGCTGTTCGCGACTAAAGTTACGGTTACCTAATCAATGCATATCTATTCACAGCGGTCGCATGACCATCTGGAAGCTGCCAAACTGCCTTGCCAATGAAAGCGAGTGGACAGGATGACTGTTGCATGTTCAGCACCACCATCTATGTGAAATATCCTACGGTGGTCCCTCACTCAGAATGCCGTTTGTAGGCGCACAACTGCTTGACGTGAAAAGTTGGTGTGAGAGGAAAATGGTTAGATCAGGTCATAGATAGATACCAGAAAGTGTGTGAAGTATCCTAAGACTACTGGTCACGTTACAATGGTTTTAATACCAGCGTCCCGCTGACACGAAGTATTCATTGTACTAGACTTGTATAAACATATTGTGGATTATATTTGATTTTACTGACAGGGGACTACGAGAGAAGGTTGTTCCACTGCTGGCTGGACTACTGGAGTGTGACGACTCCAAGATGTGGACCTTTGAGCAGTTTTTTGAGTCCGTCACGGAGGTGCTTCGCTGTCGTCTCGTCCACGTGCTGTACCTGAACGAGGGACGCGAGATACATGCCTACCTGCCATCTCAGGCAACGTGAGTTCATTTTGATTGCGTTGATGGTGATTGATCTCAATGGATGCTTTTGAACACCCTGCAAGCTAGCTCTAAAGTTGAACCATGTTATGACGGAAGTCACGCCAGACATGAAAGCAAGTTTGTTATATCGAATATTCATCACTATCAGCTTATTGTTATGTACACTGCAGGAAGAAGGCCTGCAACCTCCAATTACCTCTGTCCTGCCCTAGTGGATTCAAAGTTGTCCCTGCAAATTTCCCAACTTCATCACACCACCTTATTCTCTGCCATCCTTTGCTGCGCTTCCCTTCCCTTGCCACTCATTCTGTAACTCTGATAGACCACCGGTTATCTACCCTATGCATCGCATGGCCTGGCCACCTCATTTTTTTTCCTCTTAATGTTAACTAGAATGTCGGCTACCCTTGTTGGCTCCCTGTTCCTCACTGCTGTCTTGCTGTCTCCTAAAGGGGCCCTGAAACACTTTTTGAATACAGTAAGAAAACGTTGTCAATCTGTAGAACAGGCTCCTGTGAACATGTGGGCTAAATATTATTGTGAAGGCATTATGTGTCCCGTGAGGCAGAAAATGTGGCGGGATCAAGTGATGGTACTAAAGATGGCCGACGGAGCAAACGGTAAAAACACGTAAAGGGAACGCTCGGATTGACGCCACATTTCTCGGGGAGGTCTGTACACAAAGTAAATTAATGCCTTTAAAAAGAAAATTCGGTAACTTTCAGTCTGGGTGGGAATCGAACCTGGGCCTTCAGGGTGTGAGACGAGCGTGCTTCCCCGACGCCACGACGGCTCCATGGTTTTGGTTGACTGAAGGTGTGCCTAGCGTGTGCATCATTGCATACACTAGGCACACCTTCAGCCAACCAAAACCGTGGAGCCGTCGTGGCGTCGGGGAAAGCACAGTAAGCCATGTCGCAGCCATCTGGCTGACTAAACAGGCGACCTAGTGTATGTGTTGTTGGGCACGTGACAGTGGTGCCATTGGGGAGGAGGTGACATAATCAGTGTCTTGTCTGACCTAAGTAGTAACACAGAAGATAGTAAATGGTATAGCAACATTAATTAGTAGTAATTATGGGTAATTAAGGTGAATTCTGTAAATTAATTCTGTAATTCTGTAAATGAATTCTGTAATTAAGTATTCTGTAAATTTCCTTCTCGTGATGGGGGTCCCCTCTCAGTCAATAACCTAGATAAACATACTCTTGCACAGATTCCAGGGGCAGACTGCCAGTCATAAATTCTTGTTCTCTTGCCAGGGTATTGAATGTTGCTTTTCTCTTCAACCCTGTTCTTACACTTTCTCGGCTAAGGTCTTCAGTCATTTGTTGCAATTTATCCTCAGCTTTGCTGAACAGGACAATGGTCATCTGGAAGCTGTAGGCAGCCAATATATATGCCGTTGACGTTCTCTCCTAATCCTTCCCAATCTAATAAATACTTTAAATACTTCTTAGCATGCAGTGAGTACATTTTCAAGCAAAGAAAAAACAGGCAAGGAAAAATAAATATGAGAAGCACATATTTGTTGCATGCAGATATCAGCTAGACATACTTTGGACTTATATTGTTATATCCAATAATTTATTATATTTGTGTTCATTCTATTGACGATTGATAGTAGACCATTTTAACCTTACTTATTAAAAAAGAAGAAAAAGTAAAAGGCACCTGCTGTTTTCGGCAAGCTTTCAGATGGAAAAGACAAGGTAGACCTCGTGCCAGCTGGTGATCAGTTCTTAATGTCCCATGACCTACTAATTAAGGGTGGTGGTTTGCTCTGGTGCACGGTGCCAAAACCAGTGATTCCATCACTTTGAATTTCCGGCATTGGCTAGCTTTGATGCCATGGATGTTGATGCTATCCGCTCAGGTTTAGTTAGCTTTCTTTATTGATAGAGATGGTTTACATTGTATTCCAAGAACGCCAGAGACAAACTAGCAAGTTTTCAGAACTTTTACTGAGCTGATATGGCACAAATGCAAGAAAATACTGTTGGACTTTGTTGACATGTTTCAGAAAGAAAGATGAGAAAAGAAAAGTGCTAACCGGGAGAACATACGATCTGTAGTTACTAAAAGATTTGGTTGACTCAACTGTGATTGCCGTCTCCGAAAGGTGAAGCGTTGCTTGAATTGATGCTGACACTCGCATCGAGCTGGTTGGGGTCCGAAGGGCCCAAGACACGTGTTGGCATTTTCCGATTGCGCAGTGTTTTTAAGACTGCAGCAGAGAACAGGAATGAAATCAAACTGGTGGGCTACACCGGAATAAGATGCTGCAAGTGTGTGCTGCCTGCAGAGCATGTTTGTGTTAAAATATGCTGCAAAACAGGTAGCTAGGTGAAGGCGGTTATCACATTAGAGTTAGTGGTGATAGCTATGCATGGGATGTGCGACAACCCACGAGGATATTTGCTGGTAGTGCAAGAGAAAAGTGAGTGCGTGCTAGCATTTTCACAGTACACATGTGGGCAAGTACTGCGGGGAAGCGGCCGCGACGGCACCTACTGCTCTTTGTCACTCGTGCCTCACGGCTTTTCTGGTTCTTACAGAATCGGAATCTAGCAGCTGGAAAATGTGTCATATGATCACAGTTTTGAGATCTGTTGAACATTGGTGCCGAAAGATTGTGTTTTCTGTGAACATATTATCCTGTTCTTTTGGCTTATGTTTTGTCTTCTTGGTCAGGAACAGTGGCGCTGGGAAATTGTATGAAATGGGGTCAATCAGTGAGGCTCTGCTATACTTCATAATCTGTGAAATAACAGTGACATCACAGTGACATCCAGGTGCTCTGACGAAACTTGCATTCTCTGTTCTGTAATGATCTAGAGAGAAAAAATATATATATCTAAAGTGATTAAGTGTTCTATGCAAATGAAAAACATGACTGTTTTTGCAAGACTCAGTGTTGCTGGTAACATTGTGGTCAAGTAAAGAATCGCACATTTTAATGGCCAAGGTGATTCGAAAGTCACCAGTTTGGCACGAAGCAGCTAGCACCTCTGGGGTCCCTCTGTGGTGCAGGCTGGCTGACCTGAAGGCCGAGGTGTACCAGCAGACGAACCTCCCGGCCGCATCGCAGTTGCTGCTGCTACCCGAGGGAGTGTTGTTGGAGAGCGCGCTTGGTCGTGGCAGTTCTGCGCATAGGCTACCCCCAACCACCTTGGAGCGCCCCTACTTGCTGCTTGACATCAACTGCGCCCAAGTTCAGGCACGTGCTGAGTAGAGTTGACTACTGTATTTACTATTTACCATATTTACTAAATTCTAAAGGGCACCCAATTTTCAGTGAAAAATGAATTTCAAATTCGTGTAATGTCATGAAAAATGTAATGACGTTGGCTATTCACTTATCAGATTTTATCGTAAAATGGTTATGTTCTCATTTTGAAAAGAAATTTATTTAATACGTGTCTTAGTAGACCGGGTATCTCCTATAGTCACTGTTTAAGGCCTGCTTATCACCATGCACAGCCCATAAAACCTTGTCTTCGTTGCTGTAAACAACTGACAAGAGCAAACAACTGATTTTTCGGGTATGCCTGATAATTCTGATGACTTTGTGGCACTGCCATGTGCCTCATAAAGCCAGTGTATAAGGACATCCAAAATTTCCAATGCTGAAAGCTTCGCCGTCCAATTTTTCTAATTCTTTGTATTACTGCAGGTCCGAAATAGCGTAATCGAAACCACCGCCGCTGCCACCTCGATTATCTCGCAGCCTTGAACCAGTACTCCTGCAAGCTGATCAATTGGCAGCTGTAGCCAGCTGTAGCCACCGTAGTCACTTTAGCCGTTTTTGACTACGTGGTGTTTGTTGGCCCCATCTTTTTGTGCTGTCATGAACTCTGCAAAGTTAGGCATAGCTGCTTGGACATTCGCTACCAAGCTTCCTGCTGCTCTGTGCTGTATTCTTCATTGAAAGAATTCGCTGCTACAGTCGAACCCGACTATATCGAACCCGTTTACATAGAATTATTCTATATATCGAACAATTTCTGGTCACGGTATAGTTACAACGAGTATATATAGCAAAAATTACGCTTACATCGAACAAATATTGCAGTGACTCCCGATATATCGAACGTCAAGCGGCGGAAAAGTGCCCCCAGAAGTTGGCTTTCCCTCGCGGTAGCGGGGAAACCCGGCGGCGCGGCTCCATCCAACCGCTCGCCCTACCGTGACCGCGCTGCCTCGGGCTGTTTGGGCGAGCCGTCGACACTCCCCCTGTCGCGCATAGTGGAGTCTATTAGGCCACATCCTCCCTCTTTCTCTATCATCTTTCACTTGCCACCGCCTCTCCCCTGACGACCCTTCGCCGTGCTCCCTCACGGGTTGCAGAATCAAGCGTCCTTCCTTTCTTTAGATCACTATCTAGCGACACTCCCCAGCGAAAAATGATCCTGGCCCGCCTACAGCGCTTGCTCAGACAGCCAATCAGAGGCTCCTGTGCTCTCTTCATGCAAGATGGCGAAAGTGCGAGTTGTCTGGCTGCTTCTCTGGTTTATCGTGTTTGCGCCTTGTGGGCCTTCTCCCGCAGTGTTGCCGTGATGAAGCAGCAGAATTCGCCTTTCGTCGTGAAGCTCGAAATCATAAATCGCGTTGAACGCGATGAGAAGTTGGATGTCCCCGCAGCGTGCAAGATTCCAAGGAGCACTCTCGGCACGATTAAGGCTAAAGTGGCCAGACTCGCAACCCGGTGCCCATGGCACCCGACGCGTACGCACGGCCGTGTACGAGGGGTTCTTCATACGTGCCGGTTTCCGGGTGCTCGGTGAGGACTGTAAATTCTGATGAATGCGACGAAGCCGTTGCCGGTGTTGCCGAAGTTTGGAGCGAGCTGTCAAAATTTTCGGGACATTCGAATCAACGGTGGACGAGTTTGTGAGTGCAGATGATGGTGTCGCGACCACGGTAGAGCCCGGAAACGAAGACTACATCGCCGACATCGTACCGACCACAAATGAAAGTAGGCACATTGAGGAAAGCAACTACGGTCCTTTGCCCACATCCTCCGAAGTGATTGGTGCACTCGCATTAGTCCGGCGCTTCCGCGCGAATGCGGAAGGTTGCGGCCTCAGCTGCTCCGACTCCTTAGACGTGGGGAAGTGCGTGCGTCGCAGGCAGCGAAATTGCCCAAGCAGAAGAAAATGCAGGACTAATTTATGCCAAACTAAGCTAGTTTCGTTAATAAAGTGATTTTATAAATGACATGTGCTTTTATGACATCCAATTATTTAGCAGGCTTATATCGAATTATGCTCTATATCGAACTGATAGGCGTTTTCTTGTGAGTTCGATATAGCCGGGTTTGACTGTATTGGCAATGCTGCCGACTCCGCCTTCGTCATTCTCAGCGACAGCTTCGAAGGGCAGAAAGCACAGCAAGAGTTTAAGAAGCGTTGAATTAAAGCTCCAGACCAGTGCCTAGACAAACTACACATATTACATTGTATACACCCCGCAGCCTGCAGGGACAAATGCTTGTGATGTGGGGTCACACCAACACCGTACCATATTACATAGGAGTGCGTGCTACGCAACACAGGATACCACGAGGGAGCAATAGGTGGCACTGCTGTCTAGCTCTGCCCTTGACGACCAGCTCAAGCTGATTTAGAAAATGAAGAAGATGGCAAGAGCCAGCGGAGCCTTTGGCTAGGGGCGTCGACAATTAACGATGCTCCCTACGGGGGCCAACCACAAAAACTGATTAATCCTTCAATAATGTTTCTCTGCCAGTTTAAAAAGAAAGGGAGCTTTGCCGCAATACAGAAGTGTAACACGGTCAAGCATATGCAGTGTATTGTGGTGAAGTATACTAGACGTGTGAAGAGGATACTGCTACAGGGCATAGTATGTGTTACTCATAATTACACACACCTTAATTACACATGCGTGCACCTGGTGTCTCCTATCACAGTTCAGTCGCCGACCAATTTTCCGGACCTCGCGGGAACTGAAATATAGTAAAAAAAATTTAACAGTCCGAAAAACTTGTTCAGCCAAAAAAAAATAACATTTATTAGGCTTAGAACGGCTTTAAAATATCTCTAATAACGTCCTGTCTCATACTATGCTTGGAGGCAATCAGATTTGCTTGGATTTGCGCAAGAGTGACATCGTCTCTGTACACAGTCTGACAAGAGCGTCACCGGCAGTCTGTGATATTCGTTGCTGGCGATCGGCATGAACATAGAAGAAACGAGCAATGTTTCTTGGCACCACTTGGCTCTCGTGAAGGCACAGGAGGTGGTGCCGGTCACACAAATGAGAAGACGCACAAAGATGCGATGTCATCTCCGACACACCTGTTCTGTGGACACACCTTGTGCAAATAGCAATTGAAACTTTAAAATAAATAAATGAATAAAAAATCGATCCCGCATTGAGTGATTATGACAATAGTGCTGACTAAAAAAAAGAAATAGACGAGAAAAAGTGCCGACCCCTAGAGCGTTTTGTCAGCCAAGGAAGAGCGAGCATGGCCTCCGAGACTGGAGGATGTCGCACACTCTCTATTGAAAGCGTGCATATCCCAATCTTGGAGGCTATGGAGCGGGCCACTGGAGGCCAGGCCTGGCCAAGCCAATAAAAAATCCAGCATGGCGTCCCCCAAGCTTGGGTAGCGTGGCTCGGAACGAGTGATTTAGTCCAGAAAATTGAACTTTGGGGTCTAAGTTCGTCTGAAATGCATTAGCTCTATGGGAACCCTGACAGCGCATTTATGAAGTCTCGAATATTCATCAAGTCCAAATTTTTGGGGTCCAAAAAAACCGTCGGTGACTGTACTGTCAAACCCGGTGATAACGAACAGCATGATTTTCCGGAATTTGTTTGAAAAACGAGGTATTTTGATATAGCTGAACCTGCTTTACACAAATTTTAGTACCTAGTTCGTCACAAGGAATAGTGTGAAGTCGGGCGAAAATGCGCTGTTGAAAGTAATGCCATGCCACTCACCACACATAATCTGTTCTGAAAGCAATTTTTTGTCCATCAATCTGCACTTACTTGTACTAGGTGGTAATTTTAGCTTGCAACGTGCACCCAGAAACTGTGATGAACTGTGAGGATTAATCCTCGCTGATGCGTCGCCTCAGCCGTGAAGTGACGAAGTCGCTCATTATCACACTGCAATCCATTCATCAAAAACATCCAGCATAAAGAGGACCAGAAACTCTACAAACTAACCAAACACAGACGCACACAAAAGGAATTAAGTCCCCAAAGAAAGTGTCAAAGTCGGAAAGGGCCTACAGTTTCATGGTCTGCACTGGAGCTGCGAGATGAACACAAGGTGGCGACGGAGGCAGCCCTCAGAGCATAGAAGCGGTGTTGAAGACAGGCACTGTTGAAGAAAAATCCTGGTCACCCTCAGGCGAACATCTGGGATCCAGTGATGCAGGATAAGTCTGGTTGCGGCATTGAGAACAAGGGCAGGTGGCCTTGGCACGGTAGAGGTCTCGACGCCGGACACCAAGTCAAATGGCTTCACCTCTGCTCCCGGTGCATGGACTTCATTTTCTCGATGACGCTCGGCATCTTCCTGTGTGCGATCATGAGAATGCGGTTCGTGAGAACACAGTGACCTGCCCCTGGAAGGTCGCCCTGGTCCAGTAGAAGGCACGAAGCACGGGTGTGACGCCCGACGACTTCACTCCTGCAGCTGGAGCACTGGCGAACTCCTTCCTCCACGCAGGCTTGTTATTCCACTTCTCCACTTCTTCTTTTTCCCCTGCTCGCTTGTTGTTCATCTTCGAATTATTTCTTCAGCGCGCTCGTGCCACTGCTGCAGCATCTCATTGTCGCCATCGCATGACTGACCCACTCCGATCATGGCACTCGCGCACTTGACACATCACAGAAACATCAACGTGGATTGCATTCTCAACATGTGAAACAACGTCAAACAACTCGTCCGCTATTTTTTTGGAAAATGTGAGTATTAGAATTGAGTAAATGCAGTAATAATTATTCTATGGGGAGTGCAGAGTTGCATGGAGGTCCGTCATCTTGTGCGCCAAATGAATTGTGATTTAGAGGCAGGTGTTTGTTTATTAAAGTTAGCTCTGACGCTGCAATCATTCAGCTAACGAACAATGCAGTAAACCCTCGGTATAACGAAGCCGCTTTACTTGAATTATCGCGTTATTCCAAATTTCTCCAGTCCAGACCCAAACACATGCATTCTAAACCGGATTACTACCTATTAGCTGCTCCGCTTATAGCGAACTGTCAAAGGGTACCTGCACCTTTGCAGCGGCACTGTGCACTGCGATCAAGAGCAACTGTCATGGCGCCAGAGCTAGTCAAAACAAAAGAAAGCCAAGAAAACTAAAGGTACAGCTGGCAGCGTGGGGACGCTCGCGCGCTTGTTCCTGTGGAAACGGTGCAAGCTCAACTGCGTGACTCCGCTCCACCAACAGAGAATTGTGGATAAGCCCTGGACCTTTTCACCTGCCCTCGCTGGCTGGCTCGGGCAGCAAGATAAAAGAATGTTGCTACGATTAGTTACCTCTAGTTTTATTCAGGGGGCTTCATGCCGAGTGAGCGAGCGAGCCCTCTCTGTCGGCACACCCTTTTCCTCCATGCTGTGTGCACACATTAGCACTGCCGAGTGGCGGTGCCATCACGGTGTTGCGGTGTAGCGCACAATGGAACAGGCAAATGCTACTCCGCACCGCCTTCCGTGTGCCCGACGCACCCAAAGTTATCTGAACCAAGACATCCTATTGGCTCCCTGCTGCAGCTTGCGCAAAGGAGCCAATCGCGACCGAGACATTCGATCCCGATCTGGCGCAGTCACGATCGAAAATGTGCTGCATGACATTCGCATTAGACTTCCATGAAGTTGTGAGACAGAGCCCTGCTTTTTACTACTAGCGTTTATCGAGTGCCGTAAAACCTAATTCATTCAAATTTTACAGGATGGAAAAAAATGGCAGAATTAACCAAATGTCGAATTAAGGGGGGATGAGGGGATCGGAACTAACTAAGTGACCCCAACTATGCTGAATGGAAGCAGCAACACCAGTGCCAGAAAAACACTGATGTGAATTCTGGAAGAATGGAGGTTGAGGCTGCACTACAGCTCTTCAGGCGCTCCTTGAGCAGAAATGATCTACGTTACACAAACATAGTTTGTGACGGGGACAGCCGCATGTTTCGCACTCTATGTGATGAAGAAGTTTATGGTTTTGTGCAGCTATCTAAAGAGGACTGCATAAATCATGTTAAAAAACGAATGGGGGCTGCACTTCGCTCTTTGGTGGCCAAGGCAAAGAAAGGAGAGCCACTAGGTGGAAAGGGGGGCCTGACACAGCAGCTCATCAAAAAACTGACAAACTACTATGGCCTTGCTCTGCGGAACCACTCGGAAGTCGAGGAAATGCAAAGGGCAGTAATGGCAACGTACTACCACATCACATCAACAGATGATGAGCCCCATCATGAGCTGTGTCCCCCTGGCCCCCTTAGCTGGTGCAACCACCGGTCAGCTGAGGCAGAAGGGCAGCCAGCACCAGCTCACAAGTACAAGCTTTCAGCTAAAGTTGCTGAAGCACTCCTGCCTGTGTACCAGCGCCTCTCAGACCCTCAGTTGCTGGCCCGGTGCAGAGGAGGCAAAACTCAAAACGCGGCTGAGAGTCTCCATTCAGTGATATGGTCACTAGTATCAAAAGACCAGCATGCCTCACTGTTTGCTGTGGAAACAGCAGTGCACGAGGCAATTTCAAAGTACAACTCGGGCAGTCTGAAAGCTTATTCAGACCTGTGCACAACATTGGGCCTGCGCCCTGGTGCCCTCTCTCTTCAGCGGGCTGTCGAGAAAGACTCCCAGCGAATGAAGAAGGCACACAAAGTCCATCTCCTGAAAGGACAGAGGGCTAAGAAGTCACCTGCTGCCAAGGACACCAAATTCTACAATGCAGGAGCATTCTAGACAGTGTGTGCCAGTATGGAACTTTGAGGCTTGTTTTCTCAAAAGTTTGTTTTGAGCTTATCACCTCGCTCGTGGAAAGCATAGCACGGCAATGGGAGCACGGATTTTAATCCTGTTTGTTTTGCTGCAATTGGTGAAGTGTGCCTTATGTCAAGACAGTCTCAGATTTACCATTTAGGCTCACCATTTTTTTATTACACAATAATTGGAGCATGATACATTCTAAACATAAAGAGAAGGTGCATACTATATCGTTTAGAAGAAGAGCAGAGAAATTTAAAAAGAAATTAAGAGAATCTTGACTTAGACTATACTTCTTAGTAACTATTAAAAACATTTACAGACCCATAACCCATTTTGCTGTCACGCTAGGCTTTCCACGAGCAAGCAACATGTGAGCAATATATAAATAATGATAAAATAAAAACTACTGAAGATATGATTGTGAAACTTTGCAGCTGTCTGTTTGATGCTATTTCGAACCTGTATGCCAAATTTCATCACTCTAAGATAAAAAATGAAAAAGTTAGTTCCGATCCCCTCATCCCCCCTTAATGAGAGTATCTAAACAATAAACAATTATTACTACGTCAACATGCATTTATTTACTAAACGAATGACGCAATCCTATTTCCATTTTGCACAAAAGCAGTATGGAAGCTGCAATCCTGGTCATCTCGTGACTGATTGGTTCTCCCAGCGGCGAAAGTCTTGTGACTGCTTTCACAGCACGACGACAGGTTGTGCCTTCATCTGAGACAGGCTTTTAACTTCTGAGCACACATCCCAATTATTTTTTAATGAGCTAGTCACCAACATATTGTCCATCCATGACGAGATACAGTCGAACCCTGCTACAACGAACGCCACTTCAACGAAATGTCCGGTTCAACGAATAATTCTCAGTTCCCCGTCAGCTGCCCATAAGAGTCAATGCATAAATATCCTCACCACAACGAACACTTTTTCTTATGCCGTTCCACTTTAACGAAATCTGACAAAGTAATTCCAGGCTCGAAATTTAATTTGCCGCGCAGGAAACGCAATTTCGAACATTTTGCACATAAAAAAGCGTCTGCAAAGTTATCATCGCGTGTTGGCACCACAAGAAACTGAGCATGGGGGCCGCCATTGCTCGATGGCGACGGCGATGAGACTGGCCTACCTTTGGGATTGGCTTGAAACTTTTTAGCCGCAGACAATCCAAAGCCGACGCTCAGTCGTCTCGTCAGTCCATGCTGCATCTCGGCGCCGTCGATGCGTAGTTAGTGCTGTTCGTGTTGTGCACATGTTGCGGTGTTCGATTTGATCAGAGAAGCCGTTCTGTTTTAGCGCGCTTTCCGACATGGCGCCGCCATGTCGAAAGTTTTTATCCCTGGAGGATAAAGCTCGGATCCTGGCCGAAGTCGAAAGGGGAGAGAAGAAAGGCGACGTTGCGAAGAAGTTTGGGATTTCTCCCAGTTCACTGTCCACCATCTTGAAGTCAAAAGAAGCAATAGCGCAAGCTCTTGCTTCAGGTACATCAGCCAAGCGGAAGAAGCTGACGCCGTCGGCGCACGTAGACCTCGACAAGGCCATGTACACGTGGTTTGTCGAGACGAGGGCGAAAAACACACCCATCAGTGGAAATGCCGTGCAGCAGAAGGCCCTGAATTACGCTTGCCTGCTGGGAATTGACGATTTCAAGGCGAGCACAGGCTGGCTCAGCAGATTCAAGGCCCGCCATGACATTGTCGGCAAGACGCTCTCTGGCGAGTCGGCATCGGCAGACACAGGCAGCGCATCCGCCTGGATCTCCACAAACGTTTCGGCGTTGTTGAAAGACTATGCGAAGTGTGACATTTACAACGCTGACGAGACAGGCCTGTTTTACGAGATGCTGCCATCTAAAACCCTCGAAATGAAAGGTCAGCGTTGCCACGGTGGGAAACACAGTAAGAAGCGCGTGACCGTGCTGCTGTATGCCAACGCGGACGGATCCGACAAGCGCCCACCGCTAGTCATTGGGAAGAGTGCAAGGCCCTGTGGCTTTAAAGGCAATAGGAGCCTTCCCGTAAAATATGTCGCCAACAGCCGCTCCTGGATGACGCGGGCCATTTTCTCCGAGTGGGTCACGTCATCTGACTGCGACATTAGGAGGCAGGGCCGGCAGGTGTGCTTATTGCTGGACAATTGCTCCGCCCATCATATTCTGGATGTGGAGCTCACAAATGTGGAGCTGAAGTACTTTCCGCCGAACTGCACTTCGATCATACAGCCACTTGACCAAGGTGTCATTAGAAGTCTGAAGTGCGCCTACCGCCAGCGAGTGATGCAGCGTCTCCTATTGAATGTGGAGACCGGTCGCGACCGTAGTTAGACCTGTACATGGCGCTGCAGATGATGGCTGCTGCGTGGGCTGCAACTGGACGGCCAGTTATCGCGAACTGTTTCATGCACGCTGGCTTCAAGCTCAGAGATCCAGACACCGACTCCGCTGAGGATCCTGCTGACTGCAACGGAGCAGAGCATACGCCAGTAGACGTAACTGCGTCCTGGGTGGCCCTTCAAGGTGCCGGAAGTGTGCCATCCAGTGTCGAGCTGGACGACTTCATCGACGCTGACATCAATGTGATCGCCCGGGAGGAATTGAGCAATGAGGACATCATAAAAAGTGTCCGCGACGACGGGGGGCAGTCGGATGACGACGAAGTGCCAGACCTGCACCCACCGGCCACATCTCGCGTACTGGATGCATTCGATGTCATCAGAAACAGCGTAGCTGTGCATGATGACGACGTCGCGATGCAGCTACTCGCCGAATGCGAAAATCGAGTCATGATGATCCTAGGAAAAGAAAGGAAGCAGTCAACACTGCTTGACATCTGGAAATAAAAGTTTGTTTGTGGTTTACCAGTTCAGGTTAGCCATATTTTTGTGAATTTCACAACAACGAAATTTTCGCTTCTACGAATTTTTTTTCGTGCACCGTCAATTTCGTTGTAGCGGTACTCGACTGTAGCCGGTGCTCTTCGTGCTCGACAGCTTTGCACCGAGTCAAAACTAAACAACTGTTTGCCGCAACTGCCGCGGACAAAACTGTGGCAGATATTGATGCTTCAGGACTTGACGGTTCTGAAGGCACCCGGCTGATGCATGCACTGGTTCAAAACTAGGCTAGCATTGGCTATAACTGCTGCGAATGAAACCAAGGTTGCTATCAACGCAATCATAGATGGCGACTATGCAGTTTTGGAAGCACATGGCCAATGCGTGCTCAGAGTCAAAACGAAACGACTGTTTGATGCAGCTGCTGTGCAAGAAACCACGACCACTATCGATGTGATCATGGATGACATCTATGCAGTTACGAAGGCACGCGGCCGATGAATGTACCGAATCAGAATGAAACGACTACTTGCGGAAACCGCGGCCACTATCGGCACAATCCTGGATGGCAACCTTGCAGTTTTGAAGGCATGTTGTCAAACCGCGCACTGAGTTAGAATAAAATGACTGTTTGCCACAACCGCTGCGAAAGAAACTGCGGCTGCTATCAATAAAATCATGAATGGCGACTACGCAGTTATGAAGGCATTCCGCTAATGCAGTATTATGCGTGGTGGTAAACGCAAGCATAAAAGCTTTAAAGGCACGAATAGGCATGAAGCATTCTAGTGTTACTGTCATTCACTCTTGATTTCCACCGATAACTATGGCGATGCGGACTTCACCGCTTTCTTTCGATTGGACGCTAGCGCAGTTCTTGCTCTCTTGCGGCACAAATTTCGGCACTCCCTGCTCACCGAGCTCCGAGAGTTGTCTGAATTAACCGATGTGCAACCATATACGTCCGAATTAACGAGAGTGTGAATGCAATAAATAATGTATACGGCCTGCTGGGACCAGAGGACGAATCGGATTTTCCGAATTAACGAGAACCAAAATAATGAGGTCTTGCTATAGAAGCATCCCTTCCTTGGCTTCTTTTCTCGAGCTGCTATCTTAAATTCTCAAGATGGTGTTCTGCGTCATTCCTAATCGGTAATGGTGGTGCTTTATCTTTCTTCCAGTTTCAGTATCAAAAAGATCTACTTTTGTAAGCTTTTCATGATGCATTTACTCGTGTATATATGAAATGTAAGATTTTGCACGAAAGTCTCTCTACATCTATGCTATCTGAAACTAGACATTTTTTTTTTTTTTTTACAACTTCAATTCAATTGACCATTAGTTTGGTATTTTCCTGTAGAGTCTCTTCAAACTCTCAGTATTGTTTGTGGTATGAATTCTTTGAGTACCTTTCGAGTCGAATATCAAAACAGAAAACTGAAAGCCAGGGTTGTGCTCTTTGTCAGCGGCCTTTTTCATGATTTTCATTCTTGCATTGTGCAACACTCACAGCGGGCCCTAATGACATTCTCACGCCCTTTGCCATTGCGCATTGATACAGGTGCAGCCAGGTGCGGGTGCCCAGACAGCACGGTTCCCGGCGTTTGCCTCCCCTGCGTCGACGCTGGAGCACGATGCCTCCCTCGCCAAGACTTGCTGCAGTGTTGCACACGCGATGCAGCGGCTCCTTGACAAGCTCTGCCGCTGCCATGGTCAGCTGTCCAAGGCGCCTCATGCACTCAGGTCAGTAAAAACAGGATGGCTGCATTCATTGGGAGTACAGCCGGCGAAGTCTTAGTTCTTGATTCACACCATTTACGAATCATTGCTTCGAAATCTAGGTATGCTATGGGTATCAGCCTTGTGGTGCTTAACTTTTTCGTTACCCTGCCTATTCAAATCGATCACCAGTAAACGATGCTTTAGATTGCCAATTTTGACTTAGTGGAGCTGTTTCTTATAAGGCCATCCAGTAGTTAGTACAGGCACTCCACTTTCAAAGTAAGCATAATCGTAAGCATGCCGCTTACGATTATGCTGCACTAGCATCAAAATTTCGTAATCAAATGACGCCCAGCACGTCACGAATTAAATTCTATTGCTGGCTTTGCCGTCCAACAGTTCTGAAAATGATGCCACTTGTTTACTAGTGAGCTTTGGTTTGGAGTCCAAGTAGTTTTATTCCAGTAAAGTGTATTTCTGAAGGTCCGCCACTTGTCCAACGTGTGGATCCGGCTTTTGCAACCAGTTTCCAAGAGTTTCAGAAATGCTTCTCTCGTAAAATCTCGGAAATGGGCGCTGGCGGTGTCACTGCGCAGTTATTGAAAGTTGCTCCGATGGCATCGTCCTACGCCGCTGTATCGAGAGAAAAGCGTCCTGCTCGTAACTATGCTACACCCGCACTTGAATTTAGTGACGAGGACTGACGTTATGATTCTGAAGATGACTGTAAAGCATCTTCAAGCTCTGACACCGGCAATGTTTTGAGTCAGCATGGGACATCCGTAGCTGTTCACTGGCGAGTTTCCTTTACGGCCTTGAGCAGTCTCCTTCCTTGTGCTTGCTTATCTGCCAATCTTTTTTAATGACCTGAGAGCTCTACTGATTATCTTCAATGTGCATACTTCGCTTGATTATGATGTGCTGCCATCAGCAGTAAAGGAACTTCCGTTCATGCCAAGAAGGCCGCCTGTAGCACATCTCTGCCCAGCAATATGGATCAGCTCAAGACAGCTTACAACAGCGTGGGATTTCTTTCTACTCTTCTTCTCTGCAGAAGTGATAAAGACTACCTGCAAAAATGCAGATTGGTTGGATGCATAATCTTGTGGTTTCCCAGCTACGCTGAAGGCGATCGGTCCTGGAAGAGGTGCATGACTCTAGACGAACTGGTGAAATACGTTCCTTGGACTTCACATCGGACCATCCTCAGAAGATGCCGAAAAGGCAGAATTGCAAAATTTGTTACGAGGACCACAAAGTTGAACAAAAACCATGTTTTGTGGGAAAATTGTGGAGTGCACCTATGCATCACAAAATCCAGGAACTGCTTCACCGCATGGCATGAGCGATGAACTGGTCTTAGTGTCTTTTTTGTATCCGAAGAATGGCGGTGTACAGAGCATTTGTTTTTCTCAGACACTATTCGTGCGTTATTTGTCTTTGAAATGTATATTCTGATTTTTCGATTATATTAATATTTTTTAGGTATCGTGTTTTTTTATTGTTTTTATCAACTGGTAACAAAAACGACGCTTTCTAGAATTTTTATGTTTTACATAAGAATTTTTTTTTTTTGGTGACATGTTTTTGGAAAGAGTATTTCACTATGCACAATATGTTATGCTGCAATGTGTGCAGAAATATTATTTGTAGTGGTAAATAACTGTTTTCCGAGACCTATAAAAAAGTACAATTTTTTTCGCGATAACGAAAGAGTTAAAGGTGTTACTGAAGTGAAAGTATGTCACACTTTTTCTTTGACCTTTTTAGGCAGCTGTAAATACCATAAATGACTGTACGAACTCTCCATTCCTCGAGAGTGCCACAATTAATTGCATCACCTTTTATTTGATTAGTTGAAATGTTTGTAAAATCCAACGCTCCTTTCGACGTGATGCAAGGGACCGCAGTAGTACCCTGCTGATGTGTTTTCTCTGGGACTGCCAGAGAAAAGTGTAGTACAGTGCAGTCCACTTATAACGATATCGAGAAATACGAAAAATATGATCGTTATAACCGATGATCGCTATATCTGGACTGCAGTTATAAAAAAAAAAAAAAAATTTAAACCCGTTTGCGCTCTTTACCTTTGCAGCTCTGAACTCGAATTCGCTACTTGCTCTAAAGAATAGATGACGTATACAGTAGGCCGTGAAAAACAAACTTTATTTCTAGCGCCAATGACCGTGTGAAGGATTAGGCGCGCCGAAATAGTCCGAAATCTGCACTTGCTTTTGCGGCAGCTTCAGCTTCACAACCGCGGTGTGCATGGATTCCAGCTGCTGCGCGAACACTGGCGGCAATCTTTTAGCATGCATAAAATCAATTAAGGAGTCGATCGACGACAGTGCACTTTGCGTGGTCATCGTGGTCGGGGTCAAGGAGCCACCGTCGATCTCGTTGTCACTGTCGCTGATGCCGTCGCCACCGTCGCACAACTTTGCGTCTGTCGAGACAGCACATCTTCGGCGATCGCCTCGTCGGTGACCTCATCGCAGAACGAGGCAGCACTGTCTGCAGTCAAAAACTCCTCCTTCGACACACCACCTGTGTCACCAGTAGGAACGAGCTCCCAGAGCTCGGTTATGTCAGCGACTTCCACCGGGTGGGTCTCAGCGGGTTGGGGAAGTTCGTCCTTACGCACAAAGCCCGCCTTCTTGAAGCAATTGGTGATGAACCACTGGTAAAGCGCCTCTTCAACATCGGCGTACAAAGGGTCTCTAACCCCTTTTCCGCTGATCGGAATGGCCGCTGATAGCTCCTGCCTTCACAATCGCGGGGCTCCTGGTTTTCAAGATGGTTGATATCGTTAACTGGACGAGCTCATACTTCTTCACGAGGGCGCTCACCTTGAAGCCGCATCGAGAGTCCTGCAAAATATCCATCTTCGTGTCAAGCGACACAGCTTTGCGCTTTGTCGGCGCCATCTTCGAACTGGGTTGAACCGTTTGTTGCACGCTGCTTCGGTGGCGTCAGCCTGCTATCGCGAGAGAGACGCGGGACGGGCGCCACCGCGCCGCTTTGCTTGTCGCTTCCTTTTTTCTTTCTCTCTCTTTCGGAGCGACTGTGGCCGACGCGCATGAAGCAGCTAGCGCCATCTTGTGGCGCGCTGCGCCAACGTTGGCTGCGCCTACTCGTGCGCGGGCGGGGCGAGACGCGCTGCGCGGTAATGGCGGCAGATACGAACTTACGGAGGTAAACATCGCCTCGCCTCGACATCGTTCGTTTTAGGGAACTAAGCAACGCAAACGTTACGATTATTCGGCACGGAAAACGCCGTCCAGACTGCAAAATTTTGATCGTTATATCCGATATGCGGTGAATAACCTATCGTTATAAATGGTTTTTTTCCCCATAGACCTAATGCATAAAATGACACTCTCATGTCGACCCATCGTTATAACCGATATATCGTTATATGTGGTATCGTTATAAGTGGACTGCACTGTACTCAGGAAATATATACATTCGAACCCAGCTATATCGAACTTGCAGAAAAACTCCCATCAGTTCGATATAGGGCATAATTCGATACGAGCCTGCTAAAGAACTGGGCGTCATAAAAGCACATACCATTTATAAAATCACTTTATTGGTGAAACTAGTATAGTTTCGCATGAAATAGTCCTGTATTTTCTTCTGCTTGGGAAATTTCGCTGCCTGCGATGCACGCACTTCTCCACATCGTCTAAAGAGTCGGAGCAGCTGAGGCTGCAACCTTCCGCATTCGCGCAGAAGCACTGGACTAGTGCGAGCGCACCAGTCACCTCGGAGGGTGTAGGCTAAGGACCGTCGTCGCTTTCCTCATTGTATCCACTTTCAGTTGTGCTGAGTACGATGTCGGCAATGTAGTCTTTGTTTTCGGGCTCTCCCGTGGTCGCAACACCATCATTTGCACTCATAAACTTGTCCACCGTTGATTCGTCAACGGCTTCAGGAAATTCTGACAGCTCGCTCGAAACTTCGGCGACCCTGGCAACAGCTTCGTCCCACCAAAGTGTAACATTAGTCGCGGACACCCTATGAAACACTGCTGATGAGGCCTAATGGCCTAGGCCAGTGGTTCTCAAAAGGGGGTCTGTCGCAGCCAGTTGTGGGGCTCTGTGAAACCCACGACTCCCCCTGCAGCAGCAAAGAAAGCCCTATAAAAAGACAAAGGGGGGGGGGTGGAAGCACCCCAGACCATAGGCCGAATGTACAAGAAGCCTCACATCACAAAACACCCCCAAAGACTACAAATTTAGTGCCTTTTAGAGAACTGAGAAGAAGGTGAAACTTTGAGAGTTGTTTTCTCAAAACAGTATTTTTTGCCTTATTGCTCAGTTTCTGGAGTTGATTTCTTTGTTACCGTGAAGCATATTGTTACTCCGTTTCTTTTGTCACATTCTTTGGGCTACAGTGCAGGTTGTGACATTATCGCTTTCTTATCTTGACTCTGTAAGTTTACGATATGGCAGTTCATCTACCCTGAAAGTGTGCTTCATGTGAAGGTTACATAAACAATGACACTTCCAAAAATTTGTGTTGCGAAAAAAAAAAATGCAAGAATGTCACCTCCGGCATGCATTTGGCTATGCAGTCAATACTTAACAAGCTTAACAAGTTTTTTAAGTTCCCCAGGCTCTCTAGAAAGTTTTGCAGGGAGAAAAATTCTGCTCAATAAAATTGAACAAAATCTTCTCAAGATATTGCTCTGAAACTTTTATGGAAGCATCAGGGAGACACATTAAACATTTGTGCCAATTTTCATCAAAATCCATGAAGAAATAAGGAAGTTGGTCTTCAAAGCCATGTCCCACCTTAATTGGTGGTGGGGAGGGGCACTGGCCACCCCACCATTATAGTTTTCTCACAGCAGCCCTGCCATCCCCCTGTATTGATTTTTTGCATGCAGCCATGTTAGAACAATTATCGGTTATAACAACAGAATTTTCGTGGCACTTGAATAGTATAGGTTGTTTCAACTGTATAAGACAGAAAAAAAAAAGTTACTTTTCTATGTCTACTCAATTCTTTGAGAAAAGAATTTTGGCGTTACCCTTCATAACGACGCAGGCGGTCGGTAGGTTTCGCTTTTGCTCGACTCTGTGCTGCCCGTGTTTTCACGTTTCAGCAGTTTTGTTATCGCTTAGGGCAGCACTGATTTTGCTGGCTCATAAAACATGCACACTACAATCAGCCAAGACTGAGGCCCATCACAATAAGTGTTAGAAGATGGTGTTTATGTTTCAGCATGTGCTTCTCTTCCTCTTTTGCACTGTCAGCTATGACTTGGCGCGGTTTCTGGCTGAACTTTTTAATTTTTTTGAAGAAACAGTTGTGCTTGCTGTTGGGTGCCATTTTTACTCCCTGACGGCTGTGAAGGACGGTGATGGCATATGCAACGTCAAGACTCCCCACTCGGGGGAGGCCAATTTGAAT
Source organism: Dermacentor andersoni (assembly GCF_023375885.2). Lineage (NCBI taxonomy): Eukaryota > Metazoa > Arthropoda > Arachnida > Ixodida > Ixodidae > Dermacentor > Dermacentor andersoni. The sequence continues at coordinate 102,263,835 of NC_092822.1, forward strand.
TGTGTTACAGCTATGTGGTACCTTCAGGCGCAATTTTCTCTTAAGATAAGCCTCTCCTTACCACAAGACAAGGGCTGCGAGGTTTCTCAAATGGTATTTTAACAATCCATGCACATTTAATGTTTTCCTTTACATGTAGTGTCCCTTAAGGGAACATACACTATGTCCTGTTACAGCAGCCCCTTTCAACTTTTAGTATGCTTGATCACGCAACACCACTGTATAACGATGAAACTGACTTTTGGAACTGGCATTATGCAATGGTTCTTAGACCCTTGCTGTACTTTCCGCACTTCGAAGGCATCGGCGAGGGTGACAAAAGTGGAGTTGGCTCTATTTTTGACAGCGACAAATACTTTCAATGAAAAACGCGGCACCGAACAGCAAGAAGCTTGGTAGCGAACGTTGAAGAAGCTGGGTGTCACGTTGAAGAGTGCACAGCCTAGCACTAAACACCATTTGGCAAAACACAAATGACTATGGCCGCCTGCAGACTGCCGTACAAATGTGCTGGTGGTAGGCTGCGTGTGCAGTGATTGCTTCGATTAATGCTGTTTCACACCTGCAGTCATGGAAAAAATGCCTGAAAAATTGGACGGTGAAAGGTTTCAGCATCCAAAATTTCGGGCGTCCTTATACGTTGGGTCTATAGAGTACATGGCAGCGCTGTGAAGGCGCCCAAATTATCGGCACGTCCTAAAATCAGGCATCTGAAAAATCCTTCTAATCTATTGTGAACATGCTGCTAGTCGCGAGAATGTGCTGTTAAATTAGGTTTAGCTTCTAAAGGATTTACAGTTGTCGACCGATAACTTGGACTCAATGAGAACTGCATAAAAATGTTAAATATTTTGTTCGACAGAAAGTGAGTGGCTCATTCTACAAGTGGCCAAAAATGTGTGTTGTGTTCATGGTAGGGGTGTGCGAATATTCTAAAAGTTCAAATATTATCAAATATTATATCTTCAATATTCATATTAAATTTGGAAAATAGATATTCGAAAATGTTTGAATATTCGGTTGGATACGAATGTTCGAATCAAATCGAATATATTGATAGCTGTGCGGGAGAAAATGTGGTTCTTAGCATTTGTTTCTATTCAATCTAAGAATACTGGGGCGATATTGTGCTCAATTTTGTGACGATTTCGTACTGCTAGCGAAGTTTTGCCTGTAAGGACACTTAGCTACAAAACGTCTAAACCATGTGGTAAAGCCAGCCTCTCAGTAGCAAGAGCCACGAGTTTGCGGACAGCTAGGGTGCACTTTTTTTTTTTGCAATGACATCTCCAATTCTAAGCTTAGTTCTTGACAGCAAGTGCCATGAGTGACAACTGGCACAGGGTCAAATGCCTTCGAGTAAACAGGCATTTGATGAGGTAAAATAAGGCACAAGCTTGCGAGGGCAGCTAGTAAGAATTACTGAATTTTTCAAGTTAACATGAGCCAAATGCACAATGTTTTAGTATAATGGCTAACTAGTCTAGTTTTTTAACGTTGACAATGAAGCTGCAATGTTCCAACATCACAAATTAGTCCAACTTGCGAATAAATGCATGTGCATATTATTATTCGATATTCGGTTTGATATTTGAAGCTACATATTCGTATGAGAAAATTTTGATATTTGCACACTCCTAATTATCAGATGATCACTATCAGGTAGGCTGGGGCAAATATCAATCTTTTGGTTCGAAGTGAAGTCGAAACGAATATTACTTAGTGTGGAATAATTTCAATGTGAATATTCTGATTAATTGTGGGATTTGTGTAAAGTTCTGACATATGAGCCAGATATCCCAAAAAATAAATTGGTTCTTTAGGTTCTTTCCTTGCAAAGAAATGGAAACGGGCTGAACTTTCGAGTCCGTTTATTTTTAAGGTGTCTTTATATTCACATATTTTTATCCAAAAACACAAGTTCATTTCTTACAACTCCAGCTGCACAGAAAACTTTTTTTACAGGCTCTTGCTCACGGTTAAGCTTCTTTCTACTTAAAATTTTGTGGATGTTGAGGCCGTGAGAGCGTTTTGTGTTTGCCTGTCATGCACCATTCGGATGCTCTAAACAGCAACCCTGACTATGTGACACCGGCAGTTCGTGCTGTATTGCACAAATTCAACTTGATACTTTGTCTACCTGCAAGCTAATCTCATTCCATTCTGCAAGTGCTTAGATGAAAGAAGTTTTTTAATTTAACTGTGAAATCTGGGTGCGTTTAGAGCACTGCTCGGAAGCCATTCCAATGTATGCCATCAACACTTTTCCTTGCTGCAGTTGTGTTCTAGAAGAGCAGACTGAGAAGCAGCTGGCGAAGTTGAACCAAGCGAAGACCATCAACAACCTGCTTGACCAACAGCTCAGGATACTCTCAGTCAGGTGAGACTGCATCAGGTACCGCAACCTCTGATGACCGAACAGTTGTGGAGGGTGCCAACGAACGCTTTGCCAATACACGAGGTGCTGTCAGCCTGTTAGGTCTGTGCATATTAGCAATAAAAATAAGGTTGGAGTGTTACTCGTAATGTGAAGCGCTTATACGATGGCTCCCACAATAGTATGTGCTGTAAGATTTGCATTGTTTTGTACAATATTACTACTTCTTGTTGGAATAGTTGGTTAATAATTTATTGCAGTGGAAAAAGACAAAGTAACAAAGGAAACAATCAGACAGGAAAGAATGTCGCTTGACAGAAAAAAAAATCGGTCATTTCCTTCATTATTTTGTCTTTTTCGAATGCAAGAAGTTTTGTAAAGTATTTGTTCAGGAAAAGAGTTCCAGATGTGCATGAACAGCACTCTTCTGAGAAAAAGAATTGCGTTCACGCTAATGTGACAAGCATATCGTATCAACTTTTAATTGTATCGCATTTAATGCAAACGAGGTAATTCACTCGAAAGGTTGTACTGAATTAAATGTGCCAAGCAGGGGTAAACGGAAGCGTATCGTATTGGGGAATTATGGGAACGCATTCACTGGAGGATGACATCTGGCTAAGCAGCATGCTCCCAGTATTCAGATTTGTTTGTTATAACCAGCATTGCAGCATGGGAACATATTTAGTAAGCAGTTCATTTTACCATAGAACACATACAAAAGTTGACGGTGCATCGTCTGGTCATTCATATATTGAGTATTGCTCTAACTGGTATTGCTGTGAGTGAGTTCTACTGTACGCATACTCAATTACTGATATATAATTTGCTGTTAATGGGGACCTTCGTTGCAACCCTGCATGATCTGAAGAGCAGATTCCCTGGTTGTAATTTTAGCAGCTTTCACATGACCCTATGCAGAGTCATGCAAGAGAGATTTTGCATGTGAGAATCAAAAATGCCCCTGGCCATCGTCACTGCAACATCAATTAGTCACGCACATGCTATAGAGTATGGTCTTCCTTACACTCCTTTGTTCTGCAAGTTTTTTTTTGCTTGGTCGCTTGAAGCACGGCAAAGATGCAAAAGCTTGTTGCTAGTCAAAATGGCATAAGTGGCTTTATGTTGCGGTGTATGCAGAAGGAAAGCCACTCTATTAAAGATAATGAAAGTAGCACATTTTTATCCTGACTGCCACATTGATGTGTGTAAAGTAAGGTTGGGCAAATATTCAATATTTTCTGATACTCTATCGAATGTTATGCTAGTTGGTATTTGCCTTGGGTCTAATTTCAGTATTCGAAGCAAACTAATATCAATTTGAAAACATAAACCGGCAGTTTGGGTTTTAGCAAGCAAGTCACATAGCTATTGACACAGCTCATAGCCAAAACAAGCTACCATCTTTACTCGCATAATGATTGCATTTTTTTTTTGTCAGAAAAATTGACGCAAATTCAGGGGTCCGATCATTACGCGGGTTAAATTTCCTGCAAAAAGAAAAAAAGATTTTTTTTTCGCCCCATGTTTGCTGCGAAATGCGGGTGCGGGACACCAAAACAAAAATGCTGGCCGGCGGAGTAAGCCGAACGCTCCAAATGCGATTTTTTTTCTCTCATGAGTACATTACATGCGTTGAAACAGTTTCTTCCATATTAGTAATGGATAATATCGGCAAATTTGCGGCAATAACGTAGCCATGTCCACTTTGAGGCGACAGAAACAGATGGGCGCGCTTAGCTGCCAGTGACATAGGAACACAAGGCGGGCATGCTGCAGAAACTGCAGCATTTGTCTTCACTACTATCCTGATACGGCAGGTTTCCGCTAAGGGTGGGTGAATGTCTTAGCTATGTTACAAGCATTGGCGTATGAATGGGGTACACTTTTAACGTATCAGTGCAAACGTGGCTGCTATCATTGCTGCTCGCGATTTGTTGCGTGCCCACGAATGCAGACGAGAAGAATCGAAAGGCGCCCTTTATGTTGTTGACCAAAACCTTTATGAAGCCTACAAATAATAAAGCCAAGGCAAGTTCGGTTGTGGCTTTTTTTTTTTTTTTTTTTGTCATGGAAGTGCATAAAGTGATGAAAGGAATGAAATGGGGCATCTGCTTAAGAATGTTTGGTTCGTGCAGACCGCTTGGTTTGTCTTGAAGAGTCGTTCGCGTAGCATTCGACAGATGGTAAACGCGATCATTATTAGCTAGACTTGGCACACGACATATCGCTGCGGCAAGTTTGGGGTGCGATCATTACACGGGAAATAATATAAATCGAATTGTGACGACGAAATTCAGGGGTGCGATCATTACGCGAGTGCGATCATTATGCGAGTAAATACGGTACATCATTTTATCCAATAATTCATTACATCCACATATGTTTATCGAGGTTTGATTGTATGAGACGCTTTAAGCGATCAAAGATGGCTGCGGGGTTCTCACTTGTCCCTCTAATTCTTTTTTTCCTCCACCATGCTTGCAGCCACTGCAACCTCTGTGACTTAGCAGAGCTGGTCCAACCACAGATGCAGTCCAACGAGCTGCAGCGGCTGGCGCGGACTCTCACTGACAAGCAGGAGAGCCACGCTGCTGTGAGTGACTTTCATCATAGCGGAACCCATCAATAATGCGGAGTTGAATCTTTGCCTTCCCTATTGTCTTGTACGCCTTGTTTGCGCTACACATCACAGTCTGCTGCCATGCTTTTCAGAAGCCTTTCTTGCGCCAACAAATTCAAAACTTGCAGGGGTGGCCACTGGCCCTAATTTAGTTGCTGTAATCCAGAGTATGACTGAATCCTGACGAGTCGGGGCGGAACGTCAGGAAAAGAAGACCAAGGACCGACCACAACAGATTTGGTAAAGTTGCTAGCTCTAGCACTGGCTCTTTGCGAACAAGGCTCCCGTGTGGCAGCCAAAGCATTGACTTTACTGAATATCAAATTTAGCTGCTGCATCAGAGGCGGACAGTTTGGCAGGGAATCAATCGCAACATTATCTCTAAGCTGTCTTCAAGATGAAGAGCATGAAAAAGTGTGTGCAGATGTGACACTTGAAAAGGACGCTTGAAGGACACTTGGAATAACTTTTGCCTCAGCTGGCATAGTTTTTTGCTAGATTTACTAGCCATACGAGCTTCAAGTACATGATTGAAGTGGCCGAAAACTCCATTAAATTGAAATTGTCACAAAGTTACTTCGTTAGATCAAGAAATATAAACACTGTTTTCAATGCAACTGAAATTTGGAAATGAAAAAATAGTTACGTCGCAAATTTCGTTAAATCGAGGTTCATTATGTCGAGGTTTGACTGTATTTGTTTCTGTCATGCTTTAGCACTGCTTCTTTCTGTGTGCATGTGGGTGTGTCTGACATGCTTTGACTATCCAAGCAAGAAGTCCCTGCATGTAAATAAAGTTACCTGATAGATTGTAATCTCTTGTTGCACTTCGACAAACACATGCAAAAAAATAATAATGAAAATATTAAAAAATAAAAGTTCACGCTCTTGTGAAATGTGCTTCTTGCAGATCACGGAGCAGGTGTCGAAGTTGACGGCAGACGTAGCTCACCTAGAGCAGCGGATCCTCAAAGGGCGTTCCCTACGGCAACAGTGGGAGTCGCTGTGTGCCGACGTGCCAAATCTCGAAGGATGGTTGGTACCTGCTACTCTTTGCACTGGCGCATAATTTCAGAGTTGGTGAAACTCTACCGTGCACTTCTCATGCGTAAAAGAATCGCACATGGCAGTTTCAAAGGTTGGGAAATGTTTGTAAGATACAGTCCATTCCAGATATATCACACCTGGACATATTGAATTAGTCTATATCGAGCAGTCATGACATCTCCTTGCAAATCCTTTGCCTAAGTACAGTACTGTATTGGGTGTCTGAAAAGTAACTGTGCAGTGAGAAAATAAACAAGAAAATATAATGCTAATTGCAAATGACATTGTAGTTTGACATGCGATATGATAGTGCAAGACCTGTAGTTTGTCTGATAATGCATGCGGAGTGCACTCTAGGACAAGTGTACGAGAGCAATCCTCATACACTGCAGGAGCCATTACCCAGCACGCTGCACAGATAACTCGAGCAATCCTCCACCGAGTGTTTATAAAGTCAGGCTAAAGTAATAGATCAATGCTTGAATACGTCTTAAGGCATCAATGTTATTGACTACCGAACTTTAGCAATTCAGAAGTTAAGGTAAACGAACGACACGATTTGGGACTACACCGGTACAAGTACTAGTCTGATGACGTAGTGACTCCTCATTATAACTCTGTCACCTGTACTCAATGACTCAGAGTAAAAAGATTATAGCATTGCAGAAAGAATATCTTTTTGAGGTTACCCTCGGCAACTACGCGAGTGGTTCGAAGATTTCATTCTCGCTCTGCTTTGCACCACCCATGCTTTCGTGTTTCAGCAGTTTCATTATTGTGTTGTGCTCCCCTGGTTTTGCTGGCTCACGAAACTTGCACAAACTGCATGTAGCAGAGAATGAGGCCCATTGCAATAAATGTCAAAGATCAGGCTTATGATTCAGCGCGTGCTTTCTCATCCTCATTCGTAATTGTTGCCTCGGTCTTAGCTCGGTTTCTGGCCGCACTTTTGCGTTTTGCAGAAGAAACCGTAACACTGACTGTCAGCTGCCGTTGTACTCGCTGACAGCAGTAAACTGCGGTGATGGTGTATGCAAAATCATGACTCTCTGTTTGGGGGCGGGCAATTTCAATTACGCTAGAGGTATGCGGACCCCTTCAGACAGAATTTTCTCTTGAACTAAGTCTTTTCTTGGCACGAAACAAGCGCTGTGAAGTTTCGTGAAGGATATTTTAACAGTCCACATCGACTTAATATTTGCCTGTAGTGTTTGTCTAACCCAGCACACAAGCTCTTTCGCATGTGGCGTTGTTGATTTTATTTTTCTGTTTACTATTCAATCTAGCTCTGAAACTGCCACGACATATGTCCAGAAGATCCGTGAGAGCTGGCAAGCCCTTGCTAAAGACAAGGCACAAAGAGGCAAGTTTGGTTCTGTGTCTTTCTTTCTCTCTCTTCATGAAAATTATGTGCACGTGGCATGGTCTTCTTGCTCGGCCATCGTGTGGAAGTACCTTTACTCGGTTTTGTGCAATAATTACTAGGGAGAAATCTGGCACTTGTGTCTATGGGAGCTGCAAGCATGCTGCACGGAATTTCAGCCAACATGAAAATGATGGGCTGTACATGGATTTGCCTTTGACTTTGTCTTTTGTTATGATATAGTACTTATGGGGGCACTCCAAGGAAATTTTCACCTGATTTCAGACATGTTAGCCCTGCACTTGTTAATTTGAACGATCCCCTGAGCGTGCCGAGCACAGCTTCCTTCAAGTGGCACGACCAAAAGAGTAAGAGTGGTGCCATTGCACAACCAAAACAAAACAGTGTAATGCGAGTCGCCATAGTCGTCAGTAGAAACCGTGCAGGAACCAGGAACCTTTTGAGTTTTTTTATTCTTGCATTTACTTCCACTCGTGACACTGCTTTGACTGCGTGCCTTCAGTACTGTGTGGTTGCCATTCATGATCATGTCATTAGCGACCACTGATATAGTTGCAGCACTTGCGGCAAGCAGTGCTTTGATTTTGACTAAGTGCAAGGCTCATGCGATGCCACAAATACGACAGAAGCCGTTGAGGAGGAACAGCGATTGCTGCGATCCACGACTGGCATCGAATCCACCAGCTGTATTAACAGCTTTGCTCTATAGACCAAGCGTGCACCGCCGCTCACCCTCGCCATGCCCCCATTATTTGTCACCTATAATCAAACGGCAAACTGACGGCCGCAGCTCCGGAGGCATGAGCTGCGTTGTCGTCGACCTGTTAAGTCCTTGCTTGTAGACCGCCAATGTTGTTGAAGTTTTTGTTGAAGGTGTTCAAACTCTTGTGCTCGTAGATAACAGTGCCACTATATCTGTAATTAGAAACATTGTCGTTCTCTTCGTAAAGTGACAACGCCACCTACAGCGTTTTCCCTCAGTACTGCAAGCGCACAGTGAATTCATCCAGTTGCAGCCTGCATGGCTAAAGTCGTCATTGGAGACGTACTGTACAACATGGAGTTTGTTGTGTTAACTTCGTGTTCACATGATGTAATTCTTGGGTGGGATTTCTTATCGCACCATCACACCGTTATAGACTACGCTCGCGCTGAGGTGGACCTGTCCTTGTTTGGTGATGCACCTTCTGGGCATGGGCCTGTGCCTGGTGTCAACAAGCTTGTCATGGCTACCCTTCCCCTACACTACCCTTCCCTCTCTCAGTGCCGTCTTCGTTCCTGTTTACTGTGCTGCCTTTCTGAAACTACACTTCTGTTCACACCGTCTGACGTGTTCAGTCGCCGCCACCATGCGTCGCTGCCATTTGCTGTCCTAGCACTTCACCAGGATGCCTCCGGAATGCTTATTTCCAACACTAACCTCATGCCCTCTCACGTTAGGCCGTAATGAGACACTTTACCACGTTCAGTCAGTTGTCAATGATGTTATCATGCCTATTGATTCCTCCAAGCCAATTCCGAAGCCTAAGCTGAACGCGTTGACACCACATCTTGCATCTGGTGTCATGTCGCCTTTAGTCGCTAGGATGGCTTCCCTTCACCTCCAGGGTACTGTAGTGGAGATTAAGCATCGCGTGCAGCAGTGGGACACTGTCCGGGCGGTAGGTGCAAGCACAGAACGCGAGCTGTTGACGCCGGCTGAGACTGTCTTCGCTGTGCCCGTCGTGCAGTCCTTCTGCCTGCCATCCAACCTTAATAAACCCCCTTTCACTTGTATACATTTTTAATTGGGCTCTGAAATTTGAAATTCCTCAAAATAAATGTTCTGAAATTTGAAAACACGCACTCTCGTTCATACTCGCTTCGCTTATCGTAAAAACCAGACCGCTTATACTTGTGCCCACTCCCCCTCACCGGCACTCGCCTACATAATCATTCACGTCCACTCTCAGTTTCTGCCACTCGCCGGTGTTCATGTTCAAGTCCACTTAAACTCACAGTCACTGACTTTCGTTCGTGCTCATGTTAACTGGCACTCACTCCTGATCAGCTTCATGCCCACTCAAGTTCGTCGGCACTCACTTAATGTTACTCCTCCTCGCTCACTAACACTGTAGCTCATGCCTGTCAAGTGAGCATGGAGCAAGTATGTGCCAGTATGCTTATGAGTGAGCATGCCAACCTATGCTTAGATTTACATACTTAGATTTACGAAAGAACTCCAGGTGGTCAAATTTCCCCACACACACTTTTGGCAGAACCTCTCGTAGCTTGTGCATTACTTTGGCACATTAAACTCCGTAATTTTTGGCAACGAGCATTGCTGTCACGTGGAGACTTTTGTGAACTCTTCTTAGCTGTGCTGTGCCGTCAACTTTATTTTCTGCAGCTTCTTCCTCCTTTATTTTAACTGGTGTATTCTTGTTGCTTTCAGAGTTGTCATTCCATGAGAAGCAGTTCCACATCTTGGAAAAGTAAGTGCGAGTTTGTCACTTCTGGACTCTGATTTTCTATATGCTATGATGTGGAGGAGATTGTCATTCAAATGGAGAAATAATTTATTCTGCAGATGAATCGCTGTTCTTCATCTGTCTTGGGTGAGCAAGCGGGAGTAAGAAATGCTGATGGCCATGTTATGACTAGCACACATGCATGCGGACAAGCACAAACACTCAGCTGCACACACTCTCGGCTTCGAATGACAAAATGCTAAGCAAGTTAGTAAGTGTTCATGGCTGGAAAAAGCAGGCATAGTTCTAAACAAGGGCGCCAGAGGCATTTTCAAACCTTCCATCTTTAGAATATGAAAAAATATGGCAGTGAATACCAAGAAATACAAACCTTTTTGAAACATACACAAAATTGTTTGTTTACTCGAGTTGTTGTTTGTTCAATAAAGTTTTGCGGAGTTTGTTCTACAGGGTTGCTGTGATCAGGCATTCTGCTCTGTAGTCACAGCAAGTTTGATCTGTGCCACAGACAAACAGAAATGCCAGTGACATTCATGCAATATTCACATCCTAGCAGTCAAAGTTTTGCTTGCTGTTGCACCTTGGTTCTATAAATTGGTGTTGCTGCCGCTGTCAAGTCTCAATTATTAATCGGTCTGAAAAAATCAGTTGGAAGCTGTATTTGTACTCTCTTGGAATCTGTTTTCCCCCGAACTAGACACAAATGAAAAATCATATAATTATCGGTGTCAATATGAGTACCGTAAGCAAGCTCCAAAAGTTCTACAGCTTGCGATAAAATCGTAAAAGGTGGCAGGTGTGCATTTGTGTTGTTCTTTTCCTTCCTCTTGTGCTCGTGCTTTGCAGATCTGCCTTTTCATGTAATGACTCCAGTCATGGTCAGCCATTTTTGCTATCACTCTCTCTGTTGTCATGGAGAACTGCTTCAAAATTTATAGGGTGGTGTTACTACCTGTCCTTCACTCTGACAGCATTTTAATGCACTAGCACTAGAAGCGTCAGTCAAAAAGAGAAAACGTGTACATCTGTTAAGTGCAGAAAGCTGTTCACGTGTTAACCCTTTCAGGGTCAATTCTTTTCGCCATATGTGACCATATGTGATGAATTCGGATTTCACAGGACTGAAGAGAATGTCTGAATCAGCCGAATTTCAAATTATTGAGGGTATCAAGAAAATAGTAAACAAATGCCTTCCACGTACAACACACCTTTATTTACTGAGTGAATCAGCGAATCCTGTTTCTATTTTGCATAAAAGCAGTGCAAAAGCTGCAATTTTCATCATCTCATGACTGATTAGCGCTTGCAGTGGTGAAGGACTCTCGACTTCCTTCGCAGTGCAGCCGCGGCGCGCATCTTCATCTGATACACTCATTTCACTACCGCATGCTCAACCCGATTATTTTTTTTGCCAGTGAGTTGGTCGCCAACAGATCGTCGGTCCATTACGATGTAGCTGGTGTGCTCTTCATCCTCGATCCTCGACAGCTTTGCATTGAGTCAAAACGAAACTACTGTATGCCGCATTTGCTGTGGACCCACTGCAGCTGATATTTACACAACCATGGATGGCTACCTTGCGGTTCTGAAGGCACACGGTCGACGCACACACCGAATCGAAACGAAACTACCATTTGCTGCAGCAACAGCGGATGGAATCGTGATCACTATTGACGCGATCATGGATGGTGACTACGCAGTTATGAAGGCACCCGGCCGACATGGTGTTAAGTGCAGCGGTAAATGCAAGAATAAAGGCTTTAGACACAAATAGGGACCAAGCATTCTGGCGTTGCTGTCATTCATGTATGATTTCCACTTATGATTATGGTGAAGTGGACTTTGCGGCTTCGTTCAGGTTGGATGCTGTTCTTGCTCTTCAGCGTCGCGCAGTTTCAGCATTCCATGCTCACTGTAATAACCGATGTGCAGCCAAGTACATCCTAATTGATGAGAATTAAGGTAAATTACCGTATTTACCCGCGTATAACCCGCCCCTGCGTATAACCCGCACCCCTAACTTTGAACTCGGCGGAAAAAAAAAAAAAAAAACTCGCGTATAACCCGCACGTTTACCTGAAAAAAAAAAATGAGCGCTAGAAAGATGCAACTCACACTCAGTGATCATTTCGTTTTCAGAACATTTATTCAAACGACCGCCACCACGTCACTGGTTATCCGATTCTTAATCGTCGCCGCTCTCACTACTGCCATCCGAGGCTTCATCGCCACTCTCAAAGACGTAGTCGTCCTCGGAACCATCCAAACTATTACTGATCGCACATTTTTTAAAGCTTTTCCGCACCAAATCGGCCGGTATCGCTTTCCACGCATCCACGATCCACTGGCACAGCAATGGAATATCAGGCCTTCGCACGCGTCCCGTCGGTGTGAGGGCGTAAATGCCGTCGGCCATCCACTGGGCATACAGCCGCTTCACGTGTGCCTTGAACGGCTTGTTCAGGCACACGTCGAGTGGCTGTAGCATGGACGTCATGCCGCCAGGTATTATGACGAGGTCGGTGCTGGTCTCGGCAAGGCGAGCCTTCACCGCATCAGTGCAGTGGCCTCTGAAGGAATCTAGTACGAGCATCGACCGGCGTGCCAGCAAGGCACCTGGTCTTCGTTCCCAGATTACTCGAAGCCAGTCACCGACTAGGCCACTGTTCATCCACGAATTTTCTTCCGCACGCACAACGATTCCTGGGGGCAGTGGAATGCTAGGTAGCGTCTTGCGTTTGAAAATGACATACGGGCGCAGTTTCGTGCCGTCAGCCAAAGCGCATAGCATGACTGTGCAGCGCAGCTTGGCATTTCCGCCGGTCAGCACGCTGACTGATTTGGAGCCCTTTTTTTCCATGGTCGTGTCCATCGGCATCTCAAAGTACACAGGTGTTTGATCAGCATTTCCCACCTGAGACAGCAAATAGCTGTGCTCCTTCCGAAGTGCGATCACATATCGTTGAAAGTTCAACAACTTTTTCTCGTAGGCTTCAGGAAGCCGCTGGCACATGGTTGTTCGCCGCCGCATAGAAAATCCATGTCTTCGCATGAAGCGCTGAAGCCATCCACGGCTTGCACGAAACTCACGTGGAATGTTCAATTCCCGGGCCAACTTCAGGGCTTCCATTTGCGCCATCTCAGTCGAAACAGCGTGGCCACGACTTCTCTGCTCCTCAATGAACTTCGCAAGCTGCGTCTCGAGGTGGGGGTACGCGCCAGTCTTCGGACCCCGAAACGCTCGCCTGTCCCGGTTCGTTGCTTCGAGACTCTCTTTTTTCTTCCTCCAGTCGCGAATGCACGACTCGTCGACGTCATGCTGTCTTGCAGCAGCTCTGTTGCCGATTTCTTCGGCAGCGGCTATAATCTTTAGCTTCTCTTTCGCTGTGAAACACTGCCGTCGAGTCGCACTCATGATGCCAAAACAAAGCAGGCAAACAGTGCAAACTGGGGTAAGTACACTAAACAGCGCCTAACGCGAGGCTCAACAATGCTGGCCTTTCGTTGGCCCTTCATCGGCTTGACAAGCGTCGATGACGATGGGGATGGCGGACTACACGGGGAGGCCGCCGCACATTGCGGTGAAGCCGACCCCCCCCCCCCCTCCCAAGGAAAAAATTCGCAGATAACCCGCACCCCCACTTTTTAAACGCGTTTTTTCACATTTTGGTGCGGGTTATACGCGAATAAATACGGTATACTATTTTGGAAATACTTTGTTGCCAAAAGATCTTCGATGTGCTCAGTAGAAGCAGATTTATTAGCAATTAAACATACTGTTTGTGGTGCTTCCGCTCCTTCAATGATTTGCACTGCGAAGGGTGTATACGGCGGAGAGTGGGTGTGCCCACAACGCTCCGTTCCAGCTATGGGACGTCACCGTGGCGCGCAGTTCAAATTTGATTTTGGATGTTCACGCAGGCACCACTATTTCCGATTTTGGCGCCTACGACACACCAAACGTGATTGTCTTCAGCGAGCCGCAGTGTGCTCAGCCACTGGGCTCGTTTCGGCACCCCGTGGCAATCGCGGTACCTACGCTACGTAGCAGACGGCAGCTACGTGCAACTGTATATTGTGCATGCGCAGCGTTTGCTCTGTGCACGACGGGGCTAGATTGCGTGCTCACACTCATATGCGCATGTTTGGCTTTGCTGCATGGTGCGGACTGGATTTGTCCTGCACCAGCTTGACTGATGGAGGGTAGCTACATCCAACTTGTGTATTTTGAAGCGCTATCAGTAACTCATCAGGAAGCGAAGTTTGCTAAGGCATCCAACCAGGAGCAGCCAGGGGTGAGCGCACGCTGGCAAGGGTGTGTGTGATGTGACCTCAAGTTTCGCGTGGTTCGAGGCTAGTAGAGCGTTCAAAACTAGTTGAAATTGGCAAGAACCGATGACTACGACACCGATAAGCGGGGTGGTTAAAGTTAAATTCCTGCATGGGTGGCTGCGGCCGAGCGCAAGCAGAAGATAGTCGCTTTTTCTGGAGTACGTAATTATTATTGAAATTCGAAAGAAGATTTTTGCTTACTTCAGCCTGTTTATTAAACTGTGTCAATAATTGTACACAGTAACAGTAGGAAGAAGCACACTGATCCAAACGCCCTTCTTGATTGACCTCGGCTATTGGCCAATAGTAGCCACATATGGGAATCTGCTATATTACGAAATTTAGCGTCCAGAAAAAGGTGAGGAGCAGGCTTCTGTTGAAGTCACAGAGTTTGAGAAAAAGGCGACTTCAAGTTCTGCTTGCGATCTCCACATGTTGTGCAAGACTGTGAAATTTGGCTAAGGTGTTCACAGCAGCATACGCTATCCGCAAACTATTTTTTTTTTCACCAAGCCCGAGCGGTGGTTCACGGCCCCTTCAATGTATACGCCTGCTGGGACTCGAGCACGAGTGCAAGTTATCAGTTTTCCTTACAAAGGATGAATTAAGACTGTTTTACTGCTTGTTTATTTGTGCACTCAGGAACAAGATTCGACAGACATGCCAGAAGTTGCTGTCATTGCTGCAAGAACGTTGCCTGCAGGCTTGTCACAAGATGGCGCAGGCATTGGAGACGTGGGCCAAGTGAGTGCACATTGTAGGCATGTTACGGTGCTTTATTAAAAGATACACGAAGAGCAAAGTAATCGCATTTTTTCATGCAATTCTGATTTTTCAACTCTGTGTGCTCTTCAACAAATTAAAGCCAACACATGTTAAATCCGCCTTTTAGGTACTTCAGATATTGTTAGAGTGTATGTGATTTGAGTAAAATTGTACCCGAAACAAAATTATAGGCTATCGTGCAAACAAATATATGCACCTAAGGTATTTAGTATCATGCCAGAGTAAAATGTGAGAACACCTCTAGCAATTATTTGCTGAATTTGAGTTGGCAAGGTGCGATTGCAGCAGGTGCTGGACGAGCAGCCCTGCAACTAAATGTCTGCGAGTTAGTCATGGAAGGTTCACTTACACTGTCTATTGCATGAAGGTAAATGTGCATTCTAGTTTATTTTTCTTCGTCGAACTTGCAGCTCGCCACACACTCGTCCCTTCGGTGTAAAGAATGCCAGTCCTCTCGAAACATTGCCGTGTACGAGCACTGGATGCTGATCGGACCCGGAACACTCATAAGGACTGTTGAAAGCGTAGCTGACAGTCAATTCAAATGCATCAAACTCAGAGCCAAAAAAAAATGCATGAATGGTGTTGGCTTTACTCCTTGGAAGTGCCACCGTTCTGAGTGTTGGTGCCACCACGATTGGAATAGTGGCTCTTCCGACAAGTGTCAACACTCCTGAGAGCACTGTGTACACAGTACAAGCTAGAAAAAAAATGAAAAAATCCTTCCGAACAAGTGCTCAGAATAGCCGTATAACATTGGCATTGACAGTGACATTGTAGTCGTGCCATAGCATCCCTGATATATTGTTTGTCTCACCTTTATTGCCGGTGCCATGCTTTGGTTTTGATTGTAAGTTAAGCACTTGGAGTTGGCTCTTTAGTTAAGCACTTTGGATATTAAAATTTTTAAAAAAAGAAAAAGAAATATCAACTTACAGTTATGTAAATGGAATGGAAAAAATATCTCTGGGATGTTAATATAGCCGTAGTGTAATGAAATCTGCATGTTGCAAACTTTGTTGTAGATGAACTGTGAATGCTTTGCAGGGATGCGTTAGAGATATACGGGCGAAGTCGGCACCTGGACACTGAGCTGGACAGTTGCCTGGACATGCTGGCATCCTATGGTGCTGCCGTCGGCAAGGTATCATACTTTAACTGCTGTCGTGTGTCACTGATCTTGGGGTGTGCGGATGTTACGAGAGATGGGGTTGGGAGAAGCAGGGCAACACAGCAAACAGATTTTAATTACACTCAAAACTCAAAAGCTTAAAAACTCAGTTGACTCAAAACAAAACGCAATGAAGGAATGGTAACATTTATGTAACCCAAACATCTCCTTATCCCCGTCTACGATAGTCCTAAGCACTTTCTATACGAAAGTCAGGCAACCCTAGCCTATGGCTGCGCCGTTATCAGAAAGGAGCGTTCTTACAGACTTTTGTCATTGCATGTTTCTTCCGAGTCCAATGTGTGTCGGATCTTCATCATGGTTGGTGTTCTCGCCGACACCGTAAACGTTCTGCCTTGATGTTGGCCAGTCAACTTGTCCATCTCTGATGCCGGTGTCCCAAACTCCGTCAGTGACGTGCACTCCATCCTCACTGGTTAGGTCTAACTCTGGGTTATGCTGCTACTTCTTCTTCGAGTGCCGACGGGACGCCCCGGGGACTATCGTACGTACTGGTCCGCCTCTGAAGGGGGATTCGTACAGACTTTCGTCGTCGCATGTTTCGTCTTCCTCTTCCACATCGTCCTCTTCCTTTCTTTCTGCGCCACATGCCTCTTACATATGACAACTGCTCTTTGTACTTTGTACTTCTGAAATTAACCTAAGGAGGGATGCGACGAAGGCACACAAGACCAGAGGTCACATGTCCAAGAAACCCCACATCACAAAAGACACAGACTACAAATTTGATGTTTTGTTAGAAAACTGAAGAGAAGGGGAAGCTTTGAGAGCTGTTTTCTCAAAACTGTGTTGTTGCTTTTTCTTTGCCTTCCCGCTCAGGTTCTGGAGCTGATTTTTTTGTTACTGTTTAGCCTATTGGATGGAGTTGCCATCTGTCAGAAGCACCTCGCTTGCATAGTATGAGGGGAAACTCGATGCGCTCCTCATAGGTTTGCCTGTAGGCGCTCAATAAAAACACCACATGGGTGCCCTCCTAGACACTTCTATAAGTACCCGTGAAACGAAGAAGTTTTTTACAGTCAAAATAATAATCGTGGGTAAACAGGAAGTGCAGAATGGTTTACTGACACTGTCTCCTCACTGAATACGTACAGTGAACGCCCACTACACGCGGTCCCCGAGCTGGCTTGCGTGAAAGGTAGGCACTCGCTGAGAGCCAACTATCTGAAATATGTTCCTATAGTGGGCTGTCTGTATAACCAAATGGAGCATAATAGAACGAAGCCTCAATGCATGTCCACACTCAGTGTTCAGCTTTTTCTGTGAGCGCATTTTTTCACCATGCCATGAGCTCTAGGCCACAGCATATGAGCATATGACAGTACACAAGCAACCATTGTTGCGTGGATGCCATCAGAGCTGTTGAAAAACAATTTCATTATAACTAGGGACTTCGACGTCTACGGCATCTTGTGATGTGCCGCCGCAACAATTCAATTATTTATCATTTTTCAAGTACTGTCACGCTGTATGTTTGTCTTCTCAGTGAGCAATCTCGCGCTGCTTCTTTTTCTTAATCCATTACATTCATTGTTTGGTGCTAACACAAACATGAGGATATGCCATGCCTTTCTTTAAATGTTCTTAGCGTTCTCTTTTCATTGCAATGAACATGCCCGTATCTAGCATCAACAAGTCCATAGACCAAAGCTTCATGACATTAGCCAGGCGGTGCACGTGCGCAAGTGTCTTGGTGCGTGCTTTCAGCTACTCACTGAGCATCGCAACCCCGACGCCGTATCAGAAATCTTTCTCGTGGAAATGCTTGCCGCACACCTAAGTTATAGCTGATGGCTGCTTGCTGGTTCCAAGTTTTGTGATCCAAGCGTCGTGCAACTTCTTGTCCTGCGGGTACGTGTGAAAGCTGACACCGGCTCCGTTGTGTATGTTTGCCAATTTTTGTCAAAATCCATGAAGAAATAAGGAAATTCATTTTGAGAGCCACGTCCCCCCCTTAAACCTGGCTGCTGGGTATCTGTGCTGAAAGAAAGGCATGCAAAATCTCGAAAAAGAAAAGAAAAAGAACACAAGACCTTGCACTTGCCTTTTTGCCCATTTGGTGCAGTGTTGGCATCGCATGCCTCTCTGCCATCTCCTTTCCACCCTTCAAAACTTGAATCAACTGCTCTGGCAGGGGTGGAGGGGGAGATGGGAGAGAGGTGTGAGAGGGTGCGACTGCGATGAAGGCGTGTTCTGTGATGAGTGCAGCACAAAGGGGGGGGGAGTGAGGTATGTGGCACATACGCTGTTGACGTTTTATTTTCTCGTCCAACCCCCTCCCCCCCCCCCCCCTTCGAAGGGTTTTACACTTTTTCTTTTTTCTGCGCACACACTCTCCAGTAGTCAGATTTAATTGTTATAACTGATAATGTGGTTACAGTGCTCACTGTGATATCCAATATACTGTTAAAACTGCTATTGTTATTAGCAAATTTGATTGTAATTGCTTTTCATTCTTAACAGCTTCCATGCTGTTTGTGGCACTGCACACCTTTCACTGAACCAAAACAAAACCAGCGCTTGCTGTAGCTGTAGCTGAACCTGTGGTTGCTGTCATCGTGGTTATGCATAGCAACCACTGCTCCTGAAAGCAGACGGCCAATGTGATGTTATGCAGGGCACTAAGCACAGAAATAGGGGTATATTGGTCATGAAGCATTCATTTCACCTTTGTACAGTTCGTACTGATGGCTATGGGAGTGCAGACTCCACTGCTTTGTTGCAACTGGGGCTAGAGCTGCCCTGACTGCTTTTGTTCTTTTGCATCACACATTTGCGGTGCCCTGCGCTTGTAGGTGTATGGTTTATTGGAATTGATGGTGCATGGCTAAAGAAGTCTATGTAACGAGTGTTTTATGCCTATAAATCATGTACTGTATGCTTGATGTGAGCGGAGGGCAAGTCCGAACTATCTGATTTTTCAAATTAATGACATCTTGCTGTATTGCTTTACATGAAGCAGGAGCCTCTAAACTTTCACTTAAGAGTGTGCAAGCTTCTTTGTGGAATGTCTTGAAAGTCTTACCTCTCTTTATGTTCATTGTGGTGCATCATTGAAAGTGATTGGCTACTGAATTGGCTGGACATCAGTAGGCATAACAGTAAAAAAAACTTCTGGCAGAACTAGAAAGGGTAAAATCTATAACTGATGTGGTAGCAGTGCTATGCAGTGGTGGCGAGCAATGGCATCTTTCTGGTACTACAGTCGACAACCAATAATTCAGACTCCACGGGGAGCATAAATAAGTCCGAGCTATCGAATGTCTGGAAAAAAAAAAAAAAAAAAACGAATGCATCCATAAAAGATCACTTTATTTACGTCTTAAGGCCCCTGTGCATGGAACAAATGGTCGATGCATTGCTGCATGCACTTCCGCTTAAGTGAAACCAAGTCTGCCTGTATTTCTGCCAGTTTTGAGTTTCAAAGGCTCGAGTCGGATCCGCATGTGGAAGGCACCAGAGCACATGGTACGTCATCATCCGAGTCAGAGTCGCTGTTTGACGGTACGAGAACTTGCTCAATCATTTTGTCATCGTTCAGTTTGGCACATGACGAAACCGCACTGTCGACGTCTGCAAAGTCTCCAAATCTAACGGCGGCAGGAATTGGCGCACTGCAGCCCTGCAGGTCATCAATGACGTCCGCATTTGAGCTCGTTGTGGTAGGCCGCAGTTCAGCCTCTTCAGTTGCGGAGTCGGGCTCATTCAGACTGTGACTCGAAACTCATTTGCCAGTCGGACTGCGGGGCCACTGTTGGTGTCATTTGACGCAGCCCATCTATAACTTCATGAGAAAGACTTGTCACAGCCGGCAGAGTGCTGTCTGAAACGCAAACTAAACAAACAAGCACAGCATGTCAGAACACTGTGCACAAGGCAAACTCAACAAACAGAATGGCCATAGCGGTCCATGTGCAGGGGTGCCAGAAAAGGATGTGATGACCGCGATGTTGCTGCGATCTGACAATTCAGGCAAAGCCTCCAAGATTGGCAGTTGCAGTTAAATCTCAGAGGCGTAGAGTGGCGGTCAAGACCTCAGAGAATACCATCTAGTATGTGATCTCTGAGGCCATGCTTGATGTCTTCCCAAGGTTGCCAGAGGAGATAATCATGGCAGAGTTGGCGTACGCAACAGCCGTGGACGGAGTTCAGATGATCGAATGTAGAGCTGGCGGCTGTGCGAAATATTGGTTGTCTTTATGCATTAAGTCTGTGGGGCTATTGGCGGTGCCGCGAAGCTGTCCAAATTACCGAGCATGTCTGGATTATTGGTGTCCGATTTATTGGTCAGCGACTGTATAGCTATTGCTAAATTTGAGCCTAAATGCGGGCTTGGTTTAGTTTGGACAGTCTTTTCATGTCTAGCTCCCTTATCTTATTGATAAAACATTCAGTATATCTGTCCTAACCAAGCAAACAAAATGAGTCAACCTCACTTGAGTTGTGGTCTCTCTTGCCACCTGCCTTCTCCATTTCAGGCTGGTGAAGTGTTCCAGTCAACAGCGAGCAGCCTCGTCTCGGATCTCAAGGCCCAACAGCAGCATTCACCAACCACAACACTGCCATCGACTGTCACGATAGCATCTAACACTACCATGCTTTCAGCTGGTGACCTGCCATCTACAAATGGGGCTGGTCCCAGGAAACAACGCCTTCCCCGGCAATTCACACGCGGGTAACGTTTGGCTGTTGTTTCCCTGGTTCTATTTTCTGAAGCTTACTATATTCACTTTATTCAAGCAGATCTGCCTTTGACCTAACACAGTAGCTTAGTGGCCGTGGCATTGCGCAACTAAGCTCAACGTCGCAAGTTCAATCCCAGCTACGGCGGCCGCATTCCTATTGGGGGGAATGTAAAACGCTCGTGTATTTAGATTTAGGTGGAACCCCAGGAGGCCAGAATCACTCCAGTCCCCAACTTATATTTAGATCACTGTTGTGGTACGTAAAGTTCCAGAATGTATGTTTTTTTAAACATCTCGCTTTGAAGAAAATGATGACCAGCTGCTATGATCTCCACAGCCACAGTCGAACCTTTTTACAGTGAAATAGCATCAGACATGAAAATTCTTTTTCGTTATACCCTATATTCATACCTGTACACGCTAATGAGCAAGAGCAAAACCTTCACTGGGCATTCTAGTCTACATAGAGCTCGCCATCATTCAGCTACCATGGGAATGATGGTTAGTACATGAATAGTGTTGTATTTGTGCTTTTGAAAAAGCTGTTACACAGCGAACACAGAGGTTACTGGCGGCACACCTTTGAGTATTTCAGCATGGTTGTAATAAAGTTGCATGGCATCTCAACACCAGCAGCTGAGGACAGTGACCCATCACAGAACACCTGTAACAAAATTAGAAAAAGGAGACTGTTCCTTCCATGTGGTTTCATGAACTAAAGTATGCGACCAAGGAATGGTGCTGTCAAAATCATAACTAATGTTGTCATCATTACGTAGTATACAATATGGCCACTGAAGTGGCAACTGGTGGGGCCGGTCGTGCTGCTCGCTCGCTGGTTTTTGGGCACTTTCTTACTGCTATCTGGACAGTATTCGCATGTACACTGCTCTAACATAACAATATCTTTATTGTGTCGCCAGGTGACCAAGAGGCAGTTCGCAAAAAAACACATCAAGCAAGTAAGCTTACCATATTTTTGCACCTATAACCCGCACTTCCATTTACAACGGCCTAGTAAGAAAAAAATAAAATGAAATCTGCACTTATAACCCGTGGAAATACCTGCTGCAGCTACTCTAAATCCCTTGCAAGAAGGCACCGTTCGTGGATGCACAACTCGTCCACGTTATATTTTCAGCCAGCAGCTCTTCCCCGATGCTGATAAAACTGAATTCACACAAGGGTGTGTTCACGAACGAATCAGTCACGTGGCATGTGACGTGAATCGGATCACTTCGCTGCTAGCATTTGCACGACGTAGGATTACAGTGCAGACAGAGCAGCCCTTGCATGGGCAACGGTGATGGAGCAAACACCACCAAGCCGTATCACAAAGTGCTTCGTGTGGACCGAGGGAACACCGTCGTGTGAAAGTTCTATCATCAGCTTCTGCTGTGCTAAGACGACTTTTGAGCACAAGTTATCGGGATCCGAGGTCTAGTTTGCCGGAGCCGCATTGCACTATTCACTAACTACCAAACACAACATGGCTCTCTGTAATGTGGAGAATGGACAACCATGGAGGGGAGCTTCAACACGCAAGGGTGGGAAAGGCTCGTAGGAAATAGCAAAAATAAATGGTCAAGAACCTGGCCTTCAAGTGTGGCTTCACGGCAGCGCGTGCCATGTCGCCATAGAGCCACACTTCAAGGCAAAATAGCATACAGCACGGACCTCTACCTTACTGTTCAATTTTGTTTCATTTTTTGTTGAGGGTTACACGCGCAGAAATATGGTAAATTGTTTATTGTAGATGGTGAATGAAGCAGTACATGCCCAGGTTAGGTGGACTTAAATGCTGTCAGTCACTGAGTTTGCAATACACAGAAACACACATAGCCATCTACCGTATTTACACGATTGTAAGTCGACTCGAATGTAAGTCGACCCCCCCATATCGCGTGACCGAAAAAAAAAAAAAAATGAGAGAGCGTACCCGAGGGCGCATTCGATAACGAAAATTTATTAGTAGCTGACATGGTCACTGGGCTACTCGTCTTCACTAGTGCTGCCATCGTCATCGTTGCTGCGGTCCCACAGCGCGTCGTGGTCCAGCGAAATTTCAAATTTGGCAAACGACCGCACCAGGACATCTTGCAGAACAGCAGCCCACGCCAAATGCACCCAACTACACGCAGCCGTCAGGGAGGCTCTTTTGACAGGTCCGGTTGGCATAATTTCGCAGTCTTCTGCCGCCAGCCACTCGTTGTACTCACGGCGGAGCAGAACCTCAAAATTAAGGCGAAGGTCCGGGCTTGTTTCATGACCACGTCGCACTTCACTGGCAAGGACCGATCACGGATTTCAGCGACGTACGCCGCAAGCTAATCCTACAGCTCCGGAAAGCGTCCAGACTTTGGCACGTGGGAAATTTCTCACTTGTCGTCACAGGTGAAAATTTCGCTTCGCTGCAGTCGCCACTCTCGCACCACCCGTTTAGAAACATCGAAATTGCGGCCCGCTGTGCAGTGATTTGTTTCTTCGGCGTAAAGGATGGCAGCCCTCTTGAACGCTGCTGTGAACGAGTGCCGAACGATTAGTGGGCCTGGAGCACTCATGGCGACTGGGGAAGCATGGATGTAGCACGTAGCCGGCAGTCAAGTGGAACGCGTCAAACCTATACCATGCCAATACCAATGCCTTCAAACAGAGAAAGAGAAACCAGCGAGCGCTGTCTGCTCTTCCATGAACTACCGATACTCCCCGCAAGCGCCGCCGTTCTGAGGGTGCCGCCGCAAATGGGAACAGCGGCGCTTCCATCAACTATCGACACCCCCCCCCCCATGAGTGTTGCATGCACTGTAAAACTCCCAAAAATGTTGAAAAACCCTTCCGAAAAGCGAACAAACACGCGGGATAGCGAAAAGATACGGGTAGGGCCATAGAACAAACATAAAATTTTAACTACGTTGTAGCTCCCGTTGGTATCGCTTTTTTTTGGCGGGGCCATGTTTCAGTTTCGATTGTAAGTCGACCCCCCAACTTCAGACTTCCAAATTTAAAAAAAGGGGTCGACTTACAATCGTGTAAGTACGGTATTTAATGGAATGAAAAGCTGAAATGGAGCAAATTTAGCTTCTCGT
The DNA here is from genome assembly GCF_023375885.2 of Dermacentor andersoni. NCBI lineage: Eukaryota > Metazoa > Arthropoda > Arachnida > Ixodida > Ixodidae > Dermacentor > Dermacentor andersoni. The sequence continues at coordinate 102,287,818 of NC_092822.1, forward strand.
GTTCGGTGTGCCGTTTAAAGTAGGGAGAACGAAGCTTCAGACAACAATATTTATGCTGGGCTACCCTCGTGCTGTACTTTCCTGCGTTGTTGCTTGTTGTGTTTCACACAATACATATACTGTCTATGTTCGAAGATTTCAGCTTGATTAAAAAAATAAGCACAAAATGTTCTCAGCAAACATGTAGTGTCAGCAAGATAAGCTCGAGCTGCCATGTCCCATTCCTTCCATACTACATTGGCACGAGGCTCATATTGTCTGCTCTTGATATTTCTGCTGCAAATTTAGTGTTGAGCTGCGGCAGTAAAGGCTTTGACACATGTAGGTAGGGTACCCACTGGAAAGCAAAGAACCTTACGGAGATAACAGTGCTTGCAGGGAATTCTGCAAAGATTGTGTTAATTCTGCAAGATTATGTGAATAAAACAAGGATGCTAAATTTAGTAGAATCTCTGTAATACAAATCTCTCGGGATGGCACAGAACTTTGTGCCAATCAAAATTTGCATTAACCAAAATCCTTTTAATAAATCGGGAAATTAAGGGAGGGAATGAAATGAATGAAAAGGCTATGTTCCAGCAACAAATTGTCATGCTAGTGAGCACCTTTTCTTTTTTTTTTTTTTTTTTATCTCTCCGACCAACACTTCTTGCGTGGCCAGATGTGGCAGATAACAAACGATGGAAGCCGTGTGGCGTTTTGCCAGTGAAACGCTGCAGCTCATAATATTCACCGTTTTAAACACGTTTGATGGGTGGCCACCACTATTGGAAGTTCGAAGCATAAACTGACAGAGATAATAAAATGAACTTGCGTGATGCTTCTCAGAGGAAACGATCGCCTCGCTCGCAAAAATGCAATTGATACTAATGGGCTGCTGCTTATCGCTGGTCAGTGAGGCCTCAAAACATTGATTCAGATAATGAAGTACAGACTTGAATAACAAAAGTTCAATAAAAACAATTGCTTGCTTGTTTTGTTAGAGATGACATGTTGACTATGTTGGATGCTTACTAAAGCTACATTTATAGATCAAATATTTAGCCACATTGAGCTTACCTTGCATAACAAACGCGAATCAAAGCATGTGACCAAATTACAGTAGCTCCGCTTGTGTGCCTTATGCTGAAATGCGCCGTGGTTGTTTTTTCACCTTCCATGGTGATTGCTGGAATTTGAGAGTGTGTGGGGCCTGGAGCCGTTTGCTGTGCTAACAAGCAACGCAGTGGTAACAAGTGTGTCGTTTCGCAGAGGCACAGCTGCTTGCATAAAGGATAGGGCACAACCTTCTGGTGTCAAGCTTAGCATTGTAACTTGCACAAATGTTATATAAAGTTCTCTCCCTGCTTTTCTCTCCCCTCCGCAGGCTCCAGAATCTGGAAATCTGCACCGCTGAGCTGCTTCAGCTCATGGACGACAACTACGCTGTCACAATGAAGTACGGATGCGTTTCATTCTTCTTTGTATTTAAAATAATTGAAAGGTATGGTGTAGAAATAGGCCACAAGAAAATAAAAGCTGCAGTTGAAAGCCTTAATGGCTTTGTTTACACTACAGAGAAAAATTATTTGAGCTGTATTAGTATTACCCTTCTACAATGCCAGAAAACCCATGCTTGCTTTGAAAAGAGGCTTGGTAAGACAGAAAAGATGCTAAAGTGAAAGACAGGTGTTATATAGATGTGTTATACTACAGTTGAACCTCGCTACAACGAAACTGACGGGGCGCGCGAAAAATTTCGTTAAAGCGAAATTTCGTTGAGGCGAAAACAGCCCAAAAACACTGTCAGGTTGGACCACATAGTCCCAAAACATCATTTATTTCCAAAGAAGTCGGTCAGCTTCTTCTGCTTCTTTTTTTTTGCCACGAGTGCAGTGGCGCGGCTTTCGCACTCGGTGAACAGTTGCATCGCGACGTCGTCATCGTGAGCACCGAAAAATCTGCGGATCACATCAAAAGCATCCATCACTTTTATTGCAGGTGGTGGCGCTAAGTCCTCCGCGTCGCTGTCATCATCCGATGATGCGTCGTTGTGGCGAACGCCCTCAATTATAGCTTCGTCACTCAGCTCCTCGTGAGCTAGCACTTCACTGTCAACAGCGATGTAGTCGCCGATGTGAACATCGGCCGGCACATCTCCGGAGTCCTGAAGGGCTGCCCATGCCGCATTGGCCTCTGTGGAGGGTGGAGCAATTGTACTGCAGCCTTCCTCGTCCGACGTGGAGTTCGCTGCCAGTTGAGCATCGGAGTGAAAGCCGGCGTGCACAAAACAGTTGTAGATGATACTGCGACTGGTTGCCGTCCACGCTGCTGAGACCATCTGTACAGCCATGTACAAATCCACTTCGATTGCCCGACCGGTGTCGATGTTTAACACCAGCCGCTGAATCAGTCGCTGTCGATAAGCGCTTTTAACGCTATTGATGATACCTTGATCCAGCGGCTGGATTAAAGCCGTGCAATTCGGCGGGAAGAATCTTACTTCCACGCTTTGAAGCTGAACGTCTTCAACGTTATGCGCTGAGCAATTGTCGATGAGCAAACAAACCTTACGTTTCTTTGCCGTCATGTCACGGTCGAAAGCGGTTAGCCACTCTTTGAAAACGGCCCGTGTCATCCAAGACTTCTTATTGGCAACATATTTGACGGGCAGGCTCTTGCCACCTTTGAAGCACCGCGGCTTCGCACTTTTGCCTATCACCAGTGGGCAGCGCTTGTCAGACCCGTCCATGTTGCAGCACAGGAGCACAGTCACACGCTTTTTGCTATGCTTCCCTCCGCTGCATGGCTGGCCCTTCATGTGAAGCGTCTTGGAGGGGAGGAGCTCGAAGAAAAGTCCCGTTTCATCGGCATTGTATATGTCTGATGTGGCATATTTCTCCATTAATTCCGGCACAGTAGCTGATGCCCAAGCAGATGCAGCGTCGGCGTCTGATGAGGCCGACTCCCCACACAGCACTTTAGCGACGATTTCATGCCTGGCCTTAAAACGGGTCAGCCACCCTGAGCTGGCTTTGAAATCATTGATGCCCAGCATACAGGCATAGCCAAGTGCCTTTTGCTGCAACATGTTTCCGCTGACCGGCATCTTCTTTGCGCGCACGTCGAGGAACCACGTGTACAGAGCCTTCTCAAGGTCCTCATGAGCCGCTTGCGTCAGCTTTTTCCGCTTCGCGGATGTCCCCGAAGAAAGAGCTTGCGCTATCGCGTCTTTCGACTTCAAGATCGTTGACAGCGTGCTCTGTGAGATGCCGAAGTCCGCTGCAACATCTCCCTTTTTCCTGCCACTGGATGCCGCGCTGATAATCCGTGCCTTCTCTTCAAGCGAGAGGAACTTCCGCTTTCTAGATGAAGTCGCCATGCTCGCATTCATTACAGCGCACTAGCAGCACAAGCACGAGTGAAAAAAACTAGGGCAAACGCGCTGCTGTTGCCAGGCTGCTGCGTCCTTTGGCAACGGATTGGTTGCGGCTCTGAATTGGATTGGAAGAAAACGGGAGCTTGCCCCCGCGCCTTGTCGCAAGGCAGCCAGCCCGATAGTCATCAACACCAAGCTATGGCGGTGATCATGTGCGTTTCAGTGAGTGGATTAGTTTGGTCCAGCGAATGTTTAGCGAAACAAAGCAGCGTGGGCCTATGGAAGTACATAGATGGGCGGCGATATGCTTGTTTTATTGTAAGATATATTTTTAAATCGAGCTTCGCATAGCAAAAATTTCGTTGAAGCGGAAACGCGCCCCAAAAATGGTTCGTTGTGATGAGAAATTTGTTCCATTACTTTGTATAGCGAGCTGACGGGGAATTGGAAATATTTCGTTGAAGCGAAAATTTCGTTGAAGCGACGTTCGTTGTAGCGGGGTTCGACTGTAGTACATGTTATCTGTATTATATTATATGCTTGTATGTTTTCGTACCAGAAATGTGATAGCACTTGGATGAAACTTGCACTTGATGCCGCCTTGAAGTTCTCGCACCAGCTCAGCAGTACATCATGGGCAGTGTCTGATCTGGCCTGGTTCATTTTTTGTCAGTGGAGATAAAGTGTATTGTATTCTAAAAGATCCAGAGACTGAACATGCAACGTTTTAGGACCTTTTACTAAGTCACAATGGAGCAATTTTGAGTAAAATACTTTGAAATTCATGATGAAATTCATGATGCGACATTGATGTATTTGCCACTGGAGTTCTGGCAGGAAATTCAAGAAATGACGTTTAACATTCACTCCCTGTTTCAATTATCAATGTCTTACTGTAAAATTAAGAAAAATTAGAGTTCTTAACAAATACTTTATTGCTCTAAAATGAATTAGTGTTTCTTATAGCGTCCCTTTGAGTTATATGGTAGCAGTATGAAATTTTTGCATTAGGTCTGGTTGTTGATGGCCTGTGCAAAGCACTTTCCCCATGGTAATATTATACTTGCCAGTTAGAGCTTACGCAAAAAAATGATAGAAGGTTGTTGCTTGTCTATATAATATTACCATTTTGCAGAATATTGTACTATCAGAGATTTGAACTGCCTGAACAGCTGCATTGGTTGCTCCTCCTTGTGGCATAGATTTGAACCAGTGTGGAGGACACACAACTATTATTGCAATGACCTGCCATTATCTGCTTTGCTGCAGATTTGAAGTGTAGGCAGCAATGTATATAGCATGAGGTTTACTTTATTTATTGTTTTCCTTTAGTGAGCGCATCAATGGGACACAGAAATTATTCTTGTGCATTGTTGTTGGACAAAGTGCTACCAAGATGCTGTAATGTCAGGGGTGGGAATTCTGCGCGAATGGATGAATTGAGAAAAGAGCACGTGCCCTCAAGTGGCTGTTGTTGAGGCACTAGGGAATCTTCAGGGAAGGTGCTTCATTGTCTGCTTCACTTGCAGCCACTTGCCTCGCCTTACTGGAGTCGACCCTTTCTGCTACCATCTTAGCTAACTGTAGCACAACAGACGTAAGCGTGGCCAAAGGGGCCACAAAATATTGTGTGGACACCGCTCTGCACAGTCTGTCAGTGTGCTGAGTGCACCCGTGCTCCGGCACCTGCTTTTTGCCTACCGGGTCTGCGCTGCAAAGTTCACGAGTCATGACCTGCTTTTAATAAATTCACAGCCAGGTCACACTGCTGAGAAGACGGTGGCACACCATCAGAACATGGAAGCTTTACATACACTACTACTTTTTTCGCCTCTCTGTATGCACAGAGTCATTCCAGTCGGAATCACATTTAAGGAGGGAAGCGGGGAAGCCTTCTTCAAAGTCTCCTTTACCAAATTTAATGAAACTGCACATTCTTGTTCAGTTATTTTTGATGATTTAAAATATGTAATTAGTTTCGTAATATGGCAATTAGTTCCAAAATTAATTAAAAATAATTTACTGTTGTTTCTGGGGAACAAAGCAGCAAAAAACTAAGGACGCAAACATTGCTCTAGGCACATCGCTAGATATCGGGAAACACCTCCAGTCACTTCCCCTACACCTAATACAAAAATAATTTGAAAAATGCCTTCACCTTTCTTCTCTTCAACACTTTAATGCTTCAGAGTGCAAGATTTTGTGGCTGTTGCCCCACTTAATTATAATAATGCTCTAAATTAAAAATTTGCATGCTCCGTACTGCTCCAATTATAAGTTATATGTGCTACAGACAGCTCCAAAAATAAGGATTTATCTGCTCCGATCTGCTCCAGAAGGACATATTGTCAGCTCCAAAAATTGCAACTAAGTGACGCTGGGCATTCCCACCCCTGTAATGTCCACACTGAACTTATGTGTGAAAAATAGTAGAGTGAATGAAAGGCTCTGCAAGAAGCCGTGGATTGAAAAAAGAAAAGGTTGCCACAACATTAAGAGACAGGAAGGCAGCGATGTGGATTACAGAGCTAATGACGGTAGCCAATGTTCTAGTTGAGCTTAACCTTTTGAGGGTAAAGTTTTTTCACCAAATGCGACGTCGCCCCCAGGGTCAAATTTTTTTATTGCAGATCTAAAATCTTCAGATTGACCTACTTAGAAAAAAAAAATTTACTGAAATTTGGTTAGTGACCATAAAATGACAAAAAATATTTTCCATAGGTAAATACGCATTGTTTATTCATGAAAACAGATGGGCTTCCATAAATACTTATAATAAGAATAAAAAAAAGTTGTTACACTGAAATAGATGTATTCTGATTCGGCACTTGAGAAATAGCCCCTGTTGGGGAAATCGCCGCTCGACTCGCAGCAAGCAACCGGCCCGCACGCCTGTAGCGTAATCGAACCGTAAATATGAGCACACACAAGAAAACTCTATGGTTGTGCACCTGTCTGAAAAACCAAACTAGTCGGAAACCTGCACTAATCCTTCGGTCCGTCGCTAATGAGGGGAGGTCAGCTTTTGCGAGCCAAGTGCAGAGAAAAGGAAGGCTGGCATGGCAGCATCTTTTGTATATACCGGTGCCCACCTGTGAACAGATGTAATCACACCTCTGTGAGCAACACATGAGCGAGCATTTAGCAGTGACCCTTTGAGAGATTAGAAGCCCAATAGACATCAGTGTTAAGGAGCAAATGAACGGAAACAGCCTGTGACATGAAACTAAACCTGCTGCACGCCCTCGCATGCGTGTAAACATCAGTGTAAAAAAAAGCCATGGAATGAAAACCAACAGACTGCGGAGAAAACAAAAATTCATTGTATCCAGACAGGTTGGCAGGAAGCACTTGCTGGGCAACAAATAGTTGAGAAATTGGTGCGTTTTTCAAATGTACAGAGGGCGCCATAAATATACGACACGACCATTTGGGACTTGTTTGCAGCGCCTTATTTTTACTGCATAGACCCTCAAGGGTTAAGAGGAAGTAATGGAGTTTGGCATGTAATGCATTGGGCAGATAACCATTGATAACCCTGCGAGGGTTACAAAACTACAGCTGCAGAAAGGGTTCCAAGAAATGGGAAGCACAGCAGAGAATGGCAGAGAATTGGGTGGTGCAATAGGATTAGTAAACTTGCAGGCAAGGCTGGAGTTCAGTTCGTGGGCACAAACCAGGGATAATTGGCGGTTGCAGGGAGAGGCCTTCCTCCTACAGTGGACATAAATAGTTCTGTTGTAGTTGGTGAATGCCCTTCGGGGCACCGTTTTTTCATTGTCACTTCACTGATCATCTGGATGGTCATAATTCACGGTGTGTCTAACTGGGCTGCAATGTTTCTGTGTCCTGTTGTTCTTGCAGGCTCTTTGAGCTGCCATTCCCACCTCAGGCAGCAGCTGGCGAGGACTCGTGACCTGGCAGGCCTCCACAAATGCAAATGATCATTGTTGGCATGTGGCCTTAAGTGGTATTGCAGTAGCATGTTATCACATCTGTTACCTGCCTGCGGCAGTATTAAGAACTGTGCCCTTCAATGCATTTTGTTGATGTTACATTGAAGTGCAGATATGTAAATGTACAGATTCGTGGACCATCCTGCAATGCATGATTATATGTGCGGTAATCCGTAATTTTACGTAAAGTCGACTTGAGATCACTATTGTGCATTGACCTTATTAAGGTGGTTGCTTTATCTCAGATCCAACTTCCTGTTGAAGCACATGGAAAATGTAGAGATACTATATTTAGGACAACCATTGAGGCTAATTGCATGAACTGTGTTCAAAGTGCAGAATTTTCGTGACAGGTGGTAGCACAATTTTGATTTTGTGCCTTTAAAGGGCCCCTCACCAGGTCTGGGCATTTTGAGCTGACAAGCACAGAGCATACAATGCACAAGGACACATCATGTGTCCTTGTGCACAGCGGGAAAAATTGTGCACTGCCCAAACGAGACAACAGCTCGCGCGCAACGCTGTCAGTGGAAGTGTGTAACACCGGGAAAAAAAAAGCGAGGAGAAAAAAAAACGGCCTGTGACGTATGCTTCACATGATCCTTGAGGTCTGGTATGGGAGAATGCAGGGAAGGAATTTTGCTTGCGAAGGCTAGACAGGTCGAGTGGAGAAAGCTTCTCGCTTGGCAGTGGAGCCTGCCTGCTGAAATCATGGGTTCGCAGCACTGAAATGTTTATATCCCGGCTATTAATGAACCGATCTGAAAATTTTTTGTGGCCGAACACTCCCTAGAGGACATATAACAACTTGCAGCATGTGACCAAAATTTGCTATGGGGCCTGGTGAGGGGCCCTTAAGTATTTAGAAATTAAGGAAAATTTAAAACTTCTAAATTAGAAAAGCTTAGAAAACTGTCTCTCGTTTACCTAGTGAGAGTTGTATGTTTTTTGGAGTGGCTCTTCCGCTGTTGATGGAGGAGATAAATCACATGGGGAAGATTACCTAGGGAGAGTGTTTCTGCATATTTCCAACTACATATTGGAATTAGGCCTAATTAAGCCTGATGTAAAGCCTTGTCTTGCACCACTGTGGCTGTGTTGGAAAAGATGCTTGTGTTTGGTTGTGTACCTATTTGTAGTCTCCTTCATTAATTTTCCTTCAATGTAATGTTGCTGTCTATTTGAATTAAAGCATTCCTACATGAAAACAATACAATACATTGTTTAATGATAGTGTTGATTGATTTATTGATTGTCCAGAAACTTTTAAGTGCATTAAGTAAACGTAGAGTGCTCAGTGCCACGAGATCCTGATTGTGTTCTCAAAGTAACTGCCGCAATTGTCGATTTCCTGCACTACTTATTTTGCTGGAATCCCCGGAAACAGTTGAATGAGAGTGCATGCAAGTTAAATGAGCTCATTTTTGCATTTCAAAAACAAACGTTGGCATATTAGGGGCTGCTTTTTCTAGTGACTGTGCTTTTGTATTCTGGCTGGCCAATCATTAGGGGAAATTGTTGTTTTTTTATATAATAATCTCGCCTGCAACACACGAATAACAAAATTATGATAAGTGATCAAGCCATTTACACTGTCCTTTGTTATGGTAACCAAAATAAAGCCTGTCACTTTCTCTCTCTTCTTTTTTCTGTTGATGTGATTAGTCTAATGTTCGTAAAATTGATGATGGTTTCTCGTTTTGTCAGGAAGCATTGTTTTCAGCACTGAGCAACCAAGTATATAAGGATTGCTTGAGCATCTATAACAAATCAAATGCATTAAATTAGGTCATGCCTAGGTATTCGCATGTTATTGTTATCCTAGTAGGCCAGCGGCAATGGAATCGTGATGAATCGTTGATTGATAGAGGTGTGGAAAGCTTGTGAATCGTTGTTTTTGTAAACCATTGAGTGTTCAAATCCTGTCAACAATTGTGCAATCATTTATTCTTGTGCTGTCATATGCCGTGGCTAATGTAAAGTTTTACCTGAAGTGAATTAACGTTGGCCACAAGAAATCGCAAGGGTCATTGTTTGACGACGCATGTTAGTGGTGGCTCCTGCAGGCAGGGGTTCGCATTTTTTCTTCAAGGTTGCTCAGAGAAGAGTTAGAAAAATGGAAAGATGTATGAATGAAACTTTATTTGTGCAGCTCCCGCATGGTTGAAGAAGCAGTCATGTGGTGCAGAGAAGCTGCCACTAAGGCATGAATAGACGAAAGTTGGTGATGGCAGCACTGCTGCAACACCATATTTTGACACTTTCATTGATAACCAATGCCCGGGCGGCTACTTCCGAAGCGACTCTCTTGCTTTCATCTCCTGCGGCCGATTCAGACGATGACCCTTTTGTTTTGTTTTTTCATATTTTTTACTCATTCAAGATTTTCAGATTGATTTGTAACGGCAGACAGCTGTGTGCAGTGAAGGATCCTGTGCAAGGTGATGTCTCTATGCATACAGTGGGATATTTGTGTTTGCTGAGAAAGAATCAAACTTGCGAAGCTTGTGTGTGGTTCAGTTCATAATAAAGTGGTTCACAAGTGTTCCAGATAAAGCAGCTAAATTCATTGCTGGTGTCACAAGAAGCCTGCCCCCTATATGCGTGTGGCTCTCTCTCTCAGCCTCAGTTCACTTTGCTCACAGGATGGCAGACTTTCACAAGACTCCGCTCCCTAAGGAAGCATGTGTAGTAGCTGTAGTGGGAACTAAAGAATGACGACAAAGAAGCTGCACTGTTGTGCCAGTGCCTTGGCGAAAAGGTATTCCTATTTAAAATATAGATGGTAAGTATTCTTGTTGAAATGTTGGTATCAATTCAAGGCTTCCCTAGTTGTCTTCCTCGAGCTCCGTCAATGTCACTTATGAGTGTATTTGTATGCACCACGGGAGAGTATCTTTTTTCAGTGCAGACCTCGGCCCGTATTCTGAAACGTTCGCCTTCCGCGAAACTATCGCCTTGGCCACGCTTCCGCAATCTGGAATAGTTGTATGTACCTGGTGCTCATATTTTCAAAGCACTTGGTAGAGGGATTGTCTGGGAAACTAAAAAAGTATCTTCAGGGCATCTGTCACCTCTTTACATATCACTTTGTGGTGCTCGTTATGTTGCACGAGTCGTATCACGAGGTAGCATTGGCACCAGGTGGTATCGGCAACATCACTTTATTGCCATCACAAAAAACACACAGAATGGGGGAAACAGGCTATCGCAAGTATTCATATACAGTTAACCCTCAATATAATGGAGTTCCTTGCGTGCTAGAGATTGAGGCGCCATTGTTGACTGACCCTTGCACGCTTTAACTCGCACATACTGTACAGCATACAGCATGTGGCAACAATATTGCCCCTGGACTTTATACGGAACATCATGGCGATGCCGACGGCAGAAATGCACTTTGAGTGTCCATATGATTGATGTCACAATAAAAACAGATTGAAATAGCTTTACATTATATTAGCCCTGGGTTGATCACGGCTCTCTGGCTCTGCGGTGATGTATTGTGACTGAGAATTTGTTACCGCGTCGATTGGACGGCTTAATTTGAGAACATTTTCCACGGTCATCATGAGTGTTGGCGTGGGAATATATAGTTCGATCCTAGTGCCACTGATGTTCTAGGCTTTACAGGAAAGCATGTGCTGTGCCGCCTCTCGACACACTCTTCCATATTCAGGACAAAACACGGGGAACGCGGGAGATGGAAGTTCAAGACGATGAGCAAGACGGGAACAAGGTGAATGCAGGAGCCAACGTTTCGACAAGTGGACTTGTCTTCTTCAAGCCGACGTACGCTTTCCTCACCACAGTATATATATAGGTGGGGTTCCTCTAAAGGGGAGAGGGTGTGAGGCGGGAGGGTGTGGAAATGAGGGGAGGTGTGTTAGCGTGTCGAATCGAGAATAAAGGAAGGCCAAAGCCAGGGCCACTCCCCCCCCCCCATCCCCGGTCTGTCTCCCCTTTAGAAGAAGCCCACCTATATATACTGTGGCGAGGAAAGCGTACGTTGCCTTGAAGAAGACAAGTCCACTTGTCGAAACGTTGGCTCCTGCATTCACCTTGTTCACGTTTTGCTCATAGTCTTCCATATTCTAGTATGCTATAGCTACAAAGTGCACTTCTGCTAGGTGCTTCATCTTGGTTTCATCGCGGTTTTGAAGTGTGCTGCCATATTTAATTTACCATTATTCCACCAAAATTCACATTGACCTGCTCCAAACAGCTTAAAAATTAAATTTTATCTGCTCCAAATTGCTCTAAAATAAAATTTAGACTGCTCCAAGCTGCTCCAAAACGCAATTTTACTTGCTCCAAAAATTTTGCCAAAATTTCATTGGGCAGTCACACCCCTGAATGAAGTGTTTAAGTTTTCATAACCTCTTGTCCATTGGAACACCATGTATTTAGAACCTCAATATAACGAAATGCGTTTGTATGTGATTTCAAAACAGCGAAATTTCACTGCCGCCGCAAAGGAATGCCGAGACAATAAATGGAAACTTCCAGGAAAACACGGTCAAATGATTGAATTACGAGTGGCTGCTTGCAAATGCACATCTGAAGTCGCGCGCTGCGCAACAAGAGCGGGACCACCGAAGTGGAACTGCATCATGTTCCGTATAAAGTCCCAAGTGCGATAAGATCCTATCGCACCCTGCACACTGTGCTTTAGGTGCGAAGGTGAGACGCAATATGATTGCTCCACGAGTGGCGCCTTCCCGCCCAAGCAAAAGAGGGGAGCGAGCTCGCGGTAACGCGATCAAGAACGCGCCAGGGGGAGGTGGAGTGTAGAATTAAGTGGCTTCTTTGTGGTACGTTGGCGGGCAATCACTGTCGGAGGAAGCTTGGCACTGAAACTTCGATGCGCACTACTAAAGAGCTGTTGAAGTTTCCGCATGACGCAGAACTAGACGAGTGGATCTAGCAGTGCCACTGTCTAATGTACATAAGCACTCGCCACTTCTTTCATCATCATCCATCCCAGTACTTTCATTCTCCTTTCCTCTTCGCCAGTGCCGAGTAGCAAACTAAAGCGCACTAACCAAGGTCGACCTGTCTTTCCTATAAATAAAATTTATCGATCTAACACATGTCGCCGGAAGTGCGAGAGCTCGGTCGTCCCCTTGAGCCTGCGGGTGACGTGCAGTACTGGTGCGGTGAATGACCGCGACAGTGCTTGAAGATGAATTCCATGAATTCGTAAAAAAGACGCGGCCTCTGTCACTCAGCCACTCTCTGCTGAGTGACGGTGTACGAAGCGCTGCAAGACTAAACACGTCGCATCACCCGAAGAAGCGCTGCGCAGAGCTGTGCTACTATGGTCGCCGTAGCACAGCGATGGGGCTCTTGCATTGCCCAGGGGGCGCTGCGAAAAAGGTGCTGAAAAGCGCCCTCTGTCCTAAAATGGGTCGTACCAAGCTCGGTCGTCTGCTTCAGAAAGCACGTTTACAATATGGACCCGCCACTTTCGGTTGTGTTGTATCACGGCTTGCAGCGAATATAGGGCGCCGAAGATTTTTTTCAGGAGTGGCACGCTGCGTAAAGGCAAGAAATTATGCAGTGCCGAATACGTGTATGCTGTTCAAGAATTAAGCGGCGAGGTTTTAGCGCGGTGTCAATCGCAAGTGAAGCGAGTCGCGTACGAAGTGGAACTTCAGGTAATTAGGTTTGCACGCTGCTAGATTCAGGCGCACAAACGCGAGGAAATGCTTTCTATAAATGAATCCACAGCAGCGATAAGCCGGCATCATGTGTACGGAACTGCTCGAGCGCACGACGGTACGCGCGGCGACGGCAGCGGTCTTTCAGCATGCCGCGACGTACGAACTGCTCGAGCGCACGATCGTACGCGCCGCGACGGCAGCGGTCTTTCGACATGCCGCGAAACGGCGGGCCTCCTGCAATCTTTGTTGACTGCATGCCGCTAAACAAGTAGTTATGCCTGCATTGTAGTAGCGGCCATCTGTCCCTTTTAGTAACTGGTAATAACTGATGCAATGCATATGAGCTCGCACGTACGTGCGAATCGCGGTGCAGCGCGAGCTCGTGCGCTGCTCGCTTGATGTAGCTTTTAATGACAACGCTCGAAAATCGATCTGCTGTAATCAATACTATCTTGCTGCGCTGCCTCAACATGCTGGCTTGAGGTCAAGTATGAGCACATTCAACCTCTCTAACCTGTGCTGCTCGTAGTGGGGTAGTGAATTGTCACCGAATCAGCCCGGCCATTTGTGGTCATTTGCACACACCTGGGTACTTCATCACTTCGCACCGGTCGAATTGTTAATTGTCGCTGTGGCCGCGTTTCGAATCGTGAACAACCAGCCATGCCTGCTGCTATGTCGGTCTGCCGTCGGGACTGTAGGTGCAAAAGACCGAATTTTAGAACGCAGATCTATAATCAAGCAAGCTTCAAGACAGGTGAAGCAGTCAGCATGGCGCGAAGTTTCGCTTACCCAGCGCGACGAACTGCAGTTATACAGCGCGCCCTACGCTCCGCTTCGTGAGGCCTTGAAGGGAAACGATAGAATCGGATGTCGGGATTCAGGGCTTCTTGTTCATGGCAGCCCACGACGCAGCAGTATCGACGGTGACGCTTTTTCGGTGCTGAGCTAGGTCCCTCCGGATTGGCGTCGCCGATTCCTTCTGCTTCCAGCATTACGTCCCACGGCACACGGAGAGTCCGTTTTCGTTAAACTATAGGCTGCGACCAGCTCGCAGCGTGGTCGACTAGGTCTGTGAGAAGTGACGAGCCTTTTCGCACTTGCAACAGGGCAGAAAAAAGTGCGAATCGACGCAAAACTCGGCCTAGAAACATGCTTCGCCACAGCCAGGGCTCAATCATAGAATAAAGAACAAACTTAGAGAAGGGAAACTGTACCTTCCGCCGTGGTTCGAAAATAAGCAGCGGCAGCGCATGGAACTTACTTTGGGGGACGCCAGATGACGTTGCTCAAACCGGAAGCGGAAGTGCACATTTTTTTTTTTAGAGCAAAATTCAATATGGCCGTTTTGTGCCGGTCGCGTACGCTGGTACGCGCCGTGCTTGCCCTGCAGGCTATGCGGCATGCCTCAATGCCTTCGCTGCCGCGTAGGTGGTGCGTTCAAATTGCCAAGAGCCTCTACTGACGCCCATACAAACAAGCCACAAGTGAGTGAACAGAACGCGCGACTTTATTGGCAGAAGACAAGCAGTGTACATTCTCGTGCAATAGCAGAAATAAAGTTTGCATGTCGAGATACGCTGGAATCATTGACGCGAGCTCGTAAACGGCTCACCGTCGTCGTCGCACGTGGTGGTCAGGCTAACGAGCAACAACCAGCAGCGGAAACATATTGGACAGAGTGTGCCACTTGTTTGCAGCGACAGTCGCCGTTAAAAATGCCCAAATTGCATTGCGAAGCAATCGGGAGACGCAGGCATCTGCTACCGCAGCCTACACAGCGACATGGGCTACCCCAGATTTTAGCCATTCACTCCTTTCCAACCTGCACGTTTCTTTTCTTTCGGGGGCCGCTAATGTGTGGCTCACACTTGCTGTCTCACATTGTCTCACTATGGACAAGTCGCTTTCGTGGGCATCGCCTCCATCAGCTACTTTTGCGGGCCTTTCCAACCATCTGGCTATCAACTTCATACGCATCGGACTATGTAAGCACGTATGCTGGTCTCCGTTCATGCCTAATCGCGGCCGAGAAAGGCCAGAGGCACAATATGCCCATTGCTGCAGCAGGAAAGCGCGAACGGGGAGCACGAATCACGGTGCATGAAAATTGGGAGTCTATGTCGCTGTGCAGGCTGCAGGAGCGAATGCTTACTTCGAGAGGCTGCTTCCCAGTGCAACCGACCAGGCCGCAATATTCTAAAAACATAACACTGCGACCATAACCAAGTGACATAACAGCAAAATTAAACAGCAATCAGTCACCGCATGAGGTTCAGACAATACATTATACATTGGCGACGAACCATATGGCAACAGTGAGCATTCACATACACGGGTCTATTAGGGTACATTGAGCTGCCTACCTACAGGCGTAGTGCCTGCCTTCGTCGCATGTGGTGGTCTACTAACGAGCAACAACCAGCAGCAGAAACAGATTGGACAGAGTGTCCCACCTGTTTGCAGCGACAGTCGCTGTTAAAGATGAGCAACTTGCAGTGCAAAGCAATCAAGCGACGCAGGCACCTGCTGCCGCAGCCTACACAGCGACATGGACTACCCATCATTTTAGCATTGACTCCTTTCCAGCCTGCATGTTTTTCTTTTGGAGGCCACTAATGTGTGGCTCACACTTGGTGTCCCACATTGTCTCAATATGGACAAGTCGCTTTCGTGGGCATCACCTTCATCAGCCACTTTTACGGGCCTTTCCACCCAACTTCATACACGTCCGACCATGTAAGCACTTATGCTGGTCTCCGTTCATGCCTAATCGCGGCCGAGAAAGGCCAGAGGCACAATTTGCCCATGGCTGCAGCAGGAAAGGGTGAACGGGGAGCACGAATCACGGTGTGCGTAAATTGGGAGTCTATGTCGCTGTGCAGACTGCAGGATCAAATGCTTACTACGAGAGGCTGCTTCCCAGTGCAACCGACCAGGCCGCAATATTCGAAAAACATAAAACTGCGACCGTAACCAAGTGGCATAACAGCAAGATTAAACAGCAATCAGTCACCGCATGAGGTTCAGACAATACATTATACATTGGCTACGAACAATCTTACGGCATAATGCTTGCCTTTGTCACATGTGGTGGTCTGGTAACGAGCGACAACCTGCGGTACAAACAGATTGGACAGAGTCTCGCACCTGTTTGAACCAACAGTTGCCGTTGAAGATGAGCAACTTCCATTGCGAAGCAATCAGGTGACGCAGGCATCTGCTGCCGCAACCAACACAGCGACATGGACTACCCGGCATTTTAGCGTTAACTCCTTTCCAACGTGCACATTTATTTTCTTTCGGGGGCTGCTATGTGTGGCTCACACTTTGTCGCAATGTGGACAAGTCGCTTTTGTGGGCATCACCTTCGGCAGCCATTCTTGCGGGCCTTTCCACCCATACGGCTATGAACTTCATACACTTCGAACCATGTGAGCACATATGCTGGTCTCCGTTTTGAGCAAATCATGGCCGAGGTAAGCCACAAGCACAATTTGCCCATTACTGCAGCAGGCCAGAACGAACGGGGCGCACCAGTTACGGTGTGTGTATACTGGGAGTCTATGTCGCTTTGCGGACTGCAGGAGCAAATGCTTACCTCGAGGGACTGCTTACCAATGCAACTGACCAGGCCCCCACATCTGAGAAACGTAACACAGTTACCACAGCCAAGTGTGGCAGCAAAACCAGATTCTGCAATCAATCACTTCACTGTAGCTTGCACAAAGACCCAGGCTATCAAGGAAGAGGAGCAATCATCAACGAGACTAGGAATATGGAAAATGAGAAAGCTTGCATTCAAAAGAGAAGCCACTCTGCTCTGCAAGCATTGAAGGCTAAAAACATCAAGAAAAGTAAAATGGTGCATAGCACATGTGCATAGGTTAATGCAAGACGCATGCCGATGCTGCATTAGCTATTTCAGGAGAGGAATTGCGCATGACAACATAAACTAGAAGATACTGCTACAGATATGTTAGGCTGCTAGACAGTGACTGGTATTAAGTATCAGCGAAGAATCGGTTGACCTTTATATTTGGATGAGGATGAATGACCTCTAACAAAAATGGGCAATGAGAAAGCTTGCATTTATAGAAGAAAAATTACACTTGCCACAAACGGAATTAACATGGCTAGGAAGCTGATTAAGGGCAAACTGATGGAACTCAATCTTTTGGCCAGCGTCGTCCGTGCTTGGTCAGATGTTGCAGGTGCACCTGAAGACGAAGAATTTCTAGAAAGTCCTTTTTGAGTTACCTGGATGACTCAACCAAATGTCCGTGCTGGTGGAATGGTGGCTGAAGCTCTTTTCAGTCTTGACACAGTCCTCTGCAGACTTGATATCTCATTCATATTCTTCTGCATGTGCTTCTTTGTTCTTGGTGTAAAAGCCTTGCAAATTCGGCTCCAGCCCCTTCCTGTTGGCGCAGATAGGAGCTCCTGTGATGACCAAGATGTGCTTGGCATAGACTCTGTTGGGGCAAAACGGTGACACATGAGATACAGCACAGATTAGCCAAATTTATGTGTGTTTTATATGTTCGAACCAATTATACTGAACCATAAATATGAACAAACATTCATATCTGCTCCAAACAGCAAGCCAATACAGCATATATCAAACATATTTATTTCTGAACCATGTGTTGTTTACCTTGTAGTAGTAGCCAATGTCCACACAATGACCTTGTTGTAGCAGGCAGCAGCTTCTGTTTAGTGCGTGGAGTGTGTTGCTTTATACTGGTGCCGTCTTCATTACTGCATGTCTGGAACAGAAATTTTGACTGAATCAGAAATTGAAAAAGCAAAGTTTTAAAATGCAAAAAGGTGTGACATATATGTTGTAATGATTTGCGACTACAGAACACATGCAAATGTACACTGTCTGTTCTAGGGTGCTTAAGCAGCATGTTAAATAAATATTGCTATTGTCCATAAAATTGATGTCTGCCTAACTACAATGCATGTCAACAGCGCAAGTACTATTAAGATCACAAATGAGAACATTTGTGGGTTCATTTATACACTAGAGGTGATCACACTGCTAGTTCCACAAGCAAATGCATGAAAGTCATGAAGCTATTAGAACTGATGCATTATTTTTCTGCACGAACGTGATGCACCGCTTCACTACTGCAAAAATAAATGCCCTACGGCAAACCAATCTGAACAGCAAGAACACTTGGAACCAGCAAGTACGAAATATGGGTGAATTATCAGGCTTGCAACTGTTTAATACATTAAATTCTGTACTTTCACTTCATTTTACCAAAGGATTATTCGGTTTTGTGGACGAAAGACGTTGCCGGCCGACTCGAAAAAAATGTTTAATATGTATATTGATAAGGCTACTCAGTCACCTACAACCACGGCTACAATAACATGAAAAATGAGACGCGCGTTCCGATATCGCTCTTTCTTTCCTGGTTGTGTGTGTAAACCAAACGACAGCCTCGCAAGTAAAGGTTTATTTAGGAAACAGCAACTGAGATCCTCACTGCCCATATGTAATGCAGGATCTAGTTCGTTAACTTGTGCCCGCCTGGAAGGTAATGACACGGATATTATATAACGATTCAAGCAGCGGTGTTAAACGACTCACCGTTATTGCCGTTGTCAGCCGCAGCAAAATCCAGCTCCCGTTTCGATGCAGACCTGTTCCGAATGGCTCACGACCGAAACCCATCTGCCGAGCTTACATGTCCGCTTGCAAACACGTAACTTCACCCCAAGTTAAATAACGCGAGACATCGAAGCGCAAGAAACTAGTTTTAGAAACAAAGCAGTCTTGAGTGTACGAACGAATGAATCCGTGCCGCCGTGCACTCGGAAATACCGGTAAAAATTTTAAATCCAGGCCAGAGGTCACGTGAAAGATCGATGATGCTGAACGCTATTTGCGTTTATAATGGCGAAGAAACAATAAACTTACTAACAAAGAGCACAATATCTAATTAGCAATGATAATTTTGCCCTGTTTTTATGTAAAAGAAAATGCTTCGGTAATTGTAAGAGAAAGTTTGTAAGATAAAATTGCGCTTATTACGACGCCTCTACCGGGAAATGTTGGAACTAACGAACGAATCCCGAAAGTGATGCTACTACGTCGGCTTTGTTAGCAGCGGCGCGCGGTCGATTTTTTCGCCCTCTGTGGCCATTTGTTGAACTTGAGAGTGTGCTACCCCTGGCTCAATACGACCCAAGCTGGTACGACCCAGACGTCGTTTCCCGCGCCGCCACCAGGCGCCGCTACTATACCTCAAACTCCAGCGCAAGACGCCCATTGCCATCCAATATGCTCGGAGGGGACCCATAAACTCTCGTGGGCGGTGGTCGAAGGCACGTACCGGGAAGCGTATTTCCAACTGCTCGTAGGTACAACGGGGCGTGGAACTTGCGGAGACGACGGACGTTTGCGCGCATGCGCGAGTGAGAGCGGGTGCGAGAGAGGAAATGTGGGGAGTTTTGATTCTTGAAAATACGACTCTGCCTAGGTACTACGGAGGAGTCCCTTGGGGCGCGGTGTATGCGCTTGTCCCTAGGCGCGCCGTGCCGGCAGAAGTCGCGGGGCGCGGTTGTGCTGAACTTAGCATCGCAAGTTGGCGGCTCGACGCAATCATATTTAATCGATCATGTTTTTACTAATGAAAACAACGTGTCATTATTTCGCATTATTGGCGGCGCCTCCAGGACACCAAAGCGGCAACGGGGATATCAAAGCTAGAAGCCGGACTGGTCCGTGGGTTGGGGCTCGCAGAGGCCTGCGCGTGCCAGGGGAGTATAAGATCGGCTGTCCGCTATCGCGGACAGCCAATGTTTTATGCGAACACCCCCAGGCACGCTTCGGCCTCTGCGGCCCCAACCCACGGGCCGCCCGGCTTCCAGCTTTGATCCCCCCGCTACCGCTTGGGTGCCCCGGAGATCCTGCGCCGCCTGCTTTAATATAACCTCAGGTGCTCTCCTGAGGCCTCCGTTTGCCGGTTACATGTGCCCTCCTGGAGCAGTGCTTGTAAAGAATCCGATCTATCGTCGCGACGAAAAATTCGACCCGCGACTTATAAAACACCAGTCAGAACATTGTCCCTTCAGACACAGCGATCACCAAGCGGCGTCCGCGCCCACTGCCTCACCGCGCGGGCAGCCAGCGGCGGAGCGTATAAACCAACTCGACCGAACTCCGCAATGCCGGCATGTCAGGGGACAAACGAATACAACGCAATCTAAGACCTCCTCCATAGTGCCTAGGCTGAGTCATATATTCAAGGACCAAAAGCCCCCACATTTTCTCTCTCGCGCCCGCTCTTACTCGCGCCTGCGCAGAAACGTCGAGCTCCGTCAAAAGTGGCACGCCCCGTTGTACCTACGAGCAATTCTAAATACGCTACCGGGAAGAGCAAATGCCACAGTGGAGCAACCGAACTATGGGAATGATTGTTGGTGTCGGAATAAACGCGTCACTGACAACGCCCTCGGAGTAGCAAACGCAAATCTCGAAGGCCATACTTTTGCTCTCAGCATTCGCCGGTAAAGACTGCAGATCCGGACACACATTGACTCCACGTTTTGAGGACCACCTAGTCTTCCGGTACACAGGCAAGCGTGGCAGAAAAACACGACTTAACGAGCTAACTGGTATGCTACTTACTTGATAGCTCACGTGTGGGCGCGATGCATAACAAATATTTCATGCCTACCACTCTGCTAGGCCTTGTGCGTGTAGGATCGGCCACACTAATATCTTCCCACCCAGCAATTCGCGAAAAATGCAGAAATAGCAGCGACTAAGAAGTTAAATAATCTTACTCTTTTCTCAACATCAGTAACGTAACAGACTCGTGTAACACATCTTGTATTCCGGTGCCAATAACAGCAGCGCGCTACGCTGACAGGCAGTCCTGGTAGGCGTCCGGGGACTTGTACTTTTCCTCGAAGAACTTGAGTGTCTTCTTCACTGTGGTCAGCATTGGAAACTTTCCCATTCCACAGTGGTCGGCGGCATCCGAAAACTCAAGTCCCACCGCCGTGAGTCCGTACTTCAGTGTGGTTGCGTTCTTCCGGCTAAGGCAGAGCTTTAGAAATAAAACAGAAGAAGCTAGTAAAAACACATATGACTTGACATAACAATTGCAAGGTACATATGCATATTGACTGGCGCTTATAAGTAAATAGTCTGATGATCGGTGTCTAACTGAAGATTAATGGAAATTTGTAAAATTTAGAAACGAGCCAGAACTTGAAGAAGGCAAAAAAAAAACCAAGGGACAAATTAACAAGGCGCTTAGTTCATATAAGTATCATTTTCTAATGGCCTGCGGCCTTTCCGAATAATACGCACGTACAACATCAGGATTGGCTCCTACGTGCTTTTACTGACAATTCTACACTCTTAAACAAAATTGCACCCTTTGGGTCGTATCTTGCCACACAACGTGCGATAATCGTCGTCTGTCTTCTCCGCATTTACTTAACGCTTCTAGCCCGGCACTTCCAACCCACAAACGGCATGCGCGTTATCAGCACGAGAAAGCATTTTTGACAGGAAAGTAGCGTGCGCGGCGTTTTCAAGAAAGGAATCGCAAGCAATGCAGATGACGATTACTGTTGTGTGACAAAAAAGGGTGCACATTTGTCTAAGAGTAGCGCAGGAGCTTTTTGTAAAAACGGACCCACATCGTTAACTGCGTGCGCAAATGTCTTCGAACAGGGCAACGACGCAGCCAGCGTCATGTAGTCAATAAGTTCATATTCGACAACAACACAGGTTTGCAAAATATACGCACGCAGTACGTACTGAAAAAAGACTTCAGGCATACGCATAACGGAGTTCAGGCAAGGAAGACAAAGCGCAGTGATTAATCAATAACGACTTGGCTTCGGCAATGCTTTATCTCCTATGACCTTCCACTCTCTCAACACCCAATAAATTATATTCCATATAGTGAAGCGCCCCAACGCAGCAGCTTCAGATGTACATGCGATCGTGTACTAATGCATTATGAATTATTTTCTTTCCACGTACACTTCTGATAAGCTATGGACATATAAGGAATACTTTATTTAGCAAGTAAGGCAGCAAATTCATACACAGTTGATATAGTAGTTTGCATAGAATTTACGTAATAAGAAAGTGAGGGGACAGACTTAGTTTGATTGTATATAAAATTTATGAACACGTGTGGACACAGACAACACATTCACCGTTAATAACTAGTCTCACGTTTGGAGAGGCTGAGTAATTTTATATGCCAGCATATCTTCTTTCTCTTTTCCTGATTTATTTTATAATATTCTGCTTTTAAAGTGAGGAACCTGCTGTTGTTTCATGTATATGTACCAACTCGTGAATTTGATTTTTTTTTCTGCCATAGAAAAACAAACTGACGCGCTGTACAGCCTTATAGGCTCGGGACCCGCTGCCATGTATGCATATCTAACGGTCATTCAAGCCCCGTCTATGAGCTTTTTTCCTTAGCCTAGCCCCATGTAGGTGGAATTGTTATCGGAAAGTAACAACGAGGAACGTAACGAACGTAAGGAACGTAACGATAGCGGTACAAGATTAGAGACGTAACGCTAACGAATGATCTTCCTGCTGGTACTAAGGAAAACATGTGGAGCTGGACAAGTCATATACAGTCGCGCCCAGATTTTGCGCACTCGACGGGTAGTGATAGAAAGTTCGTGAACTCGAGAATTTAGTAAAATCGAAAGATACGAAAACTCCATGGTCAGACGGCCAATTTATTTCTCGTGAAAAAAAAAATCGGTTATCTTTACTTGCCTACGGCTTTTCAATGAGATTGCCTCGCCGCTCACGTGGTTCACCAAAGCGACGAGTCTGTTTCCTTGTTTCTTCAGCCTCAGCAAATTGATAGGAGGAGGTCGATGGCGTGCGTGACCTCGCTAGCTGTCGGCACGCGATCTACGTTTGCGTTCGTGTCGTCATCCTCTCACGCTTACTCTGCGTCGGGAAGAAGCGTCACAAGCTATCCCAATTTTCTGTTGCATTCATGTCTGGCATCATTGCTTACGTAGACGACGAAGTCCACGCCTGGCGGGATAGCGTGGCAGTCAGTCAGCGCAAGCCTTGTATTCGCGAATTCCCACGCGCGATCCCAAAGCGTGTCTTTTGCTGCGTGGAATTTTTTAGTTTCCTTTTCCGCTTTCTTTCTTTGGTGTTGCTTCGTAATAGCGAGAGGGATAGTCAATATTCCATCAAAAGATGGAATTGGTAGTTTCATTACACCTAATGGAATAACTTTGGGGAATTTGAATTTCTACGTGAAATCAAGACGATGAGCAAAACGAGAACAAGGTGAAAGCAGGAGCCAACGTTTCGACAAGTGGACTTGTCTTCTTCAAGGCGACGTATGTAGTCAAGGCGACGTATGAAGACAAGTCCACTTGTCGAAACGTTGGCTCCTGCTTTCACCTTGTTCTCGTTTTGCTCATCGTCTTCAATTTCCATCTCCCGCATTCCCCGTGTTTTCGTAAGATCAAGAAATTCATAAAATTGGATTTTGGAAAAACCTGGTTCAACTGTGATACGTAGAGCACATACCATCGGTCTTTTATGAATTTAGACAATTTGTGCCAGCTGAAAGAACACATAGTCTACATCAAGAGGCTGTTAAATTTTTTTGAGTGATGCAATTAGGAATTCGCTATTCGCATGACTTTTTTCGTTTATTCAGGCCAATGTTAAGCGACGTCTGAGTGACACTCGACGTGGTTGCTTAGTTGCTATGGTGCTGGACTGCTAAGCACGAGATCGCGGCATCGAATCCCGGACACGGCGGCCGCATTTCGATGGGGGCAAAAACACCCGTATACTTACATTTAGGCGCACGTTAAAGAACCCCCGGTGGACCAAGTTTCCGGAGTCCCCCACTACGGCGTGCCCCATAATCAGAAAGTCGTTTTGGCACGTAAAACCCCATAATTTTTTAAATGTCTGAGCGAGGGCTTATTTATTCTCCCGTAGATTTCGCTGACGTTGGCTATGTCAGTTCAACACTGGCCATTCACAACAGTCTCTAGTGGCTTCAGGATTAAAGTGACCTTGGAGAAAACGAATTCAGTGGCTCGACTCATTTGTGCTGAAGATGCTAATTACCTTGTACTGTAGTGTCTCGGGTATGTCGTAGACAAAGGTCTTGAACCCCTTGTCGTCCACGACGTACCTGCAGTTCAACAGTTCGCTCTTCTGGACATCCCCGTACTTCTGATCATTGCACACCTGCGGTCAATTTTGGCGGTTATAAAAGTGGGGCATGGCTAACCTGATCATGCAACCTTGAGCCTATGCTTAAGCTTCCAACTTAATCTTTCGATGGGATCTCAACCAATATCATCTAGCTACACCGAAAAATGTAGTATGCAAGGGATTTAAAAAGCAAGTTGTGTAAACCAGTTTTCAAAGCCATGCTTCGATAGACTTCTTATGCAGTGCAACAAGTGAACAACCGAAGGTTTCAGTTAGCCTTTCCATCAAGTGAAATTGTCATAAGTAGACGGTGGAGAATTGTTTCGTCGAAAATTACATACCAATGCACATTTTTTAATGAGTGCCGCCTTACTAATTATTGAACTGGACATTGTTAAGGAAACGAGATCATCCTAATGGGGCGACTTGAGTGTTGCGCCCATGTAGCTCAGGGGCAGCTATGTCAGACACCGCCTAGCACTTGGCTCGTCAAGCAGCTGGCTTAAATACCGGGACCATACGCCCATGCTCCCATCTTCCTTTTAAAACATGCAAGAGGCATCCGCATGGCGAGATGTTCAGGTGCTTCTATCGCCTAAGTGGCGTAGAACCACTATATGATATTTAGTAAACCATGTATACCCAACAATAGCGTTTGGACACATGTTTCTTATGCATGTGTTTCGTCGGCACATTAAATACATGGCTTGATTAGACTCGGTGAACAGCTTTTAACACATGTGAACGTGCTCATCATGGGGAACAACATTGTTACACCGGCCTAAGCGAGTTGTTCAGTATATGTACGTGCTGTTATTTGCTATGCACCGGCATTAAAGAAACAAAGGAAGGGCATGGCACTTCGGCTACGATTCATTTCTTGAGAACGCAGTGTACCTTGTTTTGTCTAAGCTGCGGCGAGATATTTGTCTTCAGATGCTCACTCTGGCGAGGCATATAGCAGCTTCGTGTTAAGTGATCTCACGAACCGACACATCGCCACATAAAGATAAAAAGACGAAAATAAGCCTATGACCACACAGCTTAAATCAAGGGCATTCGTACCATTAGCGATATCTGTTATCTGAAAGACTATATTACAAAATGAATATTACAGAATTATATTATTCTGTTTGTTACACAAGCAAAAAATATGTACGCCTTCACTTAGTTCATATTTTATTGAGAAAAGAAAAACAAGAAAAAAAGGCATCGTATTACTGTGCCTGACAGATGCGAAATAGCTCAGCGTACCTTTCGCAAGTAATACTTCATGGCATGGGGGTATCATCAGAACATTTAATAAGGTAAATAATGCTCACGTCGTTATGCTTCGTCAAGCCACCGAAGCATGAAAAAAAAAAAAGGTTCTGTATTCAACATACGTAAGCCCATGTACTCTCAAGTGCGTCTGCGTGCGTTCGGGTTCTAATCGCCAGAACATGATCGAGTCTCTGAAAGGCGTACGAAATGTGTGCTGCGAGATTTATAGTCGGTGAGTAACGGCGCCAAACTTGTGTCGCGCCGATACAGGTAAATTTGCAGCTGTCTTTGCTGAGGCACCGAAGCACAAGTGAGCCCTCGCACGAAGTTCCTCCACAACTATGCTATGAGAGCACTGGCATTAAGAAAGCGAGATATGGGTTAACACCGCACTACACATCTCTAAACGACATCACTATGTCTTGAAACCTCGCGATATAATACCTGAAACTACAACATTAACCGTAAATAGGCCCAATATACAAATACAGATTTAAATCTATGTATTGAATTGGGCTAGAAGTAAAAACAGCGGACACGCGCTGTCGAAACGCCGGTGTGAGGAAGCACGGCAGCAGCACCAAGCGAAGTGACCTTCGTGCTGTCTATCGCTTCAACGTAAACTGAGCGGCGAGAACACAGCACGCGCAGAGGTGCGAGCCGCAGGCGCACCCCAACGCTGTTCGCTTTCAAGAAATGGTCCGCACGGCCGCGCAGCACGAAGTTGCTGCCAGTGTACTACCACAGAGAAATTCAACAACAAGGGACACACGGCGAAGACTGGCAACAGGAAACACGTCAAGCGTTGTGTTCATCCGTTAGCTGACGCGCGCATCGAGAAAAAGGAATGTGAAATGACCTTGTAGACAGCGTTTTATTTGTTGTATTCTTTGCCGCTAAAAATGAAAAGTTTTTGCGTATGAACGAACCTTTACTTTGCGACTTATTTTTCTTGCGTTACCTAGCCACAAGCTAACGGCATGCCAGACACGCCACCGAAGCGAGCGAGGCCGGCTGCGCATGTGAAGTTCGCGTGTTCAACGACCCGTCTCTTTTGGATGTTGCCTGTTTGTTGGGATCCCGGCGTATTCCCGCGTTCCTTCCGCACTTCGACAAGGCGCGACTGCACTATTGGACTACGGAAAGGTGAGAAATTTTGTTTGACAGGCTGCGACGTATTTTAAGCAATTTAGGCGTTTACTGCACGGGACCGAAACTCGTGACGTAGTTAGCGAAAAGCAGCTCGGACGTCTTGGCGTAGTTGAGTGAATGACTCATACTGGGAGATGTTTACGACGCTTTCTATGAGCCCCACAATTACTATAACTTATTTCAGTAGTGTTTGGGCAGGCCAGGCTCGCCGCACCCTGCTTTCTGAGGCAGCTAGCCAAAAGCAGCTCGGCCGTCTGACGGAGCTAGTTAGTTTCGCGTGTACTGAAACTTACTGGAACTAGGAAGGAACAGCACCAACTAAGACGATCACGAGAGGGAGAACGACACAGGACAGGCGCTTGTCCTGTGTCGTTCTCCCTCTCGTGATCGTCTTAGCTGGCGCTGTTCCTTCCTACTTCAGGTATGCACCTTCTAGCCCAAATGAATTTCGTTCTGAACCATGAATCTTACTGGGACGAGTTTTGGCGCTTTCTCTGACCCCCAACATTATTGTACCTAATTTCGTTACATTTGGGGGAACTTTGAAGCACTGTAGCCGCGCCCGGCGTTCTGACGCAGTTAGCGAAAAGCAGCTCGGGCGTGTGACGCGGTTAGTTTCGCGTGTGCTGAATTTTACTTGGACACGTTTTGGCGGTTTTTCTGGTCCCAAACATTATTGTACATAATTTCGTCATTTTTGGGGTACTTTTGAAGCGAAGTGGCCGCACCTGGTGTTGTGACGCAGTTAGCGAAAAGCAGCTCGGTTGTGATGACAGTTTCATTGATTGTTTGATTATTTTTTACTCATCTTAGCATTCCTATATTACAAAGAACTTTCCGGACCAATAGCCGAAGGGTAGTGATAGGTCCGACAAAAGAAAATATAATACTGGCAACAATAAAGAACAGTAAAAACGTGACAATGAGTGAAACTAAGGAAAATAATTGGTGTGCTTTTCCGTGCACCAAACTGAAACTAAACTGAACTGCAACAGCAAAAGAAATAACAGGTATGGCAGAATTTTTTTTTTACAGAAAGGGCATGCAGATACTTCAGTGCCATAGTAAAGTTTCGTGCACTTGTGAAAAAATATGGAATGCTGTGTCATGCAGTGTACAAGGAAACAAACTAAGAAGTGCAAAAAAGACGTCTGGATTCAAAATGGTACAAGAAAGCAGAACAACACTTTGCGTTATATACAAATTGACATGTGGGACGTTGCAGTGAAGGGAAACAGAATATGTAAGTTTGTAATCTGTAATGTCTGAATGATGATGAAAAAGAAAATCATGTAAACTAAAGCAACTGCAGAGAACATTCTTTAAGTTCCTTGGAAAAGTTCTGAGAATGTTTTATTTTGGGTGGTATGTTGCTCCATATTTTTGCACCATCAAATTCTAGTACCCTGTGACCACAAACATTGCTACTGGGAGGAAGATTAAAGTTACCTAATGTGACATTTCTAGTGGGACGTGCTGATGCCTGAAACAGAGCAGCCGCAAAGGGATGGCTAAACATAACGACGTAGTATACAATCTCTGCAATTCGTAAGTCGCGTAGCTGATGAAACGGTAAAATTCTGAGCTCTCAAAAGAAAGGCTTGCTTGAAGCGGTGTAAGTAGACTGTGTCATTATTCTAACTGCACTTTTTTCTAATATTCTTATGGGATATTATACGTTTTATAAGTGCATCCCCAAGTTTCAATACAGTATAATAAGCGACTGTGAATTAAGGCAAGATACACAATGCGCAAATATTGATTTCAAAAACGTTCCGTGTTAATCCCAACGTGCAGCATCCAGATGCTATTCTGGCGCCAACAGCACTGATGTGTTCGTGCCAGTGCATATACTTATCAAAAACTACACCAAGGCATCTATATGAATTATTTTGTCCCAGAAGGCAGCTATTAATAAATAGTTCTACTTTGGCATCACAGATCTTTCTTTTTTGTGTGTGGAGAATGGAACACAACCTATTTTCTTGTTCAAGTATTGACGGTAATCTTGGCCAAAAAACATCTGGAAGTTCTGTCGAGCTCAGCGTTAGCTTTTGCCGCCAATTCTGTAAGATTCTTGGCTGTTAATACAATGCATGTATCATCGGCATACATGATAATTTCTGCATAGTGTAATAGTTGGCGTTTACTGAATCCTAGTGGGACAAGTTTGTGACGCTTTCTATGGCCCCGCAACATATACTTTCTTTCGGTATTCGCGCTTGTCGCAAACGCGACGAGCGATTGCCAAGAGTGATAACACGGGAGTGTGGTGCTTGCGCCGGCAAAACGCCCAAAAGAGCTCAAAAGCCAGGAACTGGAATATTTGTCTTCTGAACGACTGAAAACAGCCTTTGCATCCACGTATTTGTCTTGTGTGCGAGTAGAAGGCATTCTGCAAGCTTCTAGCATGGTGGCATATATGTTGTGGCCACCTCTGCGTATGTAGCATACCATCGCGTCGGCTGAGGCCAACTTGTTTTGGAAACGCGCATGCAGTCGCCCATATATTTGTGCTCTAAAATTGCAGGAAATAATGCCCGGGAACGGGGGAATGCTTGCAAATCAGATGTTTTCTTCATATTTTATGGTATTGTTTGGGATGAGTCGGGTATATTCTACGGCATGTATCATCATCAGCAGCAGCATCATAATCATTGGACTGTTTTATGTCCACGGCAGGACGAAGGCCTCTCTCTGCGATCTCCAATTACCCTCTCCTGCCCCAACCGATTCCAAGTAGTGCCTGCGAATTTCATAATTTCACCTTCCCGCCTATAGTCTTCTGCGGTCCTCGACTGCGCTTCCTTTCTCTTGGCACCCATTCTGTAACCCTAATGGTCCATCGGTTATGTAACCTACGCATTAGATGACCAGTAAAGCTCCATTTTTTTTCTTAATGTCAATTAAAATATCAGATATCCCCGTTTGCTCTCTGATCCACACCGCTCTCTTTCTGTCTCTTAACGTTACGTCTAACATTCTTTTTACTATATTTGCGATATTTACTACTATATATTTACTACTATTTTACAATATTTACTAGCAAACTAATTCTACTAAATAGCTTCTTAGTTACAAGTTTTGCGACACATGTTTGTAATCGACAGTTGAAGGGAAGCATCACATTAGTCTAGTTTAGTGCTTACATGTTTCAAAACGGCTATGCAGATTGAAGTTGCTGGCGTCAAATTAAGTTTATATGATTACGAGCGCGATGCCTCGTAACGCGACTCTATGTCGAATCCTTTGTGACGTAAGAAACGTTGCGTAAAGTGAAGCGGCCCTCGTTCTTGTTCCGACTGCTCCTGTGCGCAGCTGCCGATTGCATGCACCGCCGCTACGGCTGCAGGGGTCGGGCCAACACCCGCACTGATTCCAGGGGTCGGGCGCACTGATTTATCGCGCCGTACGGCCCAGCTTCACTTCACGCCGCCCCCCTACGTCACAGCCGGCTGCGCTACGTCACTGCGACTCGCGCTTTACGGGGCAGCCTGCGTAATCGACTAAATTTAAGGAATCTGTTGACGCCAGATATTTTCGCTTTCCATGGCCGTTTCCAAAGTATAAAGACGGAACTAGACTGTAGTGAATTCCCTTCAATGTTACAGTACAATAACTTGCCTTAAAATTCGTAACAAAGAAGTTAATCATGTAATTGGTTTAATTAGTGAAGAAAACGCTTTTCATTTTGCAAATGATGTCCAAATAAGCAGAAAGTTATTCTTTAGTGACGCGATTGGAATAACTTTTGTAGTTCCTTTATTTTCTTACATACGTGCTCGAATTAAAAGAAAATATGCATACATATTATTCACATTCCTACCGCTCTATCTCCATGGAGCGAATGCAGGATTCTGTAGCAAGTAAATAATAAAGAAACGCGGCAGCTATGTAATGCGTGTATTGTTATATGTGTCCCATTGTGGGCCGCCATCGTGCCAAAAAAATTCAAATTTCTAAGTGAAATTACTGATAAATTGTGACAGGTCTAAATTGTCGCCTCTCAACGTCCTGCGCTTAAATCAGACACTATTCATGAATTCAAACATGGTTGCGCAGATAGATAGATAGATAGATAGATAGATAGATAGATAGATAGATAGATAGATAGATAGATAGATAGATAGATAGATAGATAGATAGATAGATAGATAGATAGATAGATAGATAGATAGATAGATAGATAGATAGATAGATAGATAGATAGATAGATAGATAGATAGATAGATAGATAGATAGATAGATAGATAGATAGATAGATAGATAGATAGATAGATCACGGTCAGTGAAAACATAAGGTAATGTAGTCAACCGGAATTCATTTAATGGACATAATACATTCGCGTCCTTCCAAGCACCCAGGAGTCGCACTTCGGTGTAATTGCGGGTGCGCTCACGTACCTCGGCGATGCTAGCGAGCTGGTGCTCAATTATCTGCTGGTGGCAGGTGTCACCAGCGGCGTAGTTCTGCACCTGCATTGATCCGTCAGTGTCCACGTAGTACCAGCGGCCGTACAGACCCACGGAAACGGACAGCGCCGCCGTCTTCACGCCCTTGTTCCGCATCTTGTCCAGGTCGCCGGCGTGCCTGAGTGCAGTGAACTGCGTGCGTTGCCGCCGTGTAGAGAGAAGTTGTTGGTGTCACGTGATTAGGCGTTATCATTCACGCCCTCGCATTGCTACGCAAAGTCGATGGTGGTTGGTATCGACAAAGCAGTTACAGTAGACTCGTCCCAGTTATTCTCGTGCTCCAAACTGCATTTATATAACACAGCGCGGTATAGGTCCGTAGCTATGGCGTTGCGCTGCCCAAACTTGGGCTCACGGGTTCCATCGCGGCTGCATGGACGCATCCCAACGGGGTTAGAATGCGATAAGGATAACGATCGTGCTCGGCACATTGGGTGCACGTTAAGGAACCCCAGCTGGTCAAGTTTAATCCGCAGTTCCCCAGTAAGGCGTGCCTCATTATGATCCCAGGAATGTACTTTTTTTTCCCAGTTCTCTCCTCTTTAAAGGTTTCGATTTCTGACATGCGTCCAACAGCTCCATATAGCCACAGCTGCACCGGGCAACACATAAAACGGGGGAGACGCCACCTCCTTTGAGAGGGAAGTATAGAAATCCCATATTCATAAGCCTACAACGGGATGCATCATTATAGAAACATAGTATCGGTACAAACGGGGCATTCATATCAGCAAAATTTTCTTCGCTTTTACAGAGCGCAGCTGGGTCACCTTTGCATAATGCGCTTATTCACGCTAATTATGATATCATTCTCGGTTGTCACATTATAATGCCAGAGGCTCTGCAAATATCACTTCTTCAATGACGCTTTTAAGGACATAATAAAAAAAAAACGACCTTCGTTGCACGAAGTGAGCCCGCATTTAGCGTGGCGTACTTTCTCTCATTTCTGCTGTGATTGTTTATCTAATAATTCTCTTATTGTTCATCTTATTCTTCGTCTAAGTATTTCTGTTATTTTTCAGCCCAGTTCAATATAGCACAATTACTTGAATTATTAAACGACTGTATTGTTTCACATCTCATTTACTAGGATCCGCTGGTGTTGTTTCTTTATCTTCCGACCAAAGCGACAACTTCGGCATAGGTAAACTAACGTTGTTCTAGACTTCTAGACGGCGCTGCCGTTGCATATCAGTCCTTCTAGCTCATCGTTCAGCTGCAAGATCATGAGAAGCGCCCGCTCCGTTTACACTACTTCACAGCAGTGGAGCACCAACTGTTCTTTCCACTTGTGGCTATGGTGTTGACCTGCTAAGCACGAGGTCGCGGGATCGAATCCCGGCCACGGCGGCCGCATTTCGATGGGAGAGGGGAAAGCGAAAACACCCGCGTACTTAGATTTAGGTGCACGTTAACCCTTTGTGGGACAACATATATTTTTTGCAAGAATTATAAAAAATTTTTTATTACACTTGAAAATGAGGTGTACAGAAATGATTCTAAACAAATTTCACAGTTTTATTATGTATAGTTAAAGAAAAAAATGTGGGACGCATTTGTCCCATTGACACTAAATGGGAAAATGAAATGTGGGACGTATTTATCCCATTGACCTACACGGGTGCCACACTAGGTTAGTTCTGACTAACCACTTCATGGAATGGTCCAAAACAGGTCACACAAAGCGGGACTGAGCATGCCTTGCACAAGAAACTTGTTCGCACTTCTTTCCCCCTCGTGGAACACCAACGGCATCTGCGCCTATTTTCCACTTTCACAGGGTTGTGCTCTCTTCCCATGAACCGAACTTCATCCGATACGCCAACCATTTTGTGGCCATTTTTTCTACCCTCCTTGTTCATTCTGAACGGCTTCCTGCTGCCGGTGGTTCTGAATGTCTGGCCATTGATGAGTTCCCGTCCAAGAACCAATCGAAACCATAAGTAGGTCATTGGATTCACAGCATTTACTTGAATGAACGCGTTGACGATGGCTGCATCGAGCAAGAAATAAAATATTCTGTACCAGGACTTTTTGGACCTCCTGTCAGCTCGGTATGCATTGCGCTTTTGGTCGAATTTGTCGACTCCTCCCATCCAAGTGTTGTAGTCGGATATAGCCTTTGGACACTGGACGGAAACCGAAGACCCATTTGCAAGCTTGCGGACAACTTCTTCTGTGTCCTTTGGGTGGTGAAAATTCGATAAAGCATGCACATTTTTTGTGTCACGCCACTGATATGCAACAATGCTTCCTTTTGATCGCCAGATATATTCTCCTCTCTGGAGTTTGTTGTCCATTTTCAATTCATCAGGCAGATCCTTCCTGTTTGTCCGGACTGTACCAACAGCAAGAATTCCTTTCTGTGCAAGGTCCTCCATGAGGCGAGTGGAAGTGAAGAAATTGTCAAAGTAGAGTTGCGTGCCAGGCTCAACGCCTTCTACCAGAGACAATACGACGTACTCTCCAAGTGCTTGGTTGGCAGGACGCTTCGCATTTTTTCCTTCATACACCTGAAACGCAATCAGGTAGCCGGTTTCTGAATCGGCCCGGCACCACACCTTGTAGCCGCGTTTGATGGGCTTCATTGGCATGTATTGCTTCAGAGACGATCTTCCTTTGAATAGGATCATACTCTCATCTATAGCTTGATGAGCCGATGGCGTGTACTCTTTCTGAAAACGTTTGTTCAGAGCATCGATGAGAGGGCGTACTCTTGCCAGCCGGTCATATCCATCTTCGCCTCTTTTTTTTTCTTTCGTGTTGTCACTCAAATGCAGGCAATTCATGATGGATTGGAATCGCTTGAACGACATGACTTTTGAGATTTCTGGTGCATTGAAAAAGTTATCGCTGCTCCAGTAAAGGTACAGCTGATGTCTCGGGTTTACACTCATGAGAATCAGAATGCCGAAGAAAGCCCGAAGCTCATCTAACGTGATCGTTTTCCATTTTCGCCGGTTTTTCTGTTCTGCAAAGCGGTTTGTTTCCTCTACAAGGAGCTGCATTACTTCGTCGTCGAAGTAGAGTGAAAAAGCTTCAATCGGTTTGGATGGCAACTTTTGTGACATCTCAGGATCCCATGTTTTTGGGACTTGCAGAACATGGTCTGGCTCGTCACAACCCCATGTGCCCGGCGTTTCTTCCTCATTTTCCACGATGTTGTCGCACAGGTCTAGCGATCTTTTCCGCCTCTTTGTTTTCTTTTTTGTATAGGTTGCCTTGCGTTTTGCCTGTCTGCTCGTTGACGCAGCCATTTCATCTGCACTGGCATCCTCATCTGTACAATGAGGCGCAAGCTCGGGAATGACATTCTCGTCTGTGCTTTCCCCATCCGAATCATTGGAGTCCGGATCGTCCGATATGCTAAAATAGAGCTCGAGAGCTTCTTCTTGTGATAGAAATCGCTTGCCTGCATTAGAAAGCAACGACAAGTTCTAGATCAAATAATTCGAAAATTACCGCTCAAAATTCTGCCATTAGGCTTAGCAAAATGTGCAACTTTTTTCAGCATGGTATTGAAAATTTGCATTTATCTCATTATATGTAAGCTCAAATCTCAGAAACAAGAGCTGATTTTAATCCAGGGTTGTTTCTCTGAATGCAGAAAAAAGGAATTACTTACCAGGCATGTTGATTTTCTTTTCTGCCGGATCGCATATAGTCGAAAACTTCCAATGCATCAGAAAAAAAAGAACGAAGTTTCAAGTTCTGGACTCACTGCCTCATCTAGTGGAGGCTGCTGAAACTATATTTAAAAGAAGTACTGAAACCTCTCAATAGGTGGTAGCACATCACAAGAATGATTCCGGTTTCCTTCTGCTTCGTACGAGCCCTTTAGAGTGGAGCACTATGTGGGACGTATGTGTCCCACTGTCCCACAAAGGGTTAAGGAATCCCTGGTGGTCAAAATTTCTGGAGTCCCCTACTACGGCGTTCCTCATAATCAGATCGTGGTTTTGGCACGTAAAACCCTATAATTTCATTTTAAACTTTTCTAAATCGGCGCCTGGAAAGAAAAAGAAGAGATTATGCGCCTTTCCGAGCACCGAATTGTATCTAGCGCTGAAGCCATGCACTCCGGGCAGTGCCAGGTGAGCCGATGACGTCACCCGCAGTGCCGCTTGCCTGTTCTTATCTATGCCATCCATCATACCCCGTGACAGCTGCGCGGCTCACCTCCTTCTTGGGGTTGTGCGAACTTCTATCGCCGAGCTTCATACACCCGCATCGCGAACCTTCAAAAACGGGGGAATATAAGCTCACGCGTAAAATAGTCATGGCGAAGGAGATACTCAGCTGATCACATGAGAATCAATACTGCGTAGCGTGCCAGACCTCGTCATCCTCCTAGTATGAGGCTGCTTCTAAGTTCTATTGTGTTGAAACGTGCTCATATAAAGTATAGTTACTCAATTGAGAAAGCAGGCGCCCCCTAGAACTCTGCAATGTATTGCCTCTAATTACGTGCCTCTCCCCCCCCCCCCCCACCAAGAAAAAAGAAAGAGAAAGAGATAGAACAGTCTCAATAACGAACACATATATCGAGGGCTACGCTTTCGTGTGCCGCATGAGCTGTAAGTCATAGCAGAAGTCACAATAACTTCACGATGTCCCTGCTATTCTCATACACTACAAGAAGTATAAAGTGAATCGAGGGTAAGCGTAGCATTTATGAATCCGGCTCGTGTTTCTACTACAAAAGCCATGTAGCCATTACGAGAGACTGTTAAGTTATTATTACGCGGATTCTATAATTCAGATATTCTGCTTTTATTCTGACCATACTACAGGGGAATGTAGTATTGAAGCTTTCTCACCAAGTTGAAGAAGTAAACGTTGTTGCTCTGAAGATTCTTTGGTTGTTTCAGTAGATTCGCTGGCAAAATTTTGCAGTCCTTAAAATTGCTGTCCCTGTCGTATAGGTGCGCTTTCGAGATGAATAGGTCCGGCATAAGCACGGTCCTAAAGAAAAGAATTGAAACAGTGTGAAGAGCAGGGAAGCATGAGATGAATCCTTCATTCAATTTCTTTATCAAGTTCACTTGATGCTCACAATTATCAGCATGTATAAAAACCTACATCGTTACGTTTGGTTACAAATTTTGTCAACTACGGTTGAGTGAAGTAACTTTATTTCGGTCCAGAGAAGACGCAGGGGAGACCCCGCGCCAATCGGCTAGTCCCACGTAGGGACCGCCAAGCCGAGCTTGACGGCCCGATCGCGGGCACTCTGGACGGCCAGGGTTTGGTCGCTGAGTTCGGGGCTGCCCAAGAGCGCAGCCCACCTATCCTCGCTGAAGGAGGAGCCGATGGCTTCACACTCCCACAACACATGGTCCAATGCTGCCCTTAGTCCACAGGCAGGGCAGTCCGCACTGGGATATATTTCAGGGTATATGGCATGAAAAACCGCGAGGTTAGGGTACGCACGGGCTTGTAAAAGTCGAAGGGTAACCGCCCGCGCCCTGCATAAGGCGGGGTGCGGGAGGGGGAATACCCATCTTGACAGATAGTAGTGTGTGTTGATTTCATTAAACGTAAGCAAGGGTTCCCCGCGGGGCAGGGGGACTGCTGAGGCGGCGCGGTCAGTGAGTCCTCGCGCGGCCTCGTGTGCGCCCTCGTTAGGGTTGGAAGGAGAGCCCTCAATCGACCCCAAGTGAGCGGGAAACCAAATGAGAGAATGTGGAGAGATACTTTTGGCGCTTTGGAGGATGCGGAGGGCCTGGGGGGAGACCATACCGGTTTGGTAGGCCTTAATGGCTTCCTTGGAATCACTATCGTGCACAGCCAGCGCGATTGCAACCTGTTTCGCTACCACGGGCCTCGAAGTGCGTACCGTAGCGCAGCAAGTGAGCCTTGAATTGGAGTCTACGATGGAGATGGCGAATGCCTCTTGTTGGACATATGCCGCGGCATCCACGAAGCTTGCCTCAATGTGGTTATTGCGGACATGCTCGAGTAGAGCTGTACCCCTGGCCCGACGTTTGCCGACGTTGTTTGCGGGGTGCATATTGCGGGGAAGGGGCGCGATGTGCAGTTGAGACCTGATGTCGCTGGGAATCCGCACGGCGTCAGAGCACTGGTCGACAGGATTGAGGTCCATCTCCTACAGTTGAACGTTATGCATTGAAAATAAAGGACGAAGAGGCTACAGCTGACGTGAGAACACTTTCATACCCCTGTCACACGGCACGTGTAATGTCATTCGCAGCTAAGGAGATTACATACCGTAGCTATTTTTATTGCTTCTACACGGGCATGCTGAATGAGATTCGCAGCTAACGCTATTCACACATTCGACGAATTTCCAGAACTCATGCAAGTGCGACTTATGTAATCTCGACTACAGGGGCTTGGCAAAAATTTACGAAATCGATAAGCTAAAACGAAATGTAGTCACAGTAAAGGTTGTCATAATTGGTGTTATGAGCTGTAATAATTTTATGACGCACAGCACGATAGTTGAAGTAGTTTGTGCAGCTAAATTCTTGTCCCCAGTCTCCAAGTGCACGCTATATCACCTCTAGTCGGCCATGTTTACAAACA
The DNA here is from genome assembly GCF_023375885.2 of Dermacentor andersoni. NCBI lineage: Eukaryota > Metazoa > Arthropoda > Arachnida > Ixodida > Ixodidae > Dermacentor > Dermacentor andersoni. Next base: position 102,325,447 of record NC_092822.1, read on the forward strand.
CTCATTTGTTTTGTTTTCATTCTATTTATTTATTTATTTTCAAATACTGCAGCCCTATTCAGGGCTATTGCAGGAGTGGAGTACAGTAAAGATAACAAACAAAATCAGTTGAACATAATAGATAATAGAAAAAAACAACAAGGGGAAGCAATCTTATCGCACTAGTGCTTCTACAAGATCACGTAGTGTCAATTCACGAACAGAACCGGGTAATTCATTCCAGCACTCGACAACTCTCGGGAAATAACTGTGTTGGAACATGTTAGTACGTGCAAAGAAAGGCTTTAGGTTGAGGGAGTGGCAACGTCTGGTTGGAAGAGCACTGGCACATCTGATGTAATCATCAGCAGATAGTTGACAGCATGAGTGAATAATTTCTGCTTATTGTTTTCAAAGTGGTGCCGCGCTAAAGCTTATCCGCCCACTATACGGAAGCCAACTCTGCAGCTTCGTCAGCGGAGAATGAGAAGCAAAAAAGTGCACTGGACTGACGACGAGAAGAGCGTGCTGCTGAAAGGTGGGCGAAGACCACCTCACCGATTTTTGCAGGGCGAATCACAACCTGAAAGCACGCATGCCGACTGCCAAGTGCCCGTGTGCGCAGGGAGCCGATAGACATTGCCATCAATCGGGAATGCCATTTCGTATACCTGTGTATACAGGGAATGCAAGACTGCAATGACATTCGGTATGATCGAATGACACTTACTGTGAATGACATTACACATGCCGTGTGACGGAGGTATTGTTCAGACTTGCAAACTTCTTTTATGTTGTGCCCAAACTTCTTTACCGAAATATCAGCTTCATACCGGCCAACTCAGTCACGACATATTGTAATAAATTGTGCTGCTTAGGCAGAACCTCAGAATTGATCACCTTTTTAGGAAATAGGAAGTTCGCGCTTACTTTGATTGCAGGAACGAGACGAAAAAAAAGGAACTGCCTACAAGCTATGTCCTGTATTGATTTACGCCTTAAGCTCATTTTTAAGAGACAGATTTCGTCAGCGTAAACAGAGGTCATAAATAATGCTGCCGCACAGCAGGCACGTACCCAAGGGGGGGCCCGGGCCCCCCCCCCCCCCCCCGAAATCAAGTGGCATACCCCCCCCCCCCCCCTCCCCACACTCCTCACACATTCCTAAAGCGCCGCCAGATCAATGTTGAGACTTGGCTGCTTTTCATCGGTCAGCATTATGCTGCCTTTTTCACTCCTTTTAGGTGGCGGTAGTTATCGGCATCTCTTGCAATGTGAAGGGCAGTTTTCTCATAGTTTCCGCAACCGCGCGATTAACTCGATATGCGTTCAGTTGTCAACATCTATTCAACCGTCACGCGCATAGCTGTTGCTTTTGTTAGTTCAACCTTCTTTGTTTAGGCTGATCCTAGGACCAGGAGAGGGATGCGGCTGTTACTCAGCTGGTCTGTACTCTCATGGAACGAGTTGCGGCGGGAGAAAACGCCAATTGCGTTTAACTTATCCCTTTGCTTCATTATTTCCTTGAGTTACGACTTGCCGCGACGCTGGCAGATGCCCGCAACCATATACACGTGATATGGGTTAGATAAGGCGGCAAATAAAATAATGTGAAAGAGCGTCCATCATGAAACCCTGCAATAACCCTTAAGCCCATAAGCAAGATCAATGTCGCCCGTTACCTCGTCTGTTTTTCCCTAATTGTATAGCACTTTTCGTGCAAAATTGGCAACTGGAAACAAAAATCGCAAGGAGTTGAGAAATTAAGCGATCTACTAAGGGAGAGAGCCAAGGCAACAACCAAACTGCAAGCAAAAGCGAATAATAAAAAAAAGTTAACCGTTGTTTATGAGAATATTTATGGATCAACATCTTTTTATTTAAAAAGGAAGTAGAGAAAACGCCGCCGGAAGTGGAGAACAATTACTTGTTTTGAATGACGCTTCTACAGTTATCGGTCGAACCGCCACACGTAGCCACTTCTCTGCTGTGCTTATGTAGGTACTGCGCTCACCGCGATAGGTGAGCGCAGTACGTCTAGAATCGCAGAGTCCTGCGCTCTACGCGTTTGTATGGGACTGGCGGCCGCACAGCGTTACGCAACTCGCGGAACTGTCAAAACTGATCAACAAGGCGAAAATAACTGATATTCGAACCTATAACATGAGAAAGGCTGAAGAAGCCGTAAAAAATTAACGCAGCCTGAAATCAGTAAAAAAGAAACCTGGCATAGGACAAACCATGATGTATGTATGCACTAAAAGATAAGAAGGATAATATCATCAGCAATCTCGAAGATATAGTAAAAGCAGCGGAAAAATTCTAAGCTGACCTGTATACAGTACCCAGAGGAGTCACGATACCTTACTTAGAAACCGTAATGAACAGGATACAGAAACTCTCCTATAACTAGCGATGAGTTCAGAAGGGCCCTGCAAGACATGAAACGATGAAGAGCGGGAGGAGAAGATGAAATAACAGTCTGATTTAATCAAAGATGGAGGGGACATAATGCTTGGAAAACTGGCGGCGCTTTATACGAAGTGTCTATCGACTGCAAGGGTCCTAGAAAACTGGAATGCAGACATTATACTAATCCACAAAAAAGGAGACGTTAAAGAATTGAAAAATTATGGGACCATTAGCTTACTCCCAGTATTATATAAAATATTTGCCAAAATAATCTCCAAACACTGGACTTTAGTCAACCAAGGGAACAGGCTGGCTTCAGGAAGGGATACTCTACAGTGGATCACATCCATGTCATCAATCAGGTTATCGCGAAATCTGCAGAGTACAATAAGCCTCTCTACGTGGCTTATATCTATAGATTACGAAAAGGCATTTGATTCAGTAGAGATACCAGCAATCGTAGATGCAGTACGTAATCAAGGAGTACAGAACGCTTACGTAAAAAGCTTGGAAAATATTGCTACATGCGTGGGGTATTTGTTTGTTTGAACGAGGCGCATAGGCGCCATCCCTTCAGAAAAGAGGAGGAAGAACGAACTGGGCTCGCGCTGTGAATCTAACCGGTCAGAGCTGCAACCGTTGTTGCAAATATAATCTGTAAATAGTTTCTCGCCTTACTGACTCGTCCTTCGCGTAAGAATATCTACAGAGGTTTTACAGCTACCTTAATTCTACACAAGAAAAGCAGGGAGATACCTATAGAGAAAGGGGTCAGACAGGGAGACACAATTTCTCCAAAGCTATTCACCGCGTGCTTAGAAGAATTCAAGCTATTAAACTGGGAAGGCTTAGGAGTAAAGATCGACGGCAAATATCTCAGCAGGCTTCGGTTTGCCGATGACATTGTTCTATTCAACAACAATGCAGACGAGTTACAACAAATGATTGGAGACCTTAACAGAGAGAGTGTAAGAGTGGGGTTGAATATTAATATGCAGAAGTTGAAGATAATGATAAATAGCCGGGCAAAGGAACAAGAGATCAGGATCGCCAGTCGGCCACTAGAGACTGTGAAGGAGTACGTTTACCTAGGTCAATTAATCACAGGGAACCGTGATCATGAGAAGGAAATTCACAGAAGAATAAAAATGGGTGAGTTCGCATACGGCAGACATTGCCGGTTCCAGACTGGAAGCTTAACATTATCATTGAAAAGGAAGGTGTGCAATCAGCGCATTTTACCAGTGCTGACATATGGGGCAGGAACTTGGAGACTGACAGTGAAGCTTCAGAACAACTTAAGGACAGCGCAGAGAGCGATGGAACGACGATTGCTAGGCATAACGTTAAGAGACAGAAAGAGAGCGGTTTGGATCAGAGAGCAAACAGGTATAGACGATATTCTAATTGCCATCAAGAGGAAAAAATGTAGCTGGGCAGGTCATGTAATGCGCCGGTTAGATAACCGTTGGACCATTAGGGTTACAGAATGGGTACCAAGAGAAGGGAAATGCAATTGAGGACGACAAAACGCTACGTGGAGCGATGAAATTAGGAAATTCGCGGGCGCTAGTTGGAATCGGTTGGATGAGGACAGGGGTAATTAAAGATCGCAGGGAGAGGCCTTCGGTGGTGGTGGTAGTGGTGGTGCCCCCCCCCCCCCCCCCGAAAAAAAATCCTGCGTACGTGCCTGCCACACAGCTTTTGACGAGACCGTTATGAGATACACAAATTGTGACTATCTACGCCCCTATGGTTTCTCCTTGTTCGGTGTCTAGTTCACGTGTGGTACCCGATGTCTTTCGTAATTCCGCATTTGGCCCTTGTCAAGTGTTAATGTGGCGTGGTCACCCACATTTCTCATGAGTATATTGTAGGTATTTGTCTTGGTTAGTTTGTTCCAATCGCAACATTTGGCATTGTCGTCCAGTCTTATATGTAAGTATTTCAATGGGGACTCACGGATGTGCAATGCAGTGTTGGTCCCATTTTTTTTTTTTGTTCCCGTGTATGCGAGTGAGCTCAACTCGCAGGAGGGAAATCGCCAAAAGACATGCAGTTTACTCTCATCATATGGCCTAATTATTTCTGATTACAGTGTACGTTCTGCAGAATATCCGCAGACTTTCTGCATCCTGTGACTACAGATGCTTCGTGCAGTATTTGCAGAATAAAAACATGCACCAATTCGTAGCAGGGAGGTGATAGAGGCCGTGTCATAATGTATGTGTGTGTACGTCTTTTGCAGACTCGGTGGCACATTGTCTGTAAATTTTCTGTAGAAAGACCGAAAAGATTTTTGTGATTTCCTTACAAAAATATTTTCTAACAATGCCCCATACAAATACCCCAAATGTGGTATTTTTCTCTGCCCTGAAAATCGCCTTTGCATGTTCCGGGGTTTTACACACCTTGAAACTCAGAGTAACCGAATCGGTACGGTTTATTATTTTTTGATATGCATTCTTGTACATTCAGTTTTGTACCACAAGCTCCATAAATATGTTAAGAACAGCAATAGCGTCACATATATAAAACTATGAATTAAGAGGCTTAATTGAGAATACATGTAAGAGGCCGCAAAGCTAAGCGCAATATCGCAAAAATATGAAGGAGCGAGGAAATGCGAAGTGAACTGCGCATATTAAATATAAAAATACTCTAGGTGTGGGAATAAATTTGCAGCGCAGTCTATTAATGCATTTGAAGTTGCTGTATTTCTCATCATTATTATAATGGTTGAACAATTGCAGTGCCAACTTTTTCATTAATAAGTGCAAAAAAATTCCGTAATCTCGATGTGAATTGCTGCAAATTTTGCAGCATCGCCACAGAAGTGTCACAAGGAGTTGTAACTTTCACGGTCACTTGATTAATATTCCTAGTTTTCTTTACAAAATTACATAATGGGGAAAACTAAATGCTGAAGTCTTAAGGCGCGCACCTGCATCTGACAGAGGGCCACGATGCAGATTACCATTTGAGTGAGACCCTGGCGCAACTAGAAGTGTGGATATGTCATGAAAACGTTGCACTGGCTAAAAACATTTTTTTGTTCAGTGTCTTGGTTTCATTCTTGCATTATCTTCATACACTGGCCTAAAGTCTTGTTTTTTTGCAAAATGTAAGCTCGCTTACCTGAACGCCTCTGCCACGTTCGAAGCCGAGATTTCATCATAGTACGGAGTCCATGTCGACGCCATTACGGTGTAGATCGGGCGCTGAGGGGTCTTCCGGTCTTCCAAGTAACTCGTGAGCCGCTGCGAATTATTCATTTTTACGAAAATCAGTCAGCGCTCTTAGACAACTTTTAGTGCGGCTTATAAGTCAGCAGTTGTAACTGAGCAAGTCTATCCAGATTTTTCTATTGCGATTAGCATTCTACGGGGAACTTCACTCAATTTTCGATACGTATATGTATGCTGTCCGTATCAAACCTTATTCAGGCGGTTTTCTACGAAAGAAAAAATAAGAAAAAAATAAGAACGTCAAATACGTTGGTGCTGGGAGGAATCGAAGCCACGTCATAGAAAATTTTCAAGGGCAGGAATCCGACAATAAAGCGCGCTGCGTCACGAATGAGAGACCAGCGGGGAAACAGTTCTTACGCACACCGGCGAGCCGCGCATCTCAGAGGCACCGTGCGGGGTTCGCGACGGCGTCACCAGATGGCGCAGCATGTCCAGAGTAAAGCACCAGAGAGCTAGGAGCTCGGCTGCGATACACGCTTCCTACATGATGCGTTTCGATGACGGCGACGCTGTGTTTGAAGTTGGAAGTTTATTTCCTTTCTTCATTACAGAAAGAGCAAACAAGAGCTAAAGGCAATTTGGCCTGACAGGGGCTCTTGCTCCTAAGCGCGTTCGGCTTACATGATGATCCAATGTACGAAAAAAGCAAATACCGTATTTTCGCGATTCTAAGCACCCCTCCCTCCCTCTATTTTCGCGAGAAAGTTAGGAAAAAAGTTTGCATGCGAATCTAAGCACCCCCCTATTTGTTAGGAAGAGCGCTTAGCCAAGGCCGCCAAACGCGCTTGCTCACTCTGGAATCATTGCTCGGCGGACCTGCAGGCACGCGGTCGATGCTTCTGTTGGACGCGTTTCGCGGCCATCTGACCCCGGAGGTAAAGACAAAGGTTCGAAACATCAACAGCGACTTGGTTCTGATTCCGGGTGGCATGACGCCAGTGCTGCAACCCCTCCATGTTTTAGTGAACAAGCCCATCAAATCCAATCTACGACAGGAGTACGAAGAGTGGGTGCGAAACCCTGAACGGAAGAAGACGCCGACGGGAAAGTTGCACAAAGCGTCGCCATCAGCCATCGCAAAGTGGATTTCTGACGCGTGGAAGAGGGTCCAAGTGGACGCTGTGGACAAATCATTTAAGAAGTGCTCGATCACAAACAACTTCGACGGAACGGAAGACGACCTGCTGTGGGATACCGAGAGCAGCAGTTCAAGTGGTGCGACGAACTCGAGTGGCAGTGATAGTGACTGAGCATCTTACACAAGCGGTGGATTCACTGTCTGCGACGATTTTTCTTTGGAATGTTTGTAAAATAAAATGCTATTTCACGCACCCATCTCGCCGTGATGTCCCAGCGAAAAGAGGGAGTGGTAGGGGGGGGGGGTCATTCTAGATTTTTCGAATCTAAGCACCCCCCCTCACTTTGGGCATCGCGATCGTGGAAAAAAGGGGGTGCTTAGAATCGAGTAAATGCGGTATAACAAGAAACAAGCAAGTGCGATGTAGAAAATACAAATAAACGAGATAATGTGTACATTATACAATATTGTGAAAGACATTTATGCTTCAATTTTTGTTTGTGCATTCACATTACAGCGCAGGTTAAGGAGTACAGTCGCTGCATTATTCGAATGCTAATCAACCGCATTAACATCGACGCTCATCGTGAGATGGGTTCTGCCGGAATGTTCTTTTTTCTTTCGTGTTGAGCATGGGGCTGCTGCAGATGCTGTATCTTTGTGCCACCCAGGTGACGTGACTGGGTGGCACACAGCCGAATATGACTCGTGTGTGTAATAGCTCTTCTTGCACATTCTTTCCGGTCATGGTAGATGGGGTCCCGACTCTTTTGGTGGACGGATCAATACTGCACAAAAGAGGTTTTTCATGACGTTCAGGGAATTAAGCGGATGAGAAACGAGAGTCGCCCCTGTAAAACTGGACAAGGTTGGTCTAGAGGTTACTCTAAGAAATTAACTAGATAGGCACCACCCCGCTACATGCACGATTACTTATCTTTATACAAAGAATAGTGTGCATTGTTCCCTGCAATAACCAACAAAATGCATTTGGTCACGTCCCACTAAAGTGTATCGGCGTATATTTAAACCTTAGCTAAATTTAGCTGAGGCACTCTGTATAATATGGCTTCTTATTTGGTGATTATTTCACGCGTTAGCCTTTTCAATGAGCGCCGATAAAGAAAGCCGTGCAAATATTATTGCATAGCACGCCTGTTTAAGTCACGCGTAAAACAGTTGTAGGTATTTACAAGACACTTGCGAAAACACCATCCGCGATCGGTCACAGTCGCGGTGGTCGTACCTTTGTCACACTGACTATTGTCGTGAACGACGGTGGGCTAAATTCCGGCCAATCAGGAAATACATTGAAGTGTAAGAAGGGCAGTAGTTATGTAAATAATTATTTTCATTTGTTTATATCTTAAGGCTAATCCAGAGGTCCGAATGGTACTCTGGCTACTTTTTCACAAGGAATGACTTGTCGTGAGTAGTCTTTGATCTGAAAAGTATCGATAATAACGAAAGGAATATTTGCACTACACTGGTCTTGTTTTATGAATAGGACCTCAATGACATGTGTCACCAGGAACAGTAAACTTTAAGCGTCAGAACACATAAAAAAGAGCATACAAGTCTGCGTAGTAATCAACGTACTGTGTGTGATTGCCTGAAAAACTCCCATGTTTCTATGCTTCCAGGTTGATATTCTGATGGGAATGCATGGCAGAAGCAACTGCCCATCGACGCGAAAATTCTAAGCAGCTTATCGCTTTAATCATTTCGCGCTAGAATTACTCCGTCACAACGCACCGTAGACGCAGTATCATCACTGGTAAAAGAAGGTCCTTATCGCTGCTCCTCTGACAACAAATCGGACAGCGGGAATTCAGCAAATATACAACTGTAAAAGCGCATCGGCAGAGCATCATTGCGCTATGATTTGTAATCCATGGTATTGCCTGTTCATTTCAATGTAAGGATTTTCATTTTGCTTGCCGCTGCTCTTGAAGTCGTCTTTCTTTAAAAGCCTTTTCGTTATAGTTCCACTCTTTGGCCACACGGCCAAACAGGCTATATTTAAGCGTTAAGAGAGAATAATTTTCAATCACTCAGGCGGAACACACGTACATAACCACACGGCCATGGCCCTATTTGACCATATTTGGCCCTTCCGCCACAGGCTCCGCATTCGTCATAATCAACCACGCTCCAGTCGCATGGCAGAAAATGGCAGCAAATGCTCCAAACATTAAGGCATATATATATATATATATATATATATATATATATATATATATATATATATATATATGTAGCTATCGTTTGCTACTAGGGGTACGGAATAGCAATTGTTAAGACCGAATTGAATAATTTTCGAATGAACAGTCATTCTGACATATAATATCGCACGTTCACATCCCAGTATTCTTAAAAGTTAGCAAGTTTCTATGACACAGTACCTTATGAAGCATTGCTTATTAAAAGCGCAAATGGAGCATTAGACGCAAACAAGTAGTTGCTTCGATGAACAGAGCGCGAATGATCGCGGCACAGCTTGTAAAGTATGGCTACCCAAGTCACGTGGCCTGCTTCAATATGAAAGTCCACTTGTTCTATGTCTATAATATGCCCTTGGCGGGGGGGGGGGGGGGGACTTACCGTACTTTTTTCCGATGTTATGATTGTTTGGGCGCAGTTGCCGTTTTGAGATTTTTGAAAAGTATTACAAAAATATTAACATTTTAGAATACTGACTATTCGATTCGAAGACAGAATCAAATACGACACTATTTGATTCGTCATTGGCAACTTTCGAATATTCGCACATCCCTATTTGCTACCGTGAAGACAAATCACGCGCTTCCAGTTTGCACTTAGGCAAACTTCTTTTTCTCTCTTTTGTTTTGCGAAAAGCTCATATACATACCTTTAGTATGCGCAGCGACTCAACCATCCCTTCTTCGTTGAACTCGAAGGTGTTGGTGTTGATGTAGCCGTAATGGAAAATTCTTTTCGTAAACAACTTGTGCAAATGACCTTTCATGGAAGAGTCCTTCGATGCCGTAGCCGTGTCGCGACGTGCTCTGTTGGATTGAAAATGTAAAAAAAAAAATATGCACGTGATAAATGAATTCTTTCACGGGCTTCAGCAGGCACAAAGACAACACGCATGTAGCTGCTCAGCCGAATTACCCTCATTAAGTAACGACCGGAGAGGGCAGCAGTAATAATTTAATGCACTGACAAATATCAAGCACTATTTGAGCCAAGAGCGTAGAATAACCTACCCAAAGAAATTCAATTCAACTCAGAGTGTTTCCTATGCGTTCGAAATATTCGCGCTGTAAGCAGAACTTCCTGATCTCTGCGATCGGGGCAAAATAGCACCCAGCCAAGTTTCTTCGTTGAAGATTACTGAGGAAGACAAGACAACGGGATCAGTGAATCCTCAAAGTGAGGAAGCTATACGTCTTTTAGTGCTAACCTATAGTGGAGGCGCCTGAAATGGTCCAGTGACCTCCGCTCAATTCTTCCAGCGCTACAGATTTAGAGGGGAGGCGTTTTAATTTTAGGGATCAGTTGACACTGCTCAGATGGCGTAGTTTATTTCATGTTCCCTTTCTGTTTATTTGTACATACCGCAGCGCAATAAGCGCTATAGCGGGCGTGGATTAACAGATGGAAATTGTACACCGTGAAGTACGATACAGTGATGCGGGTGATGTGCTAAGACCATACATCTTGGATGGCAGATACAAAATTTCGGGATGGGCATGAGAGAATAGAGCCAAGTAAGGAATTCCAGTGTCCTATGGAACGAAGGAAAAAGCTGTATTTCAACATATTAGTGCGTGCAAAGTGGGCCTCAGGTTTGAGTTGTGGTGTCGTCTTGTCGATGACCATGGCACTAGGTTAGCATAGTCGTTTCTTTAAAGTGTAGCGGAAGAATTGAAGATGATGTGCAAGAAATCTAATAATGCTATGCGGCGACGTCAGTAGACCGAAGTTAAATTCAAGGAACGAAGTGCAGAAAAGGGTGAAAAGTCACGATCACAAGGGTGACGTATAAATCTTACAGCTTTTTTTCTGAATTGTTCCTAGCGCGCTAATCTCACACTGCTTATAAGGATTTCAAACGACAGATGCGTAGTCAATAAGAGGATGTATTAGCGATGTATTTAGTAATAGCTTATTATCTTTTGGATAGTGTACGACGTAGGAAATCAAATTTTTAGTGCTTTGTTATAAATTATGCAATCAACGTGATTAGACCATGACATGTTATAAGCAAAAATGACACCGAGATATTTTTACTCGGATGTTCTATACAAAGCGTGGTTATCGAAGGAGTAATGAAAAAAGAGAAGTTTTTTACAGAAGGACATACGGACGGTTTTAGCAAATTTAACGTTCATTTGCCAGGTGTTGCACAAAGTGAAAAAATCTAGAAAATGACTCCTGGAGGTGGCAATGATGATTAGAACAGTTAATAATTTCATATAAAACACAATCATCAGCGTAAGAACGAATGTTAGAAGAGGTGTTAACAGTCACATAGTTTATGTAGATTAAAAAAAGCAGTAGCCCAAGAACGGAGTCTTGAGGCACTCCAGATGTCACATCAACAGCAGTAGACTCGGTCGAGCTGTAAGAGACATACTGAGAGCGAAATCAAAGAAAGCTTGGAATCCAGTGAACTAGCTGCGAAATATTTAGTACAGCGCTAAATTTAGCAAGGAGTTTATTTAGAATGTAATACCGTGTCAAATACTTTAGAGAAGTCTATAAAGATGGCGTAAACCTTGTTGCCAACATTCAAGTTAAGGAAAATGTGATGCGTAAGCTCAAATAACTGTATTTTCGTATTAAAACCGCACCTAAGCCCATGATGTATGTTAGATAGCAGATTCTTTGATTACAGGAAAAGCACTAAGTGTTTATGAATGATATGTTTTAATATTTTACATGACTGCGATGTTATTTAAATCAGTCTGTAGTTCGACAAAGACTGCTTATCTCCAGATTTATAAAGAAGTAGCAGTTTAGCTAAATTCCATGAGGAAGGAACAGTGGCAGATGATAAAGATTTGTTAAATATATGACCGTCAGGTATCTTGATGACCACAAACAATAGCTAACCAAGAATGCATTGTGTATCTCGTCCGGAGCGGTGCATTTCTTGGTATCCAAGTTCGACACCAGGTTAATAATGCCTTCATTGCTTATGTCAATGTCACTCATTGCTTCAGAGCAAACTATAGTGCTGAGAAAAGGAACGAAGTTATTGGGTACAAATACGGACTGAAAATACTTCTCTCGTATAAGGCGGTATCATAGTATAGTTCTAATATATTTAGACTCTTCTGCAATTTATAACGCCTGAGCTGCGGATAGATGGCGCATATGCAAAAAAAACATTCAGTTTAATATTTCATCCTTGCAACATGCAACATTTGTGTTTACCCTTGTTCACGTGGGCTTGCACGGACACCACCTGCGTTTCCACCTGTGTATTTATCATTTATCACAGCAGAACGCTTCAGCCCTGCAACAGATACACGTCACACCCGAGCGCAAAAACTGTCCGTTTTTTTTAAGCTATTCACCTGCTCCTCGTGCCTCCTTTCCCTTTTCCTCAAATGTCGCTTTCATTGGATCTATTGCCAGGCTCACTTGCCTCGCACAACAGCAGTATGTGCACCCTTACCGTATCACATTTATTGTATTGCTAAAAAGAGCGCAACAATGTCGTTGCTCCCCGCTGTTTGACTGGTCGTGTCCTGAGCTGAGAACACAAAGCTTCGAAATTGTCTAAGTTGGGCACCACTTAAAAAAACAACAAAGAAAAGGAAGATGTGAGCCTTGAATCCGAATTAGCATTCGTAACTGTCCAGACTGCACTGAGCTATGCCTGACTTGCAGCAGAGTCTACGTGCGAATTTTACCATTTGGATGTAGCGTCTGCGATAGCATTTCTTCGTCTTCGTCTAGCTGTCGCACTGACGGGTCATGAACGTATTCCCACTCGCCCTATTCCCGCTACTTGTCCCTACTCTGCTTGCCTAGCTTAGCATTGTCTAGTTGTGTCCTCGCCTACCTTCCATTTCTCCACGGTGTTCTTTATCGTATTTCAGTTTGCTTACTCTCCTCCTGAATATGTGAGGCCGTGGAACTGGCCTTTAACAACAAAAAGAAGGGGGGCAGGTTGTCACTCCCCAAGGGCAGGCTCACTCGTAATCGAAGGCGACGCCGTACTCGGTCTTCGTGTGCTTCGCCGCGGTGTCAATGAAGTGCTTCACTTCGGACCGGTACGGCCCGCCAAAGTTCTCGGCATGCGAGGCGGGCATCTGCTCCAGGAAGGTGTAGTCACACACGCCGTCCTCGGGGAACGGCGAACTCGCCGTGATCGCCGGCCCATACGTGCACACCAACGAGTACGGTGGGATGGGACGCTCTGTACGTGCAAGGCACGAGTAGAGCAAGCACAAAGATAGAGGGCAACGCGCATAGCATCAACGGGAGTGCTCTAAGAAGTATTACAACGACTCATAGGAAACTATTGTCCTCGGCAATCACTGCATGCAATGTGCTTTTGATTGGAGTCATCGGTAATGAGATGGTATTGGATGCACGCCCTCACGCACTTTGCTGTCGAAGCTCTGCCGACGTGAGGCGATGCTCGCGATGTGCCGATGAAAAAGATTTTTTCTGTCGCTAAGAGGGGTACGCGACGTACTGTTTCCATTTCCAGCCAATGTTCCAATTATTGACGAGCGAAAACGGATTAGTGACTAACTTAAACCGTAAACTTCCTAAGGAAGGTCAACAATCGGCGATGACGGCAAGTAAGCAGCGACAAACGTACCGGATCCGTAAGCACTTTCAGGCCTCACCAAATACTGACTTGCGGGGACAGCCGGCAGTAAAGTGCTGTTTTCCGACATTTATTTTCAATTACACAAAATATATTTACTAATTCACCAAAATATACCTAATACCAGTGCTTTTCTTAAATGTACAAAACCTTACGTTGTCACTATGCGCCTTCAATGTAGACACAGATCCTGTCAGCTAGTCAACTCTTATAGGTAAGGCATCCAATTCATGCCTACATTCTTGTTTTTCTGCATTCCGTCATAATAGGGAAGGAAGGCGGTGCATGTTCAAAATGTCTCAAGACAGGGTGTACTTAGAGAGGACTTCTAAGTTGTGCGCCGCGTACATGTGAATGTTTATTTCAGGAGTTGATGACAACATTGTGTAAAGACTAGACTGGCTATGCGCATTAACAATTCATACACGCGTTTCCCGGCCAACGAACAATGACACATTCGCTGGTTTTTTCAAAGCGCCGCGCACGACCTTGGAGCACTTGGAGGCGGTTTCCTCGCCTTCGGAGTGCCGGTATAGGAACCAAACTACCGCAAGTGCTGAGTGCATTAACGGGCCGAAAGAAGCTTGTTCTTTCTTTTTAAGTTGTAAAAAGATGTGATATATGTGAAAGATGCGAAATCGTCGGAATATCGGGTATTTCAGCTCACACATTACTTTTTTTTTATTTCCTGTGGCAGATTGCACAATTCTAGTGCATGAGCTGGTCTACTCGGAGAGGTGGACATTACTTGAAGAAAAAATTGAAATGCAAGATCGCCTAATTAACAAAAAATTCAATAATCAAATTTTCAGCTACTCACCTCATAGAACATATTGCAATTTAGAAATTCAAGCCGGGGAGTTCGCGAGGCGGATCCACTTGGAATCAATTCGCAGGATGACAACTGTTTAGAGATATTATTTCCCAAAAGTTGCGCTTAAATGCATTGGCGTTTCAGTTACTTTTGTGGTTCCATGCATAAAACGACGTTTTGGTAAGAAAGTAAGTGAAACGACAGGGCATTTTCACAGCCATTTTGACAGCGCATGTCTCGTAAATGGTGTAATCTACACATTTATTTTCAAGTGGATATGCCTTGCACTCTTGGTGGCTAGAATTTGTAAATTTCGATGTGCTCCGCAAGGTAATTAGTTAAAAACATAATTGATTGTTTTTGTTGATTCGTCGATTATGTTATTCATTATTTTTTTGTGCAAGTAATGTCCGCCTCTTCGAGTAGACCAACTCATAGACTATAATTGTGCCATCTGCCACAGGCAAGTTCTAAAATAAAAATTTATGGGGTTTTACGTGCCAAAACCACTTTCTGATTATGAGGCACGCCGTAGCGGAGGACTCCGTAAATTTCGACCATCTGGGGTTCTTTAACGTGCACCTAAATCTAAGTACACGTGTGTTTTCGCCCCCATCGATATGAGGCCGCCGTGGCCGGGATTCCATCCCGCGAACTCGTGCTCAGCAGCCTAACATCATAGCCATTGAGTAACCACGGCGGGTTAGAATAAATATAAATATAGAAAGTGTTCATTGAAACATCCTGTATGTGTGTGAGGAGTGTCTTACGGTTTACATATTTGTAATGCGTTAGCATTAGGAGTGTCAAAGGGAAAAAAGCAATGTCTGTGAAATTATATATATATATATATATATATATATATATATATTTATATATATATATATATATATATATATATTTATATATATATATATATATATATATATATATATATATATATATATATATATATATATATATATATATATATATATATTGTGACGAAGAAGATCGGCAGGCTGAAAAGCCCCGTTGCCATCGCGTGGCACGTACCCAGTTCGTTCCCTGGCTGCGTCCTACCTGCTGGTGCTGAGTTTGTCGCTGCTGCTCTACGAGCCGAATAAACCCCCCTTTACCATTGGTGGAGGTGCGGGGTACAACCAGAATTCTGGAACTTCGTAATCGGACACTGCAGCCCGTCTTCATAATGCCGGAAGAAGGACCACCACAACCACAACCCGCTGCCCCGGTGACTACCGTGGTCTGCCCCGGCCCGTTGCGGCAACACGACCCACCCATCTTCAGTGGTACCGAAGACCATGACGTAGAAGACTGGCTCGCTGACTACGACCGGGTGAGCATCCACAACCACTGGGACGACATCAAAAAACTTAATTACGTATCGTTTTATTTGAGCGGTGTCGCCAGCGTGTGGCACCGCAACCACGAACGTGATCTGACGACGTCGACGGCCTTCAAGACTAACGTGACAGAGGTATTTGGGCGCCCCGCCGTTCGCAAGCTTCGCGCCAAGCAACGTTTCCGTGGCCGTGCGCAACAGTGCGGGGAGACATTTACCAGCTATATAGAAGATGTTGTCGACCTCTGCAACCGCGTTGACGTCACAATGGCTGATGCCGAGAAGATCCGCCATACCTTGAAAGGCAGTGAAGACGACGCCTTCCAGATGCTGTTGGTGAAAAATCCCTCGACAGTCTCTGAACTCGTCAGTCTGTGTCAAAGCTTCGACGAACTGCGCAAACAACGCGTAGCCACCCGCCAATCTACACCTCAGGCCACTTCAATGTCGAGCTTGGCTGCTGCCCCGGATAACACTTCGTTGCTGCTACAGATCAAGGAGTTCGTCCGTGAAGAGGTGGCTCGTCAGCTTTCCTTGATTCCACTTGCACACGGCCAGCCGAGTACTCCGTTGGCGCCCGCTCTCCAATCGGTCATCAAGGAGCAGGCAGCTGACCACATTTCGCCTTCTCTTCAGCAGGCTCCGACGGCCGCTCCCCTGGCGTACGCCGAAGTCGCGATGAGGCCTGCACCGCAGACCTACGGCCCCCTTCGCCCACCTTTGCGCCCGCCCGTATCCCCTCCAGTCCGTCCACTGGTTCACTATGCACGACCTCAAGACCATTGGCGCACGGAAGACAACCGTCCGATTTGTTTTTATTGTGGCCGTGCTGTACACGTGGCACGTCACTGTCGCCTGCTTACACCGAACGTCCCGAACAATGTGCGTCCGTATGCGCCACGTTTCCAACGCCGCAACTATTCGGACGCCTTTGAATCTCCTTCTGCCGTCGACACCGCATTCTCCGCCGCTCGCCGTTCACCTTCTCCTCGCCGCCGCTCGCTTTCCCCCATGCACCGGCGGCGGAGCCCTTTGCGTCAGGAAAACTAAATATCGCAGTTCAGGAGGCGAGTACTGCGGTGCCAGCGAAATGTATAAGGCCTCACACTTCCACGAAGAACGTCATTGAAGTCGCAATAGAAGGAACATTGACGCTAGCACTTGTCGACACCGGCGGTGCACTTTCAGCAATCGATGCCCGTATTTGCCGCAAGATAGGAAAAGTGACGACGCCGCTTTCTGGACTGTCTCTTCGTACTGCCAACGCGCAGCACGTCGAGCCATCCGGTGCCTGCACTGCTCGTGTCATAATTCAGGAGGTCCTCTATATCATAGAATTCATCGTGTTGCCATCATGTTCACACGACGTCATATTAGGTTGGGACTTTCTCTCCACACATCATGCGATCATTGACTGCGCCCGCGCTGAAATCGAGCTGTTTCAGTTTTCGACCGATATTATCACTGACCATAAGGACCATTGTTGCAAAATCGCTGTTTCAGAAGACACCGTTATACCTGCCTGGTCTTCCACTCTTGTCAGTATCTCTTGCGAATCTGTAGATGACGGCACAGTACTCTTCGCTCCGTCCGAACTCTTAGTTCGCCGCCGTTCACTACCACTGCCGTTCGCCGTCCTCGAGTTCAAAGCTGGCGCCTCTCTCATGTGCGTCTCAAACCCATCGGCTGAAGCAATTGCTTTACGCCGCCGTGAAAGCCTTGGCAGAGCAGAGCCACTGACCTCATCTTCAATATTTGACACGATGGACGACTCCACTTATCTTGCTGCTCTCGAGGCATCGCCTCCTCAGTCACTGCCGCGTTCTTTTACGCCAGCTATTGCCAGTGACCTTACGACGACGCAGCGCGGCGAACTTCTTCGCTTGCTCCAAGACTTCTCTTCGTCTTTTGACTGCCAAGCAACATCACTCGGCCGCACGACGACTGTTTCGCACACTATCGACACTGGGAGCCATGCACCAATTCGACAGCGTCCCTACCGAGTATCGGCGACTGAAAGACGCGTTATCAATGACCAGGTGAACGATATGTTCAATCGCGGTGTCATCCAGCCTTCTAGTAGTCCTTGGGCACCACCAGTCGTCCTAGTTAAAAAGAAAGACGGCACCATACGATTTTGCGTCGATTATCGAAGGCTTAACAAGATTACCCGAAAGGATGTATACCCGTTGCCACATATTGACGACGCACTTGACTGTTTGCAAGGAGCGGAGTTTCTTTCCTCCTTAGATCTCCGCTCTGGCTACTGGCAGGTGCCCATGGCTGACGCTGACTGTTCGAAAACCGCGTTTGTAACACCATACGGCTTGTATGAATTCACTGTAATGCCGTTCGGTCTGTGCAACGCGCCCGCCACTTTCGAACGCATGATGGATGGCATCCTACGCGGCCTGAAGTGGCATACTTGCCTCTGCTACCTCGACGACGTTGTCGTCTTTTCTCCTGATTTTCTGACCCATCTTCGGCGTTTACATCAAGTTTTGATCTGTCTCCGGAATGCTGGTCTCCAGCTTAACTTAAAAAGTGCCGAATTGCAGCACGAAAACTGACTATATTAGGCCACGTTGTCTCCAAAGAAGGCATTCTTCCTGATCCTGCTAAACTTCGCGCCGTATCTGAATTTCCGAAGCCCACTAACTTGAATGCACTACGCAGCTTCATTGGCCTATGCTCTTATTTTCGACGTTTCGTTCGCAATTTCGCTACTGTGATCGCACCACTAAACCGACTTCTCCAAGGCGACAATGAACTTTCTGCTTGGTCGGAAGCCTCTGATGATGCCTTTACGACTCTTCGTTACCTACTCACGTCTCCGCCAACCTTGCGCCATTTTAATCCAAGCGCACCTACAGAACTTCACACTGACGCCAGTGGTGTCGGCCTTGGTGCCGTGCTCGCACAACGCAAGAACACTAATGCCGAATACGTAGTCGCCTATGCCAGTCGTGCCCTCACGAAACCTGAGGCCAATTACTCAGTCACAGAAAAAGAGTGCCTGGCTATCTTATGGGCTCTTCAAAAATTTCGTCCATATCTCTACGGTCGACGCTTGACGTGGTGACGGATCATCACGCTCTTTGCTGGTTGTCCAACCTAAAAGACCCGTCGGGCCGCCTCGCTCGGTGGGCCCTCCAAATCCAGGAATATGATATCCGTGTCGTCTATCGCTCTGGACGCAAACACGCTGACGCCGATGCCCTCTCGCGCTCCCCAGTTACTTCAGACAGCAGCACTTCTACCGACAGACATGACGTCTCACCACTTGACATCCTGGACATGGCATTGGAGCAACGAAAAGATCCATGGATCGTCATCATATTGGACTTTTTGTCAAATCCTCCGGCAACTTCGGCACCTCGAGCGTTACGCCGACAGGCGCAGCATTTCACGATCCGGGACGGACTTTTATACCGCCGCAACTACCACAATGACGGCCGCAAATGGCTCTTAGTAGTGCCTCGCCACCTTCGACAAGAGTTCTGCTCCGCTTTTCATTCTGGCCCGCAGTGTGGTCACGGCGGAGTGTCAAAAACGTACACACGGCTTCGCCTACAATATTATTGGCGAGGGATGTACACCTTCGTCCACAAATACGTACGCTCCTGCACTGCCTGCCAGCGACGCAAATGTGTCCCGCATCTCTCCACCGCACCTCTCCAACCACTTCCCTGCCCAGCTCAACCATTTGACCGTGTCGGCATTGATATATACGGGCCTCTTCCATCTACTGGAGCTGGCAACCGATGGGTTGTTGTCGCCGTAGATCATTTGACACGGTATGCTGAAACCGCCGCGTTGCCTGTCGCATCAGCAAAAGACATCGCCTCGTTAATTCTCAACAGCTTCGTTCTCCGTCATGGCGCACCTCGTGAACTGTTGAGCGATCGGGGCCGCGTATTCCTCTCGGATGTCCTGCAGTCACTCCTATCTGAATGCCAAATTATTCACCGCACTACTACTGCTTATCATCCACAGACCAACGGCTTAACAGAACGATTCAACAGAACTCTTGGTGACATGCTATCAATGTATGTTGCATCTGACCACTCCAACTGGGACCTTGTACTTCCGTTCGTCACTTACGCATATAACACTGCCTCTCAAGCCACTACCGGATTCTCACCATTCTTTCTGCTTTACGGCCGCCATCCCTCCAGCACCATTGATACGGTTCTCCCGTACCGGCCGGACCCTGCTGAATGCTCACCTGTTTCTGAGGTTGCTCAGCACGCCGAGAAAGGCCGACAACTGGCCCGTTCTTTGACGTCCGCTCAACAGTGCCGCCAAAAAGAACGCCATGACCTCAATCCTCCCCCTCACCCCTTCCCCGTCCACTCACTCGTGTGGCTTTGGGTCCCGCCTGTTGCTGCTCCTGGCCTTTCGTCCAAGCTCCTCTCGAAGTACCACGGGCCCTACCACGTGGTTGCACAAACATCACCAGTGAACTACGTGGTTGAACCCGGATCTACATCTTCCGATCTTCGTCGTCGGGGGCGAGAGACTGTGCACATTGACCGGCTGAAGCAGTATTACGATCCGCCCACCTCTTCCTTGGTCGCCAGGATGGTTACTCTTCAATTCCGGGGGTGATTGTGACGAAGAAGATCGGCAGGCTGAAAAGCCCCGTTGCCATCGCGTGGCACGTACCCAGTTCGTTCGCTGGCTGTGCCCTACCTGCTGGTGCTGAGTTCGTCGCTGCTGCTCTACGAGCCGAATAAACCCCCCTTTACAATATATATATATATATATATATATATATATATATATATATATATATATATACGATCTTCCAGTGACGACCTTCCACTGTGAATGGCGCAACTTAATAATCCTGCAAAGCGCTAATTATAGCCAATGAAATCCCCTGAGGCAGAACTTGCGCGGTTAGCGCGAAATTGACCAGGGGAAGGCAGGTGCGGTTGCCAGTAATTGTCAGCACAGTGTGCGGCACGGTAACACCACGTGTAAGTGTAACTGCTGGAGTTGTTGCGACCGCGTAATTACCGTGAGGTACAGCTGGTGAGGACAACAAGTCGACGTGTGTCACAGAGTGGGGCGGTAGGCGAATAAAATCCATGCAGCTCAAACGGCTTGGAGGCGGGTCCACAGGGTTTGCAAGAAGAGGTAAGTCAAGGCGAAGTGAGCCGACCGAACAGTCAATGAGGGCAGAATGATTGGCAAGGAAATCCAGACCGAGAATGAGTTCGTGAGGGCAATGCTCGATGACGATGAAGAGAACGGCGGTGTGTCTGTCAGCAATGGTGAGTCGGGCAGAGCACATGCCAACAATAGCGACAGTCCCTCCGTCGGCAACTTGTACAACTCGGTTCGGGGCGGGCGCCAGAACTTTCTTGAGCCGACGGCGAAGAGCAGCACTCATAATGGACACATGCGTCCCGGTGTCGATCAACGCGCACAGGAACATTGTCGACGAGAACGCCCAAAAGATTCTTGTTCGAGGGTAAGGTGAAGCGAGGATTTCGTGCCAATGTCGTCATTGCAGCTTCACCTCCAGAAGCTACACTGTCTAGTTTTCCGGTCGGGAGTGCGGCGAGTAGGTCGGAGAGGGAGCACGGCGTGACGGGGGCGAACGAGATTGACGACGGGAAGGAGAAAGCGAGCGGTAGTAGCGGGGTCCTGTCAAAGGGATCGCAGGGTCAGATGATGGAGCGGGCATAGAAGGGGCGAAGGAAAAGGATGCGCTAGAGGGGCGAGGATGGTAATCAGGAGAATAGCGCGTCGGAGAAGTCCAGTGGCTGCGGCAGTGGCGAGCGACATGTCCAATGCGTCGGCAGTTAAAACAGATCGGCTTGTCGTCCACGGTTCACCATTCGGAGGGGTTGCGCTGTCCATAAGAGGAGTAAGAAGAGCGCGGTGGCGACATGCGTGGAGAGAGGTTCCGAGCATAGGGAACGAATGGATTGCAGGCCGACGTTGGACAACTCTTGACGGACGACGGCCTGGATTAAGGAAATTGTCACCGGAGAAAGATCAAGTGACGGGAATGAAGGGGCCGCCGGTTGTGCCGCTTCGACCTCACGACGAATGATGCGGGTCAAGTTGTCACATCGCGACGGCTGGTGGAAGAGGTCGTCACAGGATGACGTAGCAGCTGTGTTGGGAAGTCGGGTGATGTGCTGGGATACCCGGCGGCTTTTAGCATGCTCGAGACGGCGGCACTCCTTGAGGATCGTATCGATGCTGGTGACGTTCGTAAACATGCACCAGTAAATTGAAGGCGTCGTCAGCAATGCCTTTGAGGATGTGATTAACGTTATCGTCCTCAGACATGGTCGGGTCAGCCTTGGCACAAAGGGCCAACACGTCGAGAATGTACGACACGTAGGACTCGGTCGACGTCTGTACACGTGTGGCAAGGGCTTTATTGGCATTGGCTTGGCGACCGAATGGATTGCCAAAAAGGTCGCGCAGCTTCTCTTTGAGGAGGTCCCAGCTCGATATCTCCTCTTCGTGAGTCAGGAACCATGCAAGTGGTGCTCCGTCGAGGTAGAAAAGAACGTTCGCAAGCATCATAGTCGGATCACACCTGTGACTGGTGCTAACACGTTCGTATAGGCGAAGCCAGTCGTCAATGTCAGGACTGCCGACTCCGTTGAAAAAACCAGGATCCCGAGGGGGGGAAACGGCGACGTAGGTCGGGGCTGCAGGCGAAGACGGTTGCGTAGATGAAGTGCCGCCAGCCGAAGTTGCACTGTCGCCGTTGCGGCCGCTGCGAAGCTCCATGACGGGTACGGGGAACGTCCACCTCCACCAAATTAATGCTACGTGTAGCTGAAGCCCAATGCTATATACAATTTATTTACAGGGAAGCGAACGGAAGGCCAAAATGGCGACGCTATATCAAGCGGGGCCCACGTCGTCTTCTTCCTCCTCAGTGCAGCCACACTGTGGCTGTATATATATATATATATATATATATATATATATATATATATATATATATATATATATATATATATATATATATATATATATATATATATATATATATATTGAAATTGACGGTGGTCTCCTCCGGAACACCGTCAGCTTCATTTCGCTCTTCGAAGAGGCTAGACGTGTGTCGAGCGAGCTCCTCAACACTTTTCAGTGTAATCAACGCAGTTTAAATCATGGATGCTGGTCCTCAAAGAAGTGCGACGTAATGCTAACGCACTTAATTCTCTCGCATTTATGGTTAAATCGTAACTGATTTTTTTTTCTGCATGTTCCGTTCCCTGACCGTAACCATATCCCTGACCACTTGAACAAACACATTAATACTCTATGCAAGTATCCACATCTTCGCTTTGTATGTCCCAATGCATAGATTTTCGCCCTATTGTCCACGAGATCGAGCAGAGTCGCCGCCTAGCGTGCGATGACTGAACCACAAATAGGGTTAATTCCGCCGCACGTCGTCTGCTAGGCATTACGTGTTTACAGTGCAGCAGTGTAAACACGTAGTGCCCAGCAGATGACGTATAGCGCAATCCAAACTATTTGTGGTTCAGTCATCGCCCGCTAGGCGGCGACTCTGCTTGATCTCGTGACCAATAGGGCGAAAATCTATGCATTGGGAACACGACAATGCAACATGCGAGGTCTGCGGCACCAAAGAAAATATCGACCACCTGCTTTGCCACTGTCTACGATATGCCCCGGAAAGACAAGAACTTCCTAACGCCCTCCAAAAAATGGAAAATCGGCCGCTTTCTGTGCAGGTGTTGCTGGAACACCGCCCCCATCGCTCGTCGGCCCACAAAGCGGTGAAGGCGCTTTTGTGCTTCTTGAGGACGACGGACTTGTGTGAATGTCTGTGACTATTAATGCAATTTCTATTAGACCACACGCGTCAGCGAGCTCACCGCTAATGTCCTTCTTTCCTTCCCTCCTCCCTCTCCCTGTCATCTTTGTTTTCCCCTTTCCCATTCCCCCGGAGTAGGGTAGCCAACCGAACGTTGTTCTGGTTAACCTCCCTGCCTTCTGCTTTTCTCTTTCCACCCTCCCCTACGTGTTTACATATGCTTGTATCGGCGTGAACAGGTTTAAAGGCCGTTTCTTCCGTGGCTGTAGCGCAGTCTGCTGCCCTACGATGTTCGACGGTGTAGAAAAGCATTTAGCATTGCGCTGTCGTCTTTGCGCTGCAGTAAGATCAGTGAACGCCAGTGTCGAGCGCGCGATGTCTGATTGTCCCACCCTGCGCTCGCCACAATCATATCACTTTTATTATGGCGTCGTTTTTCGAGAACATCAGAAAAGAATCGTACGTTGGTTTAATTAAGTGAAGTCGCTGCAGCGAGACGTGAATACCGTGGTGAAAAAGTGACTCGTCACGGTATGTCGTTCGCTCCGCAAACTCTGTGTTGCCAGGAAACATGAACGGAGTGGTGTGAACATCACTCAAAGTAGTAGAAAAAACTGTCCCTTAAGCGTGCATTCATATCATACCGCGTCATACACTTTATTAGCTTGATGCAAGACAAGGGCCACTATTAGCTGAAGTGAAACTAGCGAACGATATTAGCTAAAAAAATAATTGCAACTTTGTCACATCGCTGTCGTGCGCGAAACAGTGGAAGGACGATAAAAAATAATCTCGTCTGAAGCGACCTGATGAGCTATACTAAGGTACTGTCGCAGTGGCCTAGCTTGCCTAATTGAACTCATTAACTGTTTGCATTTCACAGCGAATAAAAAAAAGAAAACAAGCTGTAGAACGCGCATCAGTTGGTGGTGTAGAGTGCGCATTAACTTGCTACTTTACCTTTGTTTTACAGCAATACACACTCTTTTTTTATACAGTGCAAGAATGTCACAGAATGCACTATTAATAAGTGACGCAACAATATTAACAGACTAGGCGGAATCCAAACCGAACTTACACAAAAAGCCCCGAACCCGCCGTGGTTGCTCAGTGGCTATGGTGTTGGGCTGCTGAGCACGAGGTCGCGGGATCGAATCCCGGCCACGGCGGCCGCATTTCGATGGGGGCGAAATGCGAAAACACCCGTGTACTTAGATTTAGGTGCACGTTAAAGAACCCCAGGTGGTCGAAATTTCCGGAGTCCTCCACTACGGCGTGCCTCATAATCAGAAAGTGGTTTTGGCACGTAAAACCCCATAATTTAATTTTAATATTAAAAAGCCCCGAGAAAGTGCCGAAACAAAGACTGCGTTGTTGAGTGCCAGTCCCCCATTGAACGAGTGTACGTGCTTCTTTCGCGTAAATGGAAATGCTGTGCGGATTTCGGGCAAAAAAAAAAAAAAAAGAATGTAGCACTGGAGGGCAATATGAGACCAGCACACTACAGTGAGCGGGTTTCATTACCTGAAAAACGGGCCAAATTGTCCACAGCGGAATGCCCACACGCACACATGTCAATGCGCGCCGTCGAAGGCCTATGCACGTTGACGCGGCGACGGTGGTGCCACCTATAGTTCGATATCGCGGCGAATATTTATGATATTCTGGTGCTTTGTTAGAATTCTCTCCTTGCATATTTTTCATTTCCTTGTACTAGCACACTCCATCCTCCATCCTCATTCGGGAGTTACATCACCTGTACTATAATTAATATATATATATATATATATATATATATATATATATATATATATATATATATAATGTATAAACGACAGCACAGCTGCTGCGATGCTAACATTTGTTTTTTTTCTACTGGTATGAAAAGAAGGGCGGAAAATCCAGGTGCGCGATTTCAGCTAGTCACAACGACATGGTTTTTGTCGCCACTGATTCAGCAAGAGCTATCGTTACAGTCAATATGATCATGAAAAGGATATCGAAATACCCTAAATTTAGCATATCGCTGACGAATGTTCAATCGGTAAATATTTCCACATTTTATTGTTAACTCCCATATTCACTAAAGAATCCGTCATGATCGATATAGAGAAACGGCAACATGTATACTTCGTCTTGCCTTTAAGTAACGTTCAATAATTTTTGTCCGTGCGTATAGTGGCATTTTTAAACTGCAATTATAGGATTGTGCGTCAGGCACTCATCCTGATTAAGAAAAACAAATGGCGGACGCGCTTTATTTCTCTTCCACTGGTTGCGGTTGTTATAAATTTCACGAAAGTCAACGTAAAACAGAATCACCCTAAGCTTACGCGTCGTTGTCGTAGTCGTTGATATCGATGTCGTCTTCTTTGTTGTCGTCGTCTTCTTTGTTGTCGTCGTCTTCTTTGTTGTCGTTGCCTTTGTTGCTGTGGTGGTCGTCGTTGTCGTTTTCCGCTTTGTCATCGTCTTTGTCGCTGCGTGAGAAAAAGATTTAGTGCACATTTGTTTAATTATAAAACATTTCTGTAAAATAAACTAAGGTTTTGAAGAGAGAGAGAATCAACTTTTGAACTGAGCGCTTAGTGGCGGTTGGTGCGCGCTGGCACCAGATGGGGTGGAACCTTATTCGCAGGTCCCATATGCGTCCAGCAGTTCCTGGCCCCTAGCCGCCAGCGCGAGCTGGGTCGGTAGGTCGGGGCTGGACAACAAGGTCTCCCATCGCTCGGGGGGGTTGGGGCTGGGGAGGGTGGGGGGTAGGGATGGTGGGGGGTTCTTGAGGTTAGTGCACTCTGCAATGATGTGTGCTAGAGTGCCTTTTGACCGTCTGCAAAAAGGGCATAAAGTGTCATGCTCTGTTGGGAACATCTTGTGCAAGAGCACGGGATGCGCTAGCGACCCCGCTTGCGTGCGTCGCAGGATCGTTTGCTGCTGTCGGCTGAGTTGCGGATGCGGACGGGGAAGCCTACATCTGCCGCTTCTGTACATTTGCGTGATTTCTTTGTAGCTTGTCACGGGGTGCGGTAGCTCTGGCTCGTCCTCTGCCCGGATTGACAGTTCTCGGGCATAGTGGTCGGCGAGTGCGTTGCCTTCCACTTGCGAGTGAGCCGGGACCCACACGAGCTCAACGGCCCGTCCCGGTGATTTGCATTTGGTGAGGATCGCTAGTGCCGCGGGAGAGATGTTCCCCTTGCGGTAGCTTGCGTAGGCGGTCTGGGAGTCTGTGACCACGGTCCTCACTCCCGGTTGTGCGAGTGCGAGGGCCACGGCCACTTCTTCTGCTTCGGCTATATTCGTCGTCCGTATCGACGCGCCTGTGACCAGTTTATCGATGGTGGTGACGACCGCCGTTGCTCTGGTTCCGTGCTTGGGAAGCGAGGCGTCCGCGTAGAGAAATGATTCCTAATTTTAAGTGCGCTGTATGCAAACACCATCACAATACAAACTCAATAAGTTGTTTTATTTCTCACATACAGTCTTTTTTTCATTCTCATCCCGACAACGCTTAGGCATGCCTTATGTAGGTGGTTTATACGGGACGCCTTTAAATTTTGCTGCGTGTTTTATTTCTTTCACTACTGTACTTTCATTATTTTGCAAGTTAGCAAGTCGGAGGAAAACAAACCACAACTACCCAAATCGCTAACATTTAAGCTTTAAACACGAGCGCATAAGTTAAAACAATGCATAGAATTTTTCTCAATTTCCAAGCTTCTTTTCCTGCCGCAGATGCATTAGTCGTCGCCTTTTATGCAAACTTATTGACGTCTTACCGTGTTTCTTCTTTTTAATAGCTTTACCGCAGAGACCCGCCAGACCCGCCAGATCCTGCGCCTCCTGCTTTATTATACCCTCAGGTGCTCTCCTGAGGCCTCCGTTTGCCGTTTACATGTGGCCTCTTGGAACAGCGCTTGTAAAAAATGCAATCTATCGTCGCGACGAAAAAAGCGACGGGCGACTTATACAACAGTCAGAACCTTGCCCCTTCAGACACAGCGATCACCAAACGGGGCGTCAGTGCTCACTGCCTCACCGCGCCAGCAGCCAGTGGCGGGGCGTAAACAAACTCGACCGCACTCCGCAATGCCGGCATGTCTAGGGCACAAACGCATACAACACGCGCTAAGAAACCTCTTCCGTAGTGCCTAGGCAGAGTC
Organism: Dermacentor andersoni; assembly: GCF_023375885.2. Taxonomy (NCBI): domain Eukaryota; kingdom Metazoa; phylum Arthropoda; class Arachnida; order Ixodida; family Ixodidae; genus Dermacentor; species Dermacentor andersoni. The sequence goes on from NC_092822.1 coordinate 102,353,128, forward strand.
ATATATTCAAGGAGCAAAAGCCCCACGATTTTCTCTCTCATGCCCGCTCTTACCCGCGCATGTGCACAAACGGCTGGCGATCCTAAAATAGACGTCTCGTTAACCGCCGTGCGTTAGCTCTGATGCATGCTAGCTCCGATGCCGTGTACCTGGTAGCTTCTTGAAATCCACCGAAGCGAGCGAGCGGGCGGGTTTTTATCGGAGAGCAATGACGTCACACCACCTACGTCCCCGCCGCGCACTCCTTCTTCCCAGCTAGGCTCCATCCACCCTCGCCGCGTCGTTATAATGCGCGATGCTATTTTTATACACTGCTTTCACTCTCTTTCAGCTCTCTCTCCCACAGCTCGGCGAAGCTGCGGACGTCAAGAGAAACCCAGCGAGGTTCTAACAGCTCAACTGTAATAAGTGCGAGCCTTAAACGAGTAAATGCAGTAAAGTGCAGTAAACCATATCTATTCGTGGGCTCAAAGTCCGTGCTACTCACTGATGTCACCACCTTTCTAGCACTATCACTCATCCACAACACACTGCATGCTGCAGTCAGCGTAAACGCTGAACCTGTTTTTCCATGCATTGATCAAGTATATAGTGAGAGTGAATTCTTCCGAAAACTACTTCCAGATGATCATCCGATTGTTCTTGGATCCGTGACCTCAAATCATCAGTGGTGTGGAGCACTGTAATCTGAATTAGCACGTTACGTGCAACATGCCTTTGTGCACATGCGCACACACAAAAAAAAAACTGCAGGTTCTAAGTTCTAAACAAGACCAAAGCAATTTCTTTCGAAAAACAAAAGGAAGTTCTGACTTACTTTGCTTCGTTTCGGTTGTCACTACAAAAAATATCGTTTGGAAGAAAAAGAAAACCAGACAGTATATTGAACATTTCCGAAACTCTACTTACGAATAGAAAACCTTGTTGTTGGTATTCCTGCTTCTATAATCACACAAAAAGCAAGGCACCAGCACTGATTGAACGATGTGCCTTGCTGATAACTTCTACTGCTCGCACCTTTTACGACACTGGTCACATTAACTGTAAGATATCTTCAATGTTCGTGTGAAATAAAGTTCTGGCATCAGTTTCCTGCCAAATGATTCAAGCAAAAAAAGTGCAGCATTATTTATAGAGTCTATCAATGAAAAATGACACTTAAAAAAAACAATGTCTTGATTATTTCTTTTTTTTTTTTTTTGGTGTTGGGGGGGGGGGAGTGTACGACACTTAGCGCGAGTCGTTTTCCTTGATACTAGAAGATCAGCTCAATACCAGGGGGGACAACTTTTGGTAAAATTTTTTAATGTATAATATTTCGGAGGTGTTGGTGCCTCTAAACTGTGGCAGCTACGTCTTTACAGACGGAACAAATACGTACTTAAAGGGACGCTAAAGAAAATATATGAGAGATAAATCGATAAGTTATTTCTCTTGAAGTATATTGCTACGGGATAGTATTTCAAATGAAGAGCCGAGCAGTAAGAAGACGACGACGACGATTGGAAGCTAGCGCGGGCTGTTGCCTCTTGGCCAACTGCGGCGTATTGCCTTGTAAATATACTTGTAAATAGCTTTTCGTCGGTGTCTTCCTACGTAACATATCTGGTGGAGGTGGACGTTCCCTGTACCTCGTCACGGAGCTTCGCAGTGGACGGTACGTCGAGCCTTCCATCATGGCTCCCGGCGACGACAACTCGACTCCGCCGGCTCCGACACCTGCTGCCACTTCGACGACCTACATCACTCTCCCCGCTCCCCGTGATCCTGGCGTATTCTCGGCAAAAGATGGGGAAGACGTCGATGACTGGATCAGCCTGTACGAACACGTCAGCCGCAATAACCGGTGGGACCCTACTATCATGCTCGCCAACGTAGTCTTTTACCTCGGTGGCACACCTCGAGTTTGGTATCGGACGCACGAAGATGAGCTGACCAGTTGGGATTCGCTTAAGCAAAAGCTTCGAGACTTGTTCGGCAACCCCTACGGTCACCAACTTGCCGCGCAGAAGGCGCTTTCCGGTCGCGTGCAGACGTCAACGGAGCCCTACGTCACGTACATTCAGGACGTCTTGGCTCTGTGCCGCAAAGTTGACGCACACATGACTGAGTCCGACAAGGTCTCCCACATCCTCAAAGGCATTGCCGATGACGCCTTCAACTTGCTCGTATTTAACAACATGGCGATGGTGGATGCAGTTATAAAAGAGTGCCGCCGCCTGGAACTCGCTAAAAGCCGACGTATCGACCAACAGTTTGCCCGTCTGCCCAACACCCCAGCGACATCTTCCTGTGCCGACGCTCCTCGTCCCAAAAACACTGGCGATGTTACCAGGATTGTCCGGCGTGAGATCGAGGCCGCCTATCCGGCTGCCTTTGACTCCAGCCCCTCCAATGCATCTGCAATCACTGTTTCCCTGATCCAGGCAGTTGTCCGCCAGGAGTTCGCCAACATGGGTATTCACACCATCTGCTCGGCCCATCACCCTGATACCCACCCGGCTTCTTCGATTCCACCCCGTCCCGCACCTTCTTACCCACCACGTTTCCGCAACCCCTCTGAATGGCGCACTGCAGACGACAAACCAATTTGTTTTCACTGCCATCGAATTGGGCACATTTCTCGGTACTGTCGCAGTCGCTGGAGTTCCCTGAACCAGTCTACATAAACTGCCTACTCTCGCCCCCCAGGTGGCCTTTCTCGTCCCTATGCTGCCCGCTCAGATAATGCCGCCACCGATTCTCCTGCGCCGAACCGCCCCTATTCTCGTTCGCCTTCGCCCCAATGACGACAATCTCGCTCCCCGCAGCCCCGTCGCTCCTATTCGCCGACTCCCTTCGGACGCCACTCCCAGCCGGAAAACTAGACGATGCAGCGCCTCGAGGTGACGCTGCATTGCTCCCTACGCCGCCAAATCCTCTCCTGACGTTGCCCACTCATCTGAACCTTCTTGACGTGCAAGTCGACGGTGTTCCTGTATCTGCTCTCATAGACACTGGGGCACATTTGTCGGTAATGAGCGCTGACCTTTGTAACCGGCTGAGGAAAATAATCACGCCCGCCACGACGCCTGTTGTCCGTGTCGCCGATGGCGGAACAGCCCCTGTAATTGGTATGTGTGCCGCCCGCGTCTCCTTCGCCGATCGCTCCACTACCGTGCTATTCACAGTCATCGCTCACTGTCCCCACGGCATCATCCTCGGCTTAGACTTCCTCTCCGCATATTCTGCTCTCATCGATTGCTCCGCCAGTACTCTCCACCTCGACCTGCCTGTTCTGGATCCCGCTGAACAACACCCTACTCGCCTCAGTTCCGTCGACTTCGTTCGCTTGCCACCTTCGCCACTGACTTACGTTGACTTAGTGTCATCACCACCAGTCCCCGACGGTCACTACATCTCGGCTCCTATGCAAGACGTCCTCCTTACACACGGGAACACAATTACTCATACAGTTTTATCTATTACGGCGAATCGCGTCTGCCTGTCAGTGGTCAATTTTGGCTTGACGACACAAGTGCTGCCACGCGGGATGTCTCTGGCCCAACTTTGCCCATTCGAGGATCACTCTGTAGCATCGATTTCAGTAGACGACAATTCAGCCGATCCTCCTCTACCATCGCAGTCGGCAACTTGTACCATCGCCAACTTACAGAAAATGATTGCACCCGACATGCCGTCCGAGCACGCTCGTGCGCTCTACCGCGTTCTGATTTCCTACCAAGATATTTTTGACTTTAACGATCGTCCTTTGGCCCAAACAACAGCTGTTAAACATCGCATTAATACCGGCGATGCCCCTCCTATTCATCGCCGCCCGTATCGAGTATCACCGGCTGAGCGTCAAGTTATTCACACCGAAGTTCGCAAAATGCTTGCCAAGAACATTATTGAACCGTCATGTAGTCCATGGGCGTCACCTGTTGTGCTGGTAAAAAAGAAGGATGGCTCATGGCGCTTTTGCCTGGATTATCGGCACCTTAACAGGGTTACCAAAAAGGACGTGTATCCCCTACCTCGGATTGATGACGCCCTTGACTGCCTCCACGGTGCTCGCTATTTCTCCTCTATTGACCTTCGCTCCGGCTATTGGCAGATTGCCGTGGACGATCTCGACCGCGAGAAGACTGCCTTTGTAACACCCGACGGTCTTTATCAATTCAAAGTGATGCCGTTCGGTCTATGTAACGCTCCTGCCACTTTTGAACGCATGATGGACTCCCTTCTTCACGGTTTCAAATGGTCCACGTGCCTGTGCTACTTGGACGACGTTATAGTATTCTCCCCAACATTCGCTACGCACCTCGAGCGTCTCTCAGCAGTCCTGGACGTTTTTCGGCGAGCCGGTCTGCAACTCAGCGCATCGAAGTGCCAATTCGGCCGTCGCCAGATTACCGTCCTTGGACATCTCGTTGACGTGAACGGAGTGCAACCGGACCCAGGCAAGATCCATGCTGTTACGCACTTCCCTGTTCCAAAGTGCGTCAAGGATGTGCGCAGCTTCATCGGCTATTGCTCGTACTTCCGCCGTTTCGTGAGAAATTTCGCCGCCATAGCACGACCACTAACCGAGCTTTTGAAAAAAGACGCCCCTTTCCAGTGGGGTGATAACGAGGCCTCTGCATTCTCGCTTCTAATCGACCTTCTCACAACGCCTCCCGTTCTGGCCCATTTCGATCCTTCTGCGCCTACCGAAGTCCGTACTGATGCCAGCGGTCACGGAATTGGCGCAGTACTGGCACAACGCCAGCGTGGCCACGACCGTGTTATCGCTTACGCCAGCAGGCTCCTCTCGCCCGCAGAGCGCAACTATTCCATCACTGAGCGTGAGTGTCTGGCCTTAGTTTGGGCGGTTGCTAAGTTTCGCCCATACTTATATGGCCGACCCTTTTCCTTTATCACAGACCATCACGCGCTTTGTTGGTTATGCTCATTGAAAGACCCTACAGGAAGACTTGGTCGCTGGGCCTTACGCCTCCAAGAATATTCGTTCTCTGTCGCCTACAAATCTGGCCGACTACACAAGGACGCTGACTGCCTGTCTCGCTACCCGGTAGACGAGCCTGACGACGCTGACAGTAGTACCGCCGACGGCATTTTCTCTGTGTCTGCCTTCGCTAACATCGCCGATGAGCAGTACCGAGACCTATCGCTGCGAGTACTCATCGAGCGTCTGCGCTCTACACCTACCGACGCATCCGTTCGCCGATATGTCCTCCAGGGCGGCATTCTGTACCGAAGGAACTTCCTCCCTGATGGCCCTGATCTTCTTCTTGTCGTGCCAAAACATCTACGACAGACTGTGCTCTTTGAGATGCATGACGCACCCACTGCAGGACATCTTGGGGTAACCCGCACGTACGACCGCGTCCGCCGCCGCTTCTATTGGCCTGGTCTCGCTCGCTCCGTCCGACGCTATGTTGCTGCCTGTGATCCCTGCCAGCGTCGGAAAACACCTCAGGTGCTACCTTTCGGTCATCTCCAGCCGGTCACCATCCCTGTGGAACTGTTCTTTCGTGTTGGATTAGACCTCCTCGGTCCCTTTCCCACGTCATCCTCTTGGAACAAATGGGTAGGCGTCGCAACTGATTACGCCACCCGATACGCTATCACGCGGGCTCTCCCTACCAGTTGCGCCACTGACGTCGCGGACTTTCTCTTGCGTGACATTATCTTAGTGCATGGCGCCCCGCGACAGCTGCTTACTGACCGTGGTCGTAACTTCCCCCCGAAAGTATCGCCGACATTGTGCGTTCCTGCTCTATTCAACACAAGCTGACTACCTCATACCATCCTCAAACCAATGGCCTGACAGAGCGGTTAAACCGTACTCTTACCGACATGCTGTCCAAGTACGTTTCGAAGGACCACCACGACTGGGACGTTGCCCTTCCTTACGTCACATTTGCTTATAATTCTTCCCGGTACGACACCGCCGGATTTTCTCCATTTTACCTACTGTACGGTCGCGAACCGACCTTGCCCCTTGACACGGCACTTCCTCCTGCTGCGATCTCAACAAGCGAGTATGCGCTCGACGCCATCGCCCTCGCCGACCATGCACGCCAGCTTGCCCGTGCTCGACTGACGGACTCGAATTGCTTTCCGCGTGCTGGTGTATGTCACGATCAAAATTTCCACCGAACATCCCGTTGCTCCTCCTCAATAGTTATCGCCCGCGCCAAAACAAACTAGTTGACGTAATTCCCAGACGACCTACCTCTCCACCGCCCTTTATATAAATGAGCTAGTGCTAAATGAGTGATACCGCAGTTCTATGCAGGTGACGCCACTCTGATTTACCAGTTTCTTTTCTCGCTTAAAAGCTCAGTTCTGGCTACAAATGGCAAGTGTTTCATTACAGAGGCCTAATCTATGAATCTAGGTGAAAACAATATTTTTCTTTTATGTTCCTCTGAAACTAAACAAGAAACCGCGCCACGTAACCAAAGAAAGCTAACAAGCACGAAAAAAAAGCAGACACGCGGGAAATCAGGTGATGTACATGCACTAAAAGCAGCTCGGAGCAAAATGATTTAGAATTCACTGGAACATCCCGTACAAAAATGAGTGTTGATTAACCATTGACATACTGTTGGGGAATTGTTGAAACAACGGACTTCAACAAATTTTCAAGAGCAATTGAGTTCACTCAATCCTTGCACAACAATATTACCGCTGAGTGTTCTCAATAAACAATTTATTGGGTAATTTGTGTTGATTTTTCTAGTTGTTCTTTTGTTGTGTAGCAGTTGAGACCAGTATACAATAATTAGAAATCGCATATGAAGACATTCCAAACATGTTTTGCGATGCGTTCCAACCTAATTCCTGTCACTTTGCGGCAGGTAGGTTCTTCTTTCGCCTCGCTTTCATTAATAGAAAATTATGTGTGACCGATGGGGTGGAATCAAACGTCCGCCGTCGAGCCCGGTACTCTAACCAATAAGCGACGAGCGCGCGCATAATCCTCTCATACGAAAGCTAGTAAGCTCTGAAATGCTTGGCGTGTGCGCCGCGTGCCGCTTCCTGGTGCTCTCGCTACAGCTGGCGCTTTAAAGCGCCTATCTCCGGGACCGCCCCACTTTCGTAGCCATTTTCGCTACGTAAAAACTGCAACATTAGACTAGATTCATGACCGCCCAAGTTCATAACGATTTATTTCTTCGCCGGTGTACAAATGCCATCGTCGTTTTAACATACACTAGATGACATAACCATTGGTACGATCCGAAATGAGCACGTTTCGGGGAGCAGAAGAATGCGAAATTCACTTGCAAACACGGTGACTACGCGCATGTGGAGTTCCCCAAAAGTAGACATGGCGGCAGCGCGGCCGGCGATAAGACAGGTGCCGACAGGCGACGACGCTACCTTCGAGCATCGGACGCACTGTGGGAACCGTAGGATGCAAGCGCGCACACGCTACAAACATACACGGTGAGGTCTTCGAATTTCCTGCGACGTACCCTCTGTCCGTAAAGCAAATATAGTTTTTTGTCCAATGTCCGTGGTACTAGAGATCAAAGAATGAACGCGCTTTGAGATCGCAGCGCGCAGCCGCTATAACCATTGACTTCAAAGAGCTTCAGATTCAGCAACAGCCGCAACAGTATCACAGCTAATCGCTGTATCTGCGGCTGCTCCCGCTACTCGCCTTGCAAGAAGCACGCGAATTATTTGAGCCTCGCCGAACTGTCGTCTTCTCATGTTCCAAGCCTGCAGGTCTCGTATGTTCAGTTAAGAACACCACAGGAAAATGAAAGAAATACAGGTAACGGACTTTTATTGTGCCTTACTTGTCACCTCGTCATCTGCAGAGATGCTGCAAACTATTTTAGAAGTTTTATTTTTGTAAAAATAGGAAAACTAGTAGTAATGTTTATTTCTAGGTGGGGCGACAAACGTTAAGGTAGGTTCGGGTGTGTATGTGTGCGCGCAAACGGGGGCAACCGAGCTTCATTTTGCGCACACTTTTGCAACAGTACGCATGGTTACCGCTAGTTTCGTAGTCGCATTTTTTGGTCGTAGTATTTATTATTTACGCTCTAAATTAGGTAGTTCTTAAAAATTTATGAAGGTTAGTTGATGAAAAATTATTGCTAATCAATTAGTGGTTCTTAAGTGCCGTTATTTTGTGTTTGAAAGGTTTTTATAACTGAATACGATAGTGAAGCCATGTGAAGCTGTGAACGGCTCTCGGACTCAGTTATGCGGTTGCAGTTGTGCGGTGGTTCACGCCTCGTGCTTCTTGATGAAAGTATTTTCTTTTCGGACATCATGACGCACATTTTAGTGAAATCCTTTAACGACGATAAGTGGGACGTTTATCCGGTGAAGTGGTTGGCTCACCCAACAACTAGTCTTCTACTGATGTGCGAGCCTGACGGTTTTGATGAGTTGCGCGGCAGAGGCCATGATGCCTCTTCGAGAGAAGGCACCCCGAAACAGTCGCAGCCGCACTTCTGAAGATAGGTAAGTAATCTCGTTTTCTTGGGCACGTAGCCTTCTTTTCTATTTTGACATTGACGAGCGTGACATGTTAAGCACACCGTTCACTTTCTTGAAGCAAACCGCATGCCCCGGAGCAAATGCGCGCGATACTAACTCTCGCTGCCGCCGTCACTTCGTTTGAAACAATGGTAGGCGAAGAGGCAGCGGCGCCCCATGTGCGTAAAATTGCATTGCTTCATTTGTTCCTGTCTAATAACGTTTCCTTCATTTGTATGAGAGAACACAATTGGAACATAAGGATAGGCTTCTCTGCGCAGTGATAATTTTCTACAATGGCCACGTCATCTTTCATGGGGGCTCACGTATGCCGTCTAAGCGCTTGTTATCGCGTTCCGTTACGTGAGAGGCGCGCTGCCTTTGAAGGTATTTAGGCAGGCACTACGAGTTTAGGAGAACCGCGACAAATAATCGTGCAGCAGGTGTGCAGCTGTGCTACGCTTGTACCACACTCGTACCGGAAGGCAGTGTTGCACTTCACGCTTACGCATTTCGTAACTATGGCGGCCTCCGTGGCAATTTGGGGCTCGAGGTCGTGGATACGATCCCTTCAGCGGCCGCATTCCAAAGGAGCGGAATGCAAAAACGCTCGTGCATTGTGCATTGTATGCACGTAAAAATTTCCAGGAAGTCAAAATTAATACGGAGTCCCCAACTACGACGTGCCTCATAATCAGATCGTTGGTTTGGCACGTGGAACATCAGAATTATTATTTTTTTCCGTAGTGGCTCATCGTATACCATACGGTTAGCGTGATCACCTTTTGTGCCGTAGCGGTTAGCGCGCCTCGATTTAGGTTGCGGCTAATGATGCGGCGCACCGCGAAATATATTTCGCCTCTCTGGGATTTGCGGAGAACGGCCAACCGATTAGTCACAGCTTCCGCGCGGTGACTGTACACGGATACACAGTGCAAATGAACGGAGGTGTGGTGACGTGGCCAAAGAACACAGCCGCCGACGGGCTCACCTTATCGTCTATCAGCGCCAAAACTACCGCAGTAAGCATCTTTATGTAGCGCGGCGGGTTGCCGTTGAAGGCGTACTGTACAATTTTAATAAGCGATAACCGAAACATGCCACCGTTCTCTGCTGCCTCTTTGAGATGGACCGATCCGAATGTGCGTTGTTTCCAGAAGCGAAAGGAGCGCCAATCGGCGCGTTGTCGCCTCGAGCTAAGCGTCGCACTCGAGCACAGTTTGCGCGGTGAAGAATGACGCGTGCATGAAGCTAGCTCACTGCGCGGACGCTACCGCGCAAAACGCGCAAGGGCGTGTACGCGACGTTCTGCACACAAATCGCGCGGGATGATCGGAGCCACGCCGGAGCGGCTAGTTACATGTTCTCACTCGGTACATGTTCTCACTCGTACAGGCACGCTCACGCTCGCATCGCTCTCGGCGTATGTTTAGGTCATTCCTTCTACTGGACTTCTGCCCAAAGATTCGATATCTGTTTGGTATGGGCTATGCACTGTCGCGTGGTCTTTGGTTCTGCGAGAGAGCCGGGAATATTTTCCCCACTGTGAAACATCGCTGTGCGTGTTTTAGCTAACATTTACCGTAGCAACCCATTCCTTCCTTTTCTCGACGGCACTCGTAAAGAGTCGCAAATTTTTACTTGCCAGTATAGTGTGTAGTTCTATTTCGCGCGTAGTTATGTGCAGTGTGTGGCAGATTCTTAATCCGCGCAATATCATTTTCTGTCCACATTCCCTTCGCGTGGTCTTTGGTTCTGCGAGAGAGCCGGGAATATTTTCCCCACTGTGAAACATCGCTGTGCGTGTTTTAGCTAACATTTACCGTAGCAACCCATTCCTTCCTTTTCTCGACGGCATTCGTAAAGAGTCGCAAATTTTTACTTGCCAGTATAGTGTGTAGTTCTATTTCGCGCGTAATTATGTGCAGTGTGTGGCAGATTCTTAATCCGCGCAATATCATTTTCTGTCCACATTCCCTTCTCACAGGTTACGTATGCAGTAAATTCCCAGATGCTAAAGTGTTCTACGCCAAAAGCACCTTGGCGTCGTGCAAGAGACACCCGTCGATATGTGGCTGATTCACTAGCAAGCTCGCATCTCTGTTGCCACTCTCCATCAAGTGGGATTTTCAACTATCTTTTGTGTTGCTCTGTGGTGTACTAGCTGCCGCATGGACGCTGTGAAGGCTTACTTTCGATTTGCTCTGGCGTTTAGTAGTAAAGGATGGGCTACCTTTTGAGGGGAGGCATTTACTTTTGTTTGTGAGAATGTTTACCAGCCTAACCAAGTGATACGTGGGTACTGTAAACAGCAGCACGAACAGAGGCGGACGACAAAATAGGTAGGAGCACAAACGAGCGCAAGCTCTACTAAAAGTTTGCTTTTGATGACAAAGGTATTAAACACACTGGTCAACTTGGCAAAGGTAAAAATCCGTGCATGCGTGGCAGAAACAGCCACGTGCGACAAGAAAAAAATATGAAGCCATGTCATGTAGAATAAACGTGCGTGAAAAACGAGAACTATCGGTCAAATCTATTGAAAAAGCGAAAGATTTGTCCGATAAGTGATACTACCCAACGGGAAATACTCTTTTGAGAACAACTTTTTCCCACTAAGGGCAACAGATAACTTGGTTATGCAATTGTTTCGTTTGTGATCAATAAATATTGCTTCTGGAACTCCTCCGGTGTTGCGGTATAGAGCAGAACGAACGATTGTTTCATCACAAAGACCAGATCACAAGAGGACTTATGGAAGCATTACTTATTGATCACGAAGAAATATTCATAAGCAAGATTTCTGTGACCATTAGTGGGAAAGAGTTGCTGCAGTACTTCTCGTTAATATCACTTACAGGAGAAACCTTTCAGTTTTCATGTTTTTGTTAGTTTTTGACGCACATGTTTATTCTACAGGACGTATTTAGGTCCTTTTTTGTTGTGCCGGGCTGTGTATGCTGCGCATCCATGGCTTTTTCTTTGTGAAGTTGGCCAGTGTGTTTAAAATCTTCGGGTTCACGAATAAACTTCTACTTGAGTCAGCGTTCATGTGTGTTCCTACCTTAATTCATCCTTCTCGTCTCTGTTTGGGTGGTTGTGAAATATAAATGTACGCCGAATTGGCGAAGTGTCCATAGAATTGATACATGAAGTTATTTGCGCTGTTTATTTCAGGAAGAACGCTATAGGGTCTTATCTTCTCAATGTTTTTGACACTGAGTACATTTTTCTAGTTCAATTTCAAGGAGTCCCCTGAGGAAGCCAATAAGAGTGATGGTAACTTCCTTTGTGTGTAAGATTTATCAATTTCATCCATTCAAGGTATGACATGGCACATGCCTGATTGTAGGTTGCAAGCATTCGTAGTAAGATCTACTTTTCGGTTCTCATGACGCTTCTTTGTACTGCGCTGCATTCTCCAGGCACATGAACCTTTTTATGCTCTAAGTGCATGCGTTCTTTTTCTATATGTTGGAGTGAAAATTGTAAACTTACATATGCATATATATCATTTTCCTTGTAATCTTTTTCAACATGGGTGCTGTAGCTCCCTCTGTCTTTCAGTTACTGCTTTGTCCCAATTTTTATTTAACCTTTATGTATTTTATGCAGCAAGATTCTGGTGCTATTTTAATAACATTTTATCTGCGAAATTGAGGTAATTGGTGTTTCGTATATGCATTTATTGGCGTTTTTCACTGTCTCAGCAATCTGGCTGTCGAGTCATTGGAACCTTTTCTCATACTTTATGACTATTTCTGGGGTGCTTAATACTGAAAGTGCAGGTGACCATTTATTTGGCTGTGTGGAATTGTGTTAGCCATGTGTTACTACCAATTTTCTGTGCTAAATAATTATTTTTTCTCTTATCGTTCAAGGTATTAGCCTTTCCTTATCTCTTTATTGACTGAGGTAGCACTTAGTTGCTGGGTATAGGAAAAAAGGCCCCAAAAAGTGCTTTAATTAGCTTTGTGCAGGTCCAGAAAGATTACCTGAAAATGAGCTCACTAAATTGAGGAAATGCCACTAAGGAACTCTTCTGTACCCCACATTAACATAATCAAATGGTGTACTGTTTGTTCTTGACTTGTGCCAGGGAGATAAGCTGCTTTCATTACACAAAAGCTTTACAAGTTTATTTCTGAAGAAAGCAGTCCTGGCTTGTCAGAAACACGATTCAGGTGTTCATCATGCCCGACAACTTTCTAAATTATGTCTCGTCAAATAATAGCTAAGTTGAGTGATGTTATTTTATAAAATAATTGGGCAACATGAAAATATATATATCTCGAAGACAAAGCTCAGGCAAGTCTACTTTGGTACTTCATTAAATTTTAATCGTGGTGAAAGACGTGTGCTAAAGGTTGTATATATTTACGTGAAGTCATTTGTTTCAAGTTGGTTATTTTGCCTTCTCACAGTCAGCCGTAGCTCTTCCTGTGATGTGTTAGTGTGCGCAACATTTTGATGTAACATATTCAGATGTCTTTTGTGTATTCACATGCAAGCAGCTCCAAGTGTTCATGTGTTCAAAGTTGGTTGTTACAAGGGTATGCTTAAGGCCTGGCTTTTGAGTCGCTTTGCCTTCTAGTCATAAACTTAAGTCGAAAGTGAAGAGCACAATGATCGTTTTGATTGGATTCATATGTATAGGTTTTTTCAGATGTATTTACACTGCTAGAGTGCTGTAGGTACTAGCCTATGTCTCCAGGTTCGATGTAGTGGTGCCTTATGTACTGTAATAATGTTTCACGTGCACGCATCTTTAGTGTAAATAAAGGTACTTCAAGTTGATCAGTCTCTCCTTTGATTTTGTTTGTGTTTGAGAAAGTTACGAGCAGGCACCGGGGCATGCAAGTGTGAACAGTGAAGCAATTTCAATATATGAATAAAAATACACTAGCCCAACGAAACGTCAATCATATTTCAATGGCGACTTCTGAAATCTCAATGGTATCTCAAGTGTGCAACAATATGCTTTTCAATGCTGTGGCAATAATAACTCAACAACAGGTCAACAGAAATACCACAACGTTAGTTCAACGCAGAATCAACCGTAACTCAACAACCATTCAACAAAACGAACACAACGGGCCGTTTAAGCACAATGGACTTTCAATTGTAACTTAACAATTATTCAACACTGAGGTACCCAATGGTGTTTCAATTCGATTTCAGTGGCCAATATTCAAGAGTGCTCAACACTCAACCCAACAATTCTCCAACATACTCTCAATAATTCCTCAATAAAAAACTCAACATTGACCAACAATATTTCAATGCCTTCTCAATAATTTTTTTTGTACGGGATAAACGCATCTCAAGTAAATGAACAAAGAGAGAGAGAGAGAGAAGTCGTAAGGAAATCAGGGAGGTTAACCAAGCTGGGCCCCGTAGGCTACCTGCACTGAGAAAAGGTGATTGAGAAATGAGAAAGGAGAAGGTCGCACTTTACACTGGTACATAAACAATCAAGGTTTCGTTGTTCAGTCAATCAGAAACAGAATAAATGCAGGAAACACAATTTCCAAAACAGGTTACATAAAGCGCACTAAGGCACGATGTAATTATTGTTCGAACATCTGCTTGGCGAAAAGAAATCTGTTGAAGAACATAACAAGCGCTTATCTGTGGGCGTCCTCACTGTTTCTACAATGGCAATAGAAAATTAGAGGCACAGTGTTTAATAGGCACTTATTTTATTTACTTCTACAATATATTTACGCAACTTTATACGTTTTATACAAAATATCGACGTTGTGTGAGCAGAAACAGAGGTTCTCTGCTAAGGAAATTGGCGGGTTTGTCTCCGTTGACAGGAGACGAAAACTAATTGCTGCTATAGAACTATTTCGAAGCTATACTATAGAATGGTCACTAAATAACTCTAATACTTAGACGAGTGCAACTGCGTTAGTTAGCCGACAAAATGCATAGATAAAAATATAAAGTATGCGCCTTTGACACTTTATCTATACTGCTTCATTCAAATGTTCAAAGACTTTTTAAATCTGTCCTGAAAGAAACCACAATTCTGCCGCTCTGGCTGCGTTACTCGGAGGTATAGTCTATTGGAACAAAAAAGTGAAACGCAATGTTGAGTAATTAAAAATGCTTGACTAATTTGCTTATTAAGTAAACGCTTCATAGTCCATATTCTAATTCAGGAGTTAAAGCCGGCTGGTCTCAATGCACGTTAACTTGCAATGAATCCGTAAACGAGACTTGAGATAAGCCCCGCTAAACTTCTTTTCAAATAACTGTTGCGAGATTAACCAATTTAACAAAACGCTGTCCTAATTAGTGCTGGACCAATTTAACTGGAAGGCCAATACATTTTGCTACACAACTGGAAAATCATCACCATCATCATCATCAGCCTGGTTATGCCCACTGCAGGGCAAAGGCCTCTCCCATACTTCTCCAACTACCCCGGTTATGTACTAATTGTGGCCATGTTGTCCGTGCAAACTTCTTAATTTCGTCCACCCACCTAACTTTCTGCCGCCCTCTGCTACGCTTCCCTTCCATTGGAATCCATTCCGTAACTCTTAATGACCATCGGTCATCTTCCCTCCTCATTACGTGTCCTGCCCATGCCCATTTCTTTTTCTTGGTTTCAACTAAGATATCATTAACTCGCGTTTGTTCCCTCACCCAATCTGCTCTTTTCTTATCCCTTGATGTTACACCTATCATTCTTCTTTCCATAGCTCGTTGCGTCGTCCTCAATTTAAGCAGAACCCTTTTCGTAAGCCTCCAGGTTTCTGCCCCGTAGGTGAGTACTGGTAAGACACAGCTGTTATAAACTTTTCTCTTGAGGGATAATGGCAACCTGCTGTTCATGATCTGAGAATGCCTGCCAAACGCCCCCCCAGCCCATTCTTATTCTTCTGATTATTACAGTCTCATGATCCGGATCCGCAGTCACTACCTGTCCTAAGTAGATGTATTCCCTTACCACTTCCAGTGCCTCACTACCTATTGTAAACTGCTGTTCTCTTCCGAGAGAGAGAGAGAGAGAAAACATTTATTTATCAGGAGTTTGGGCGACTTCCTCGCAGGGTGGAGCCCTTAGTTCAGGGCCCCATTGGCTCGCGCCACTCCGCGTGCCCGCCGGATCAGCCATCGCTGCTCTTGCGGGTCTGAGCTGGCCAGCGCAGTCTCCCAGGAGGAAGGGGAAGGTGAAGGAATAGGGGAGTAGCCCGGAGGGTGTGGGCACTCCCAGGTGCAATGATATACTGTGGGCTTTGCTCCACAATAGGGACAGTATGAGACTGTTAAACATTACTTTAGTTGTCTGCAGATTAATTTTTAGACCCACCCTTCGGCTTTGCCTCTCCAGGTCAGTGAGCATGCATTGCAGTGGGTCTCCTGAGTTACTAAGCAAGGCAATATCATCAGCGAATCGCAAGTCACTAAGGTATTCTCCATTAACTCTTATCCCCAATTCTTCCCAATCCAGGTCTCTGAATACCTCCTGTAAACACGCTGTGAATAGCATTGGAGAGATCGTATCTCCCTGCCTGACGCCTTTCTTTATTGGGATTTTGTTGCTTTCTTTATGGAGGACTACGGTGGCTGTAGAGCCGCTATAGATGTCTTTCAGTATATTTACATACGGCTCGTCTACACCCTGATTCCGCAATGCCTCCATGACTGCTGAGGTTTCGACTGAATCAAACGCTTTCTCGTAATCAATGAAAGCTATATATAAAGGTTGGTTATATTCCGCACATTTTTCTATCACCTGATTGATAGTGTGAATATGGTCTATTGTTGAGTAGCCTTTACGGAATCCTGCCTGGTCCTTTGGTTGACGGAAGTCTAAGGTGTTCCTGGTTCTATTTCCAATTACCTTGGTAAATACTTTGTAGGCAACGGACAGTAAACTGATCGGTCTATAATTTTTCAAGTCCTTGGCGTCCCCTTTCTTATGGATTAGGATTATTTTAGCGTTTTTCCAAGATTCGGGTACGCTCGAAGTCATGAGGCATTGCGTATACAGGGTGGCCAGTTTCTCTAGAACAATCTGCCCACCATCCTTCAACAAATCTGCTGTTACCTGATCCTCCCCACCTGACTTCCCCCTTTGCATTGCTCCCAAGGCTTTCTTTACTTCTTCCGGCGTTACCTGTGGGATTTCGAATTCCTCTAGACTATTATCTCTTCCATTATCGTCGTGGGTGCCACTGGTACTGTATAAATTTCTATAGAACTCCTCAGCCACTTGAACTATCTCATCCATATTAGTTATGATTTTGCCGGCTTTGTCTCTTAACGCATACATCTGATTCTTGCCAATTCCTAGTTTCTTCTTCACTGCTTTTAGGCTTCCTCCGTTCCTGAGAGCATGTTCAATTCTATCCATATTATACTTCCTTACGTCAGCTGTCTTACGCTTGTTGATTAACTTCGAAAGTTATGCCAGTTCTATTCTAGCTGTAGGGTTAGAGGCTTTCAAACATTGGCGTTTCTTGATCAGATCTTTCGTCTCCTGCGATAGCTTACTGGTATCCTGTCTAACGGAGCTACCACCGACTTCTATTGCACACTCCTTAATGATGCCCACAAGATTGTCGTTCATTGCTTCAACACTAAGGTCCTCTTCCTGAGTTAAACCCGAATACCTGTTCTGTAGCTTGATCTGGAGTTCCTCAATTTTCCCTCTTACCGCTAACTCATTGATCGACTTCTTATGTACCAGCTGCTTCCGTTCCCTCCTCAGGTCTAGGCTAATTCGAGTTCTTACCATCCTATGGTCACTGCAGCGCACCTTGCTGAGCACGTCCACATCTTGTATGATGCCAGGATTAGCACAGAGTATGAAGTCTATCTGATTTCTAGTCTCGCCGTTCGGGCTCCTCCACGTCCACTTTCGGCTATCTCGCTTGCGGAAGAAGGTATTCATTATCCGCATATTATTCTGTTCCGCAAACTCTACTAATAACTCTCCCCTGCTATTCCTAGTGCCTATGCCATATTCCCCCACTGCCTTGTCTCCAGCCTGCTTCTTGCCTACCTTGGCATTGAAGTCGCCCATCAGTATAGGGTATTTTGTTTTGACTTTACCCATCGCCGATTTCACGTCTTCATAGAAGCTTTCGACTTCCTTGTCATCATGACTGGATGTAGGGGCGTAGACCTGTATAACCTTCATTTTGTACCTTTTATTAAGTTTCACAACAAGACCTGCTACCCTCTCGTTAATGCTATAGAATTCCTGTATGTTACCAGCTATGTCCTTATTAATCAGGAATCCGACTCCTAGTTCTCGTCTCTCCGCTAAGCCCCGGTAGCACAGGACGTGCCCGCTTTTTAGCACTGTATATGCTTCTTTTGGCCTTCTAACTTCACTGAGCCCTATTATATCCCTTTTACTGCCCTCTAATTCCTCCAATAGCACTGCTAGACTCGCCTCACTAGATAATATCACTGGATATCACTAGATATCACTGGAAAATCAATATCTCCAAACTGATTCCAGCTTAAGAGGAAGGTTTAGCTCGGGTGCTCCTATCTAAATACATGTAAACGGAGAATTCGTTTTTCTCGGCAACCACAGCACCAAATTTGACGGGGTTTGTTGCATTTAAAGGAAAAACTTAAAATCTAGTGACTGTTGGTTTCGAATTTTCGATTTAGGTCGTAAATTTTTTATTAAAAATTGGCAAAAATCGCAAATTTTCAGAAAACGAAACTATCAAGTTTACAACTCTGTAACTCAGCAAGAATAGGTGATATTGCAATTCTGTGAATTGTACCTAATAGCACATCTAAAGCGGACAAATTTGACATCTTATACATGAATCTCAAAAAATTTCTTAATATGTAATTACGACTTTTGCAGAACCTTCGTAAACAACGTAACAAACTCACGTAAAATGTAAAATGACATATGAAATTTGTCCGCTTTGAATGATCTAATGGATGCCGTTTACAGAACCGCGATATCTGTTCTTGATGCAGAGCTATTAGTTTGTAAACTTCGTGCTTCTATTTTTTTCAAACTTCTGAAGTTTTGTAAATCTCTTTAACAAAACTCAACCCCTAAATCAAAATTCCGCTACCAACAGTCACTAGAATTTATCTGTCTCTCTCAAATGCAACAAATTTCATTAGAATCCGTCCAGGGGTTATCTCAGAAAAACGTTTTTGCGTTTTTACATGTATTTGAATAGGCCGCGTCGGAGTTGGGCCCGAGCTAAAGCTTCCTCTTAAGGATTCCTGCTAAGCTAACGAGCCTTCTAAACTCACCGGCTCCAACTATTTATTTTGGTGTCCTGAAGTTAATGTATTGTGACGCGGCGTTAAATAGATGAAAACGAAGCACAGTTTATAAACAGACATTTTGCAGGGACGGCCAAGATGGCTGAACATGAGCAACGTCCCGGCCATCGTCGTCATCTTCGTTAGTCCAAGGAGGTGGTTCTTAACACCTAACCTCACCGGCGGTCGGAGCACCGTCTCGGTGAAGACTAATTACTCAAGGAAGATGTGGTGGAAAAGTTAGGCTTCAAGCGGGATACTTGCACGACGTCACGAGATGACAGGGTAGATGGTTAAGAACTGTCCAGTGGCACGACCTCGTAGTTCACGTCGCCAAGTTGCCGTAAAGCCTTGTAAGGTCTGGTGCAACGCGACAATAGCTTTTCAGAAAGACCTACACGATGAGATGGAGTCTAGAGAATTACAGGAGATTCCGGAGAAAAGCCGGGTGAATGGTCGTTCACTACGGAGGGCTCTTGGCCTGCTCGAAGCGCTGGCATGCTCGATCGCGGCACCGACGGTAGCACAATTTCTGCACATGAGCAGATAGAATGCGTCGTCCGCTATCCCCTTCAGGACGGGGCCGATCATGTCAGATTCTGGCATGTAGCTGTCAGCATTACGGCACAGTGCCGGCACATCCTGTATACATGTGCGACAGGTACGACTTCGCGGACGTTTGGGCTCCAGTTGACAGCGGTTTCCTTGCAGTGATTTTGCGACTGGAGGCCTTGCCGAACAGATCACGGAGCTTTTACTTGAATGTATCCCAGCTCCCAAGTTCGGCCCCCACGATTGTCATACCACAACTTCGCCGTTCCACTCAAATAAAAGACCACA
Source organism: Dermacentor andersoni (assembly GCF_023375885.2). NCBI lineage: Eukaryota > Metazoa > Arthropoda > Arachnida > Ixodida > Ixodidae > Dermacentor > Dermacentor andersoni. The sequence continues at coordinate 102,372,730 of NC_092822.1, forward strand.
TTGGCCAGCATGACCGTCAGGTCCCCGTGACTGTGTTCGCTCACCCGTTCGTATTGTGTCAGCCACTCCTCAACGTTGGTGTTATCGGTCCCATTGAACGTTCCAGGGTCTCGAGGGTGGGCTAAACCAATCGTGGTCCGCGGCGCAGACGCAGATTCCGGCTAGTCTGCCATGGTGGTTGCACCGCAGCGCCGACCGCTTCGACGCTCTGTCCTGGGGCGAGAGCACCCCGCACTTCCACTAATGTGTGACGCGGCGTCAAATAGATGAAAACGAAGCACGATTTAAAAACAGAGACTCTTTACAGGGATGGCCAAGATGGCTTAACACGCACAGCGTCCCGGCCGTCGTCATCTTCTTCGTTTGTCCAAGGAGGTGGCTCGTAACAATATAGATAAAGTTGTTTAAAATAAACTTCGTTGTTTAGTTAAATATGCATTTTGAGGTCTCACGCATCAATTGACTTGCTATTCCAGAATTCCAGCTTAAGTAGCCAAAATGTATTATCAGCAGTGAAATATTTAGTAAAATTCTCCTAACAGCACAACAAAACGGTGTTTAAAGTACGAATGACAAAGGAGACGCGAAGTATGCACATGGAACCGAGATGTAACGTTTTGTAGCATGAAAGCTTCTCAGTGTGTTTTCTGCCATGTTACTGGATTTGTTTCGCGATATAGCAAGAACTGATATGCATTTCCGCAGCTTATTCCTTTGAGGCCACAATTGAAACTCGAGGCAACTTACTATCTTCCGTTGAGACTGTTTTCTTCTTCTTCCCCTTCGTCGTCGCTGAAATGTTGATAAATAATGATAAGACGGCTGGGAGCAATACATTAAGCCCTGTGCGCATCCCACTAGCTCATATGCAATGAACCTGGACCTAGAAACACGTACAAAATACTCACTGACGGCCTCGCAAACGCCGTACTTACAGCCAGCAATGCAAAAAGCTAGAGGCCAAATTATTCCCGAGTCCTCCACTGCGGCCTGCGTTTTGCGCATAATACCCCAGAATTCAATTCATTTCAATCCAGAAGCTAGAGGTTGTTTTGATTTCTTCATATCAAAGTTGTGGAAGTTATCAACAAGACGACGATGTGATGTCCCTGACGTCACGTCTGTGCTTTCTACAGCTCGCTGCAGAATGGGATGCTATGCCATTTTAAGAGATTCGAAAACTCCTTCATGCCTGTAAGGCATTGTTTACAACGAAATCTGTCCACATGCCTGCTGCTGAGCACCTATGGTCCCGTGTGCCGGTGCTTTTTACAGAGTCGTACTTCAGCGGCTGGTATCCGTTGCGTATTCTCTGCTCTCTTACACCATGCTATGCGAACCACGCGCCGTATTCGAGTGCGCACGGAATATTCTTTTCTGTGATTACACGCGATCCCCACTCTGCAGCTACAAAGAGTACTCGGTGAATTATTGCAATGAAGATTGAGTGAGTGAGTGAGTGAGTGAGTGAGTGAGTGAGTGAGTGAGTGAGTGAGTGAGTGAGTGAGTGAGTGAGTGAGTGAGTGAGTGAGTGAGTGAGTGAGTGATGTACCCATCTCAAAGAAGCTCGATAGCTATGAGAGACGCCGTTGTGCAAATCTGAGACATAATCTTGACCACGTGTCCGTTCCAGTGGCACATACGTACTTACCCGAGTCGGCGTCAAAGACGTGCAACAAAGAGCGCCACACACATTGGCACACACCTAGTGATCCAAGCCGGCCCGATAGTTGGTTTCGAACCACATTATTTCAGCGCAGCACGCAGCCCGATGCGCTACCCATTCTATCAATGACTGTTCAGTGACACAGGTAGGCGTCAAAAGGATTAGATACAAGCATAAAACAAATATAGATAGCCTCCGAAAATTGCATGAAGTACCCAAGGGATGCTAACACATTAAAAATATCCCTTTGAGAAAAGGAGAGGCCCAGGCGTAAAACAGGACCTTTAACGCAGTGAGCGTGGGAGTGCTCGACTTGAACCAGTTCTGTTTACTGCGGGTCTTTCCGGGTCCATGTCGCACATCTTTACAACCCTTTACAAGCCTCTTTACAAGTGGTGGAGGTGCTGGTGCCACGCCACTCCTGCACTCTGGAATTTCTATCCTACACGCTACAATCGACCATGCCTTCCAATGCATCGCATAGACGCCACCTCCACCAGCCGTCCTTTGCTCCGGCGCGCTTAGCCGAAGAGACCCCGGTGTGTTCAGCGGCGGAGGTGACCACGACGTCGAGGACTTGCTCACGTGTTACGAGAGTGTGAGCACGCGCAATCGATGACACCGCGAAGTCGCATAACGTCATATTTTACCTCTCAGATTGGCGAACTTGTATAAAAATCATTAAACAGACTTTCAGACCTGGTCCACTTTCAAGGGGTCGTTCTTTAGGCGTTATCGGCCGCCCTGCCGTCCGGAAGTCGCGCGCCGAACAACGTTTGCGCGCTCGGGCGCTACATTCTAGTGAGGCTTTTACAAGTTATACCGAGGACGTCGTCGACCTGTGGAAGCGTGCCGACGCTTCAATGACAGAATTTGCTAAAATTCAGGACGTAATGAAGCCTATCGACGACGGTGTTTTGAGATTCACCGTGGCCGAACCTGTAGCGCTGTGTCAGATTTATGATGAATTGCTAAAGCAACGAACTTGACCCGACGTCCTTACCAACGCGACGACTCACTCGTGGGGCTGGCAGTCGACCCTGACCACTTGTCAGTCTTCACACAAACTAAAACGGACGTCCGTGAAGAGACGGCTCGTCAAATATCTCTCGTGTCCACCATCACTCAGCATCTGGACCTGCCACAATAGCAGCAGTAGCGTACCAGCAGCAAGGTACCTCGTTCGGCTTCCGTATTGTCGCAAGGATTTAATAGAAGTATTACTACCCAGTACCCCCGGCTGACATAAGAGCAGCAGCAGCAGCAGCAGCCGTCGCGGCCAACCTCTTCGTCTCGGACTCTCCGTCACGCGATTCAGGAAAACATCGCTGAGGCCCTACTGGTGTCCGTCCAGCAGCAGCCTGTCGCCGTGCCCCTGAGTTACGCCGAAGCAGCGAAATGGCACTCACTGCAAACCTCCTTGCCGTTTCGCCAAGTGTACCCAACGACAGTCGCTTCTACGCCCGTAGCTTGGCATCGACCCATCGCAGCCGCAAATCTTAAGCCTACGGACGATAACCGGCAGATCTGTTTCGCATGTGGCAGCCTCAATCATATCGCCAGACACTGCGATCGCCGCGTGCAAACGTTTCGGGACGCTCGTCATCCAACCTACTACGTTGACCGGTCCCGATACACGCGACGACACTTCAGATTCGCAATCCAGTATGCCGCTAAATTTCTTAGATGCTAAGCAGAATTGAAGTGACATCACAAGATTCCTTAATGTCCGCAACCCGACGCTTTAGCAGTCTGCGCCTGAAATGCGAACAGTATGTGCCGCTTTTCAACGCGGCAGCGCTTCATGGCGCCAATTTTTCTTCGGGAAGCGCGAAAGAGGAATCCTGTTGCGCAAGCGCCTCATACATAACTCTTTTCGACGGTGGCAATGCGTTCTGTCGATATATTGATTCAATACAAAACGCATTACCGTTGACACACGTCAAGAGACGGGTTTCGCCGAAATTTTGCATTAATAACTAGACAGCGAATCGTGCCTAATGCGGATGTCGACCCTAACGATCGCCACTGCTAATGTGTGTTGCTAAAGATGTAACTACTGGGAATAATTTTTTTGCTCGGTTTGTTCACAAGTAAATGATCAACTAATCGTCTCAAACTAGCAGGAAAACTTGGTCCCACACTTACTGGTCGCGTTAGTCGCCGTATTTCGCGTGGTGCGCCTGTCCACGATGTACGACTCCGGTGGCTTGGTCGCGTCACTGTCTTCATCGTCTTTCCCGGCGGCGCGTTCCGCCGAAGCAGCTGGAGTTGGGAAAAGACAGAGAAATAAAGGTATATGTAGTCGCCATGCTTTTAAGGGTAGCGTTATAGATAACACAGAACGAAAAAAATACATAACATGAAGCAGTACCAACTCGCACAGTTCACTGCTCCTTAGTCGCTATGCTTTTATGCTGTCGTACCAACCGTTGACTTCGCGTACCTAGATAAGTGTCCCGTTGTATAGATATCGACAGCTACAAGTCGTAGCGGAACTCCTATACTGCTCAAGTGATAGTTACTTCTGGATCGCTCACTACACACTTCGCTGTAAGCATGGCATCCAAGATCGAGAGGCGCGCGCTGCGGGATCTTGGAGGCCGTGCTTATAGTGCTGCACTATTCACTTTGCCACTACGTGGCTACGTGGCAAAAGTTTTCACTTTTGATAGGACTGTTGCAGTGGTGCGTTGTGCCACAAACGAAATGTGTAACATCGTGCCGACTGTCGCTTTCAGAACACAGCTCTTAGGCGCGTGCTCCTGCGTCGGCGCTGGCGTCCCTCGTAACCAAGCGAACGACGAAAGAGCGAACGTGGAACGCAGCGGGGGATGAAAGACGGCGATAGCGAAGAAAGCGCGCGAAGGAAAGTGGAGGAGGAGGCTGCAGTGGAGCCATGAGGCAGATAGGGGAGGAGTAGGGTATGGCGAAAGCTTGAGAAGTAAAGCATAGTGCCGCACAAGACTGGCTATGTGGCCACGATAGCTACGATATGGCGCCAGAGTAGCGCCTATAGTCTGTTCACCGATGACGGCACCGATAACATGTATGTAAACAAAGTGCTGCATGAGCGGAGGTGTGGTTGCTGCGGTTGCTGTGAATCGCGCCCACGCGTCACCGCCGTGCTGCGTCTCGCGATCCCACCTCTCGTTTAGCTAGGCATTCACCCCTCACTTCGCTTCGTTTATAACGTGCCGCACGCGACAGATTGTATGCGTCAGCTAATATATCGCGAAAGAAAAACACGTATAGAGTTGCGCTGAAATTTCTCATAAGGGAGTTTCGTAATGGTCGGCGGGTCCGCCGTTCACTTACCGCCGTTTATTGCTTTTACAACCAATAACACACCGCTCCGCTCCAAACAAAGTTTTGACATCTGTATAATTTCAGTCCAACGCGCTTACCCGGTCGCTGCTGCCCAAATTTTACAGCCAAGCTGTAAATGGCTAGCCGATTCATTCGTACATCTGTCGCCTGTACGCCGAAAAAACTCCTTCGACGCAACACCATCCCCATGCGAAAAAAAAGAGAGGCACGCGATTAGCTGTGCCAGCAGTGATGTCGTTGCTCTTTATCGCAGCCGAGCGCGCACAGCAGTTTCTCTCCGGCTCCGAAATGGGTAGGCCACGGGTCATACGTACTCCTGAGGAGCAGGCAGCCTTTGAATAGCAACGCCACGATCAGAGCCGGGAACGAGCTCGTATACGCCGTGTCGTGCCGATGCTGCAGAAAAACAGGCTCGTGCAGCCGAGCTCAAGCAGCCACTGCGCACCGAAGATCCGGAAGCCTACCAAGCCGTCGTTTAATGAACTGTCGGAATTAACCCAGTGATAAAACACCGGGGCTGCACGTTTCACCTTCGCTGGTTAGCCATCTGTACGGAGTGCGTCGGCGGCAATGTTTTTTATTACTAATGCTTAATGGGCAATCCAGCGGGCCGAGGACCCGCCAGGACCCACAAACTCCTGTCCGTCACCTAGGCGGGGCCTTTGGCCCTCCCCACCAACTCGCAGGGCACGCAATAAAGTTATTTCCTCCTCCTCCTAATGCTTAAACGCCAACTGTGCCCTACGTATGACCAAGTAAAGGTTTACTGGCATAGTTCCGACTGTCTATCTTTACCTTTATTAAAGGTCGTTGAACTCGTTAACATTAGAATACTGGTTATGTTCAGAGTGGTCTAAATATTCACTATAACGAGATTTCTAAAGCCAGTTTTTGTATCGGTTCGAAGGAGTTGACTTTGTTACAAAAATCAAATAAAATCTGGTGTTTTCGTGCCACAGCCACAGTATGGTTATGAGGCATGCCGTAGTACGGGGCACGGATTAATTTTGACCACCTGGGGTTCTTTAACGTACACGCAATGGGCAGCGCACGGGCGTTTTCGCACTTCGCCCCCATCGAAATGCGGCCGCCGCGGCCGGCATTGATACGGCGCCCGCGGCTTAGTAGCGCAAGGCCAAAGTCACTAGGCCTCCTTGGCGCGTAATAGTATGCAATGACGTTACGAGAAATAGCAATCACGGGGGAGCAGGATATAATGACGTCTTTTAGACTCGCTCCCACTTGCTATGTTATGATGTTACATTTCGACTCGCAAAGAGGCGCAGCATAGGACCAAGCGAGCAGGAGTGAACCTGGTAGAATGCGGTTACTCACCAACTTCAAGTGGTTGTTGAGGACGTGCAATTTTCGTAAAGAAACCCTATAAACTCGCGCAATAATTGCGGTTAGCTATAGCCCGCCGCTCCCGCCGCTGCATTTTCACAAAGCAGAGGAAGCATGACTTACACGAGCTGCCTGCGAACAGAAGCACTAGGATAATGAAGACGGCGAGGATGGCCAAACCGACGCCCACTGCAACGTACACATTCTTCTTGTTGGATTCTTTCCTGCAAGCAGAAGCGCAGTGAGGAGCACTTCGATGTTGATACATTATCATAGCTTCTGAGGTATGACCGAGTGAATGCTCGTTCATGAATATTCTTCGCTTTGTCCCATATATGGTGCGGACACATGAATGCTGGGTAAAATATTCTACACGAACTGCTACAGGATTTATGGCGCTATACCACCTCCATGACATTCAGCGCGAACAACGAAGGCACGTTTATGGTGACATAACTTTTCAAAAGAAATGAAAAGGCCAGCGCCATTCAAAGCATACCAACCAGCCATCGCCGGCGCCTTTCACAGGAGCTGCGAAAAGACGCTTTAGAAAGGGTCGGGTTAAGTATGACAGACTGTGCACAACAGCCTACAACACGCGAGGCTGTACAATGCGAGAGCAACGGGTATTCTGAACGTCCGTATTCCCACATACAATCCCCCCCCCCACGAAGCTCTCGATCAACTTCACCGGGAGGAGGACAACGCTTCCCAATGACGGATAAAGCAGATACGTACGATTCCCAAAATTCGGCAGAGACACGTAAAACTGCTTACGTCTGGGAATGCGAAAACATTATATTCGCTTTTGTGAAATGTTTTTTTTCTGCGTCTTCCTTGTCCGCGCAAGCTCTCATCGCCTGCGTTTTATATGAGCCTCAGTACGGCCAAATGAAAAGTCGTAGATCGCGCAAGCTTCGCCTTTAAGAGTGAAACGCGATAGCGTTCAGAGACCCCTTACTGCATTTCAGACTTCCCGACAACTGCAGCTTATGTAACCGTAACGTTTACCGGGAAACGCTGGCTGCGAACACTATGCACGAAGGCGAGCGTTCTGGTAGAAACGCGGCCTCTTGCGCAGGTCTGTATCCTGTTATTGTTTCGCACTTTAATTCCAATGACCTCTAAGCGGCATTGGACGACTTGCAGAATGGTGCTTGTCCTCTTACGTGCAGCGGCAGTACTACAAAATTTGGTTGGAAAACGAGCGCCAAGTTGGACCGCTTCTCGGCGAACTAAGTGCGAGTGCTTGCAGATGTCAAATGATTTTGCTTTGTTTATGTAAATACTAGGGTTCTTATAAAATAAAAGCTACGTGTTCAAGACAAAAGTGTTACCTTTGCATGAGTATTGATGACTTGATCTGCAATAAAATTCGCTAGGACGTCCTGAGTTCATCCTAAAACCAGTAACACAAAGACACACGTCGACCATGTATGTGAGGCAAAATCAGATGTCTTAAGCAACTTTGGTTGGAAATACCTTTCATTCTCATGCATTGTTCAAACTCGGTGAAGCCGAGTTTCTTCGCCGCTGGTCTACGCGGTACGTAACCGTCTCCCGAGGCAAAGTCTTTCTACAGCCAGAATAATGCTCAATTCTGTTGCCTGAGTTCAGGCTGTATCTGTATGTGCCCCGGGTACCTTTCATAAATTCGAGGCTGACAATAATGCTTTTGCGTGGATGCGGTAATGAGTTTTGTTGTTGTTGTTGTGTGTGGCAAAGCCAGTGTCAAGTAGACACCATTTTTTATTTCATTTGTTAATATGTTTTGTTTACATCAAGTATGATGTATTACATGTGATGTACTTTATATAGTACTTTTCGTTCATACCACAGTTGTAAGCGTGCCTACGGGTCACAAAATTTCCTTGTCAGCGCAGTATATTTCTGCAAATGGGTCATTGGACATTAATGCTTTTTAACGCGCCAGCGCTGAGTGCACCGTGTAGCATACAATCCGGTGTCGGCTTCATGCGTCGGACCTAGTTTGGCGAACAATCCTTCCGCACCACAACCACGCGGGCCCTCCATGTGGCGCAGAGGCGTTACTGAAATAATTGAATTTCTCAAAGTAAGATGCGTCAGAAAAATCGTACAGTCTAACCAGAACCTACAGACATGATAGCGTCGCATTGTAATTCTAATATGCCAGAAAACATAATTCTGTTACGCGGAAACTCAAACATAAACCTATTTCCAGCGTTTCTGCCACTCATAGAGCAGCGCGATGACCTCGGCTCCTTGAAATAACACAATCCAGATGGCGCTAGCCTCCGCGCATTTGCGGCCCACGCAAGAGGCTGCGTTTCTACCAGAAAGCTCGCCTTCGTGCATAGCGTTTGCCGCCAGCGTTTCCCGATAAACATTACGGTTACATAAGCTGCAGTTGGCGGGGAGTGTGAGAAGCAGTCAGGAATCTTTGAATGCTATCGCGTTCCGCTCTTGAAGGCTAAGCTTAAACGTCCTCGAAATTTTTATTTAATACATTCATTTTGTTCTCTCACGACCTGGTGCCACCTCCTACACATTGGCTGCGCCGTCACGTGCTCAATGACGTACGCTCTAGGCCACACGTTTAGTCAGCCAGATGGTTGCGACGTGACATGCGCAATGACACGCGCACTAAGCACGCATTTAGTCAACCGGAACCGTGGAGCCGCCGTGGAGTCGGCGAAGCGAGTTCGTCTCGTACCCCGGACGCCCGGGCTCGATTCCCACCCAGACCGAAATTTACACCCAGACCGAAATTTACCTAATATTATTTTCAAAGGTATTTACTTTGTTCACAGGAACCTCCCTGAGAAATCTCACGTCAGTTCTAGTATTTTTTGATGTGGGTTTACTCTTTGCCGTCGGCCATTTTTGGTACCAGGATTCGGTTACGCCACCGACTTTCGCGGAATGGGGCATATAATGCTTTCCCAATAAAACTGCCGTGGAATGCGAATCAAGTGCAGGGACAACTCCTGTAAAAGGATGGCGCAGCAGTCGACTATCTTATGCAATGAAAGTCACGATCCGGAGAGTGACCAGGGGTGGAAGGTTCACTTAAACACGAATAAACGAAAGTAGCTGCGCCAGAGTCTATCTGCTGGAATGTACCCCAAAAATAATGTTCCTTTCCAAGCGAGCACCAACGCCGTGACTTTCCCGTAGGCAATGGCACGTTGACACCTTGCGCTTGGAGACGGAAATGCTTTCCGAATGAAGTGTGCGGGTCTCGCAGATTACAAAGAGGAGCAGGCTCGTGAAGTTTCGTGCAAAGACAGATGCTACGTTACAGGAAGCTATGACAGAGGCGGATGCGGCGACTGATATTTGGAGCGCCCCAGAAGCGATTGTCGTCATCCATGATGGCCTTCAAGACATTACGCACAGCAGCGTACTTGTAACGAGATGGCGCATAAACTCAATAGTGCGATCTCAACTTGGAAAGAGGACACCTGAAGTGTCGGGCGAAGAGGTCTTGTATGAGAAGAGTAAGCAGTGGAACGATGACGTGAAACGAGCGTGCATATAACTGGGTCCGCGTGAGGAATTTGCCAGGGCACCGCGAATGGCTCAAGTCAGCCACCAAGACCTGGCGGAAGACCACGGCGTAAGAAGTGGGACAGCGTGTGGGCCGTAGGCTGTGGTCTTTTTTAGGACTTCGTCCAACCCACGCTGCCCAGCACCAAACCTGAATGAAAACGTCAGAAGTAGCTACGCTTATGGTTGTCCCTGGACAGCTAATTCTCCAAATGGCAGGGCCAAAGTTACAGGTCGAACAAGTACGGCACCCCCACTACACCAAGTAGTGGCCACGCCATGGCCGTTGCCATCGGAAACGGAGCTTCAGAGTCGGTTTCCTGAATATGAATGGTGCCCGCGGATGGGAACAGAAGTGAATATGGCTATATAGTGCCCTAGTGCAAGCGAAATATCGCTTCGTGCAGTTGCACAAACACACCTCCGAGGTCTTGAGTACCCCCTAGTGCATCTTGGATGACATTGGGCGGGCAAGAATCGAACTGGAGGTGACCGGAAGGGTGGAGGGGTTGGACAATTATGACGTCAAGCTATGCAGTGGCAAAGTGTAAGTGATACGGTGTGAATCATTTGTGGGCGCTGGGGGATGCTCTGGGCAGGCCAACTGCTGTGTTCGTGATGTATGTGCCAGTCGGCAGCAAACAACGCGCTGCCAATACTCAGTTGGTGGAGTGACTCTTCAGGGACGCAGAAAAGTTGGTGACCTTAATGAGCACATGAGAGAACTGAATTCTTTCACAGATGGAAACGGATACCTCTTGCTTCGAATGACCGAAGAGATGAAACTAGTGGTGGCGAATCGGGAACCACACCGTCCGGGTATGCTTCCACGGGGACACCAGGTTACCTTGGCAGCTCCACATCCATCGATTATGCCCTGATGTTAACAGGCGTTAACAACTTTCTTATGCACTGGGTAGCGATCACAATTGACTGCTACTTTATTTCAACTGCTCGGCTAAGTTTGGAGCCTCACGCCCGATGTCTATAGAAACGGGGCAAGTCCCTGTCCAATCGAGCCGTTCCGGATGTCGTGGATGAGTACGAGACGAGTGCTTGATAAGTAGGGCTGTAACCTAGTATGACTATGTGGGAGCCTTGCACTTAGTTATACAAGAACATAGGGTATGGTAAAAGCGCGGTACACGTGCAGTGCGCAAACCTTGGTGGATGCAGAAGTGAAAACTACATGGCAAGCCCGCTGCGAGGCGAACCGCCAACACACCGATTCCTTGTCAAGAAAGGAGACAAGTAGGCGCGCTCGGTTGCCTGGGCTGAGTGACTTGACCTCAAACACGATCTGTAAATGCTGATACGGGTAAAGATCGCCACATATAATGTCCGCCTGTTTTGCTCTTTAATAGAGGAGGGTAAATCTGCAGCGTAGAAGTTCTGGCGATATGTCCAGTCCATGGATTGGACTAATAGATTCGCAGCTCTCAAATACGGATACCGGGGAAGCAAATACTGAGCTTGAAAAGCATCTCACTTCCCACCTGCATCGCTTATATGGCCAAGAAGAGGGAAGCTAGGCCGCAGTCGGAGGAGAGTCATCCCATGTGCCTGAACACGAGACATTTCCAGGAGAGATGCCAGGGGAGGGTTTTGGTGTGCGGTGGCAAGTCAGCGGAGGTGAAATTGATTGTGCATTGAAATGTAAAAGCGCCCGCAAAGCAGCTGGACTGGACCGCCTGCCAGCAGGAGTACTTATAGGCTTCGGCAATGAGACGAAAAAATAGCTCGCTGAACTGTTCACAGAGATCACTGAAGGTGCGCTAATCCCAAGGCTGCTCGGCCGCGTGGTTTTTTATATCGAAGAAAGGAGGCCAAGTTGATCTTGTCGAAGAATGCCGCCCACCAGCGCTCTCCACAGGCTTTTTGCAGGAATTTTAAAAGAGTAAATAAGCAGGTGGGCATAGGCAAAACACTTGCTTACGGAAATACAGAATAGTTTCCGTCCAGGTCGATGACTGGAGAACAATTTCCTCGTGCTTAGTGGGTGTGTGGCGATTGCCAAGACAGAGCAGCTCTCCCTCCTATGTTGCTTGGTACACAATGTACCACATGCTCCACTTCTTGACTGCCTGTCTGCAATCGAAATCCGGGCTACATTGCTGTCTAAAGTACAGCGCCTGTACAGAAACAATACTGCCATTGCTTACTCTGGGGGTCTACTATCCTAACCTATAAAGGCTGCGAGGGAACTACGACAGATGCCCTGTCGACTAAGAGAGGGATACGCGTATAATCTGTATGTAGCCAACCTAAAGCACAAACTTCTCAGTAGTGGTCTCGGTTTCCAGCAATGACTTAGTGCGGTGGACGTGAATGAGAAGTGCAGGTTACCTGTTCTCACCTTTGCTGACGACCTTGTGTTGATGGCACAGTGCCCTCAGGACCTACAGGCGCTGATTAACATCTGTCAGGCGGAGGTAACTCCCCTAGGACTCCGCTTTAACTGCAAAAAATCTGCAATATTCCCCCTCGCGGGCCCGGGCATGAATCAGGGAGATAAAAGGCTAGGAGACGAGGTCCTTATGGTGTGCTCGGAATGCAGATACGTGGGAGTACAAATATTAAGTAGACCGGAGCTCTGTGGCCTCCAAGAGGACATCCTCCACCAGCAGGCACTTCGGACGCAGGGTATCCTTTGTCGCCGATGTCTCTGGGGACGGAGCAGCTTTACCATGGTTAGCGACCTATGCAAAATTGTTCATGTTCAGGCGCTGACGTTCGCAAAGGCTGTGCTCTGCCTCTCGGTGACCACGCGGGAGGTGTTCGAGCGGAGCCAGTGAGATATTGGTCGAATATCTCTCGGCTGTCATGGTGCGGTGTCCAACGAGGCTGTGCAGAGCGAGCTGGGCTGGTCGAGCTTTTAGGCTCGGAAGGTGGTCGGCATATATAGGCGCATACCGTGGCCACCTGCTCTACATGCCTCAAGAGCGGTGGGCGAGACGTGTATTTGATTACTTGTAAGCGACATGCATGCGCATTCCGAGGATGAGGCGCTTATATCGCACAAAGAGTAAATACGGCCTACTTCGCACCGCTATCAGCGCAATCTCACCAAGGAAATTGGGTAAAACAGGCACCGGAACGAGTGTAGGACGAAGAAACACGTTGGATGTCGGATATGGCGACGAAGTCGACGTTGGCTGTGTGTTGATGCCATAAGAACACTATTGGCATGGTGCACCTGTATGACAATTCCCTTGGGAGTAGGTTGCCCTTTGAAGCAAGACCTGGTGCGCTCCGTACGCTTGTGCGCCTTCGAAGCATAAACAATGATGTGCGGTGTCAGGCGTGCGCTAAGGAGGACGAAGCCATTGAACATGTGGTGCTACGGTGTGAGGGCATCGGGCCATCTGTAGCACACGATGTATCCCTGGAGGATGCTCTTGGCTTCGAACGGACTAGTGGAGAAGACGGTGCGTGCGGTGCAGACAGAGCCGCAGTCGCGAAGACGCCCCGAACGCTATGGCGAGTGGCACTTGCGGATGGGCACCAATGACTGCCCATGAGTGTAGCGCGCTCTCCCATTTTTCTTCTTTTCTTCGTTATTGTTCTCCTCTTTCCTACCCGTGCTTGCTTTGTTCAAATGGGTAGGCAGCAGATCGTCATCCTGGCTTAGGCGTGGTTGCCACGTCCACTCGATACAAAAGGTTGGCAACAACATCATGATCAGTCGAGCGAAGTGACGCTCTGGAATACAGGGGTTCGAATGCTACTCCTAGCCTCCAGATAAGAAATACTGCTAGAGCATACCTGAAATAGAATAGCGGACACCTAAACATACAGAGTTTCATGCAGGAGCTTCATTCGGGGCAGTTCAGCCAGCATGGTAATTATGGCATGTAATATGATTTACGTAAACTTCGTCCTTCTGGCTTCAAACGGCTTCGTGACTTTGTAAACTCATTTTCAACAAGTTACTGTGAAATAAATAATTAAGTAAACGTTATTAAAGCTGTCCAACGGCAGGATTCGAACACAGGAGCTCTAGTACAGAGGCCCCCCATTGAAACCATTACGTCACGGACGCCCTTATGAATTCCTAGCGGGCAAGAGAGTGCATTTAGACACTTGGCGCATTTAAATTTGGCCACCTCGACAAGCTGTAGCAATTGCGCATGTTCGCAGAATATTCCGCAATTAGAAAAGGAGGATTGCTCTGAAATTTAAGACAATGAAGGCAGAAACAGCGTACAATAAACAATGCCACAGGAGCGTCTGAACCCACAAGCATGAAGATCAGATAAATCCATCTGTTTTCCACCATTCCCATGGTGGCTGAGCGATCGCTGCGCCATAGTTCCCTCTAGCAATTATTGTATGAAACTCTATGCCTAATCCTAACGCAACGTGCAAGAAGACATGCCATAAGGGTCAAGGTGCAGTTCAAGTGGTGGAGTTTCTTATTTTAACGCATATTCACGCAAAGAAAAATGATATTCGGGCCAAACTATTCATATGGTGGCGGATTATAGCCAGCGAAGCTGATTCTACAGCTTGGACGCCAATTCGAACGCCCAAGCTTGACGCTTGCTAGCGGCCTTCAGTGCGCGCTCTTCACCGGTATATATCTTGCACTCGGCGGTGACGATTAGACTCTCGCATCTGCTCTCGCTGACGTTCTTCGGAGGCAAGGTCGCTGACCGCATTCTCCGCTTTCGCACAGGCATGTTTTCGTTGGTTGTATTCGCGTCTCTGCTGTCGACGCGTCTCCTCGCACTCGGCTTGTTCTTCGGCCGTGCGCACAATGCGTGGCCTTCCAACGTTTCCCTTTTTTTTTAGAAGCTGCAACTGTTGCGATCATCCACCTCTGCAATGCACATTCCGGTTTCTACACACGTACCGCGGCGCGCATACCCGTGTTTTCCACAGTAACTCTATGATTTCCCTCCACAAAAGCTGCGCCGTTGTATTGAGGGCAGACGGCAGCAGACGCAGCTGGCAGCAACACTTCTGCGCCGTACTATGGTTCGTTATCTTTTTTGTTCACTTTAAGGCCGATCCACACGACGGACCAAATTGCTCTTTTGGACCGCGGTCTGCGCATCACGTGATAGGACGTCACCAGTTCGTGCGTACCGCTGTTGGCCTGCGCATGACCGCGGCCCTCGCGGTCCAACAAATCGCCGAGGCTTTTCCCGCTTCAGTTTTGGCGGCGGACCGCATGCAAACCGCAGCGATATTGGCGTAGCCAACGAGTGTTGTCCGGCAACAGAGTGTCTTCAGCCAAATCCAATCTAGTTTTCGGCTCAGCAAAAGCCAGTCAAGCCAGTCGTTTCATGTCCGCCGTTCCGCCTACACGTGCATGCAGCAGATATATTTTTTAAACACCGTGTCCTCTTGGAGTGACGAGGAGGTTTTTTTATCTTGTATTCCTCGTTGAGCAGTTCGCGGCTTTGTTGGACTGGAGCCGTAATGATAACACTGATAACACTCTGGCCGAGAGTGTAGCTGGTTGGTCTGCTCCGCCGTCTGCTATGGCGGTTCGTCGTGTGAATGTGCTCTGCGCCGGACCGGACCGCGGCGGGCCGTGACGTCACATCACGTGACCGATCGGCCCGCAGACTTGGTCCGTCGTCTGGATCGGCCTTTACGGACGTGAGCCAGCCCAGATACCCCCACTACGAGGCCATGCAGCACCGCCATCTTTTTTGTTCACCTTACGGATGTTAGCCAGCCCAGACACCCCCCTCGCCCCTTACGACACCACACAAACTGCTCATTCATACAGGTCCGTCAGGTACGCTGCTTCACTGTAGAAAAACCTAATTCTTGATTTCTGCCGGCTAACATGAACAGATTTCACGGCAGAAATATAAGGCTGCCGACGATTTGATGCGGCTGCCGACGGAGATAACGGCAGCCGTACGACCTTCGTTGCGCGCTGCTACGATTTCAGGGTCGTAGGAACGTTAGGGTTCACGAGCGCGAACGCACCATACTTACTTTTCTAGATCCACAGTACCTGCGTGCAGTCAGTTCGATTTCAGAAACAGCAGTGCAAAGCTTGTGCGTCGTTACGAAGTTACAAAGAAAGCCCTGAGAGCGTAAGCTTCGCACGGTTTCTTCTTGAAAGCAGTCGCTTTATAATTTTTCGTTTTTTTCATGAAAATGAGAAAGCCTGTTTGTAGAATTAAACTCGCTGCCCCTTCAGAAAATAGTCTTTCACTGCTTACCGCGTGGTGCATTGAATATTATATATATATATATATATATATATATATATATATATATATATATGATTCATCATCATCATCATCATCATCAGCCTGATTACGCCCACTGCAGGGCAAAGGCCTCTCCCATACTTCTCCAACTACCCCGGTCATGTACTAATTGTGGCCATGTTGACCCTCCAAACTTCCTAATCTCATCTGCCCACCTAACTTTCTGTCGCCCCCTGCTACGCTTCCCTTCCCTCGGAATCCAGTCCGTAACCCTTAATGACCATCGGTTATCTTCCCTCCTCATTACATGTCCTGCCCATGCCCATTTCTTTTTCTTGATTTCAACTAAGATGTCATTAACGCGCGTTTGTTCCCTCACCCAATCTGCTCTTTTCTTATCCCTTAACGTTACACCTATCATTTTTCTTTCCATAGCTCGTTGCGTCGTCCTCAATTTAAGTAGAACCCTTTTCGTAAGCCTCCAGGTTTCTGCCCCGTACGTGAGTACTGGTAAGACACAGCTGTTATACACTTTTCTCTTGAGGGATAATGGCAACCTGCTGTTCATGATCTGCGAATGCCTGCCAAACGCACCCCAGCCCATTCTTATTCTTCTGATTATTTCACTCTCATGATCTGGATCAGCAGTCACTACCTGTCCTAAGTAGATGTATTCTCTTACCACTTCCAGTGTATATATGATTATACAGCTATAAAAAATAAGGTTATGGGTAATTGCAGCAAACATTCATTTATCAACAAAATTAGCAAGCATGTGCCAGTACAACGTTAAACTATTCCAATCTCTTTATTGCGAGAGCAATTATATGAACAGCACAGGCGGATTTTTGTCGTCGCCGTAATGTTCCGTATAAAGTCCAAGTGCGATAATATCGTCGCCGCGCGCCGTATTCTGCATGTACGAGTAAAAGCGTGCGTGGGTGAGCCGAGCACAAGGGAGGAAAGCGCCGAGGAAGCACGCTGTTTTCCGTCACGCGCATGGCACCGGGGGGAGCGGAGGGAGGCGGAGGGCGTTCTACTCTGGCGGCTGCTGCGTATGACACGGCCGCGCGGGCCCTCTCATCAAGGTGATCTGCGACGGCGACAGTCCGGCATGCGCTGTCTTTTCGCAGCTTCGTTCGCGTTGAAGCGAGAGCTCGAGGCAGCACGAAGGTAAGTTCGCTCGCTGCTGCTGCCACGCTTCCACACTCCAGTCAGTGG